>NC_083424.1:59457266-59768100 GCF_020745735.1 Hemiscyllium ocellatum | reverse complement strand
TAAATAAGGGGGCGGGGAGAGCTTGTGGGTAAGGTAAATGGGATGGTGCTTGGTGGATGCAGGTGGGGGGTAATTATGATAGGCTGGTAGGGAGGGGGGAGTGGGTGGGTTGCAAGGAAGATGGAGCGATCAGGAGGGTGGTGCCGAGGTGGAAGGTTTGATCTGGGGTGAGTTGGTGGGAGGGGAGATTTGGAAACTGGTGGAGTGGATGTTGATCCACTGTGGTTGTAGGGCCCTGAGGTGGAAGATGTTCTTTTGCCACTTGGTGGGTGGCTTGGATTTGGCAGTGAACATGGCCCAGGGCTTGCATGTCCTTAGGGGAGTGGGAGGGGGTGTTGAACTGGTCAGCCACAGAGCGGTGGGATTGTTTGCTGTGTGTGTGTATCCCAGAGATATTCCCTGAAATGCTTCCCAAGTTGGTGTCCTGTCTCCCTTATGTAGAGGAGACCTCATTGAGAGAAATGGGCACATTACTTGTGATGGGTGGATGCGCAGGAAAATCTCAGGATGTGAAAAGACCCTTTGGGGTCTTGGGTGGAGGTGAGGGAACATGCCGATGTCCTAACACCAATGTTTTTTTTATAGATACTTTTATTGAAATTTAACATTTTTGCAAATTTACAAAAATAAACAAAACTCTCAAATACAAACATTGATGTACAATTAAATCATATATACAATAGTCATAATTTAACAAAGAAAAGAGAAAGAAAGAAAACAAAAAAAAACTCAACTTTCTACTAATCTAACCTATAACTAACCAGAGTGTATACCTAAGTCTCTTACATGCTCGGAATGTATGAACATCAAATATAATAAAACCCGTATTCGCGCAGGATTCCTCTCCCAAGGGGCCCCGGAGCAGCCCGGTCTGAAATCTTCACTAAACAAAAGCCCTTGTTAGGATAGCCGAAATATCTGCATTTATATAATTCAAAAAGGGCTGCCATATTTTATAAAATAATTGTCTTTCGGTGCACCATATTTGTGAGGAAGTCAAGGGGGATATATTCCACAATTAATCTGTGCCAATTTGAAAGTCCAGGGGGGCCCTCAGCCACCCAGTTCACCAAAATATTTTTCCTTGCACAGAAAGAGAGAATAGAAAATAGTCTCTTCCCATGCATATCCAGAGATGAGAGGTTCGAAAAGCCCAAAAGGAGAGATACAGGGTCCACCCTAATTTCCGTTCCTAAAATTTCTTTCAGGGTATTTGCCACTTTAGTCCAGTATCTGCGGATTTTCTGACAAGTCCACAGACAATGTACAAGAGTACCCACCTCTATTTTGCATTTAGGACACATTGGAGATGCTCCTGCCTTAAATTTTGCCAGTCGAGCCGGAGCTATATGGGCCCTATGAAGTATCTTTAGTTGGATAGCCTGAGTTCTGTTACAGATAGCAATTCTTCTAGCATTTTCCCAAATGTCATTCCACATATCCTCAGAGATTTCTAGCCCCAAGTCCTGCTCCCATGTTTTAAGCAGGTCATCCATGTCTCCTGAGACTCCATCATGTAGCAAATGGTATTTAGTACTAACGGAGGATGCCCCTGCTGGTCGTAAGACATTACGTTCTCTGTCTGATTTATAAAGACTATCTATTAATGTAGTCTTCCTCTGTATATAATCTCGAACTTGGAAGTATCGAAAGAGATCCCCATTAGGTATTCCGAATTTCAGACGCAGCTGCTCAAAGGGCATCAGGATCCCATCTTTAAATAGGTCCCCTAAGCATGAGATGCCCCTGGATCTCCAGAGTTTAAAGGTGGCATCTGTAATCTCCGGTTGGAATCCCCATGCGCCTCCTATTGGTGCATGGGGGGATGTTTTATGTGAGTTACCCTCATTTTGCCGCATTATATTCCAGGCCTTAATTGTGTTTAATATTATGGGATTTTTACAGTGGTCTGTAATGATTTTCCTCTTATCTGAAAATAAAAGGTTAATAAGTGGGTATTTTACTTGGGAGGCTTCGATATCCAGCCAAATTGATTGTGGATCAGATGAAACCCAATCAGCTATGTAACTTAGTAGGGAGCTTAACTGATATTTCCTAAAGTCTGGGAAGTCCAGTCCTCCCCTTGCCTGTGGAAGCTGTAGCTTCTTCAGCTTAATAAGGGGCCGTCTATGGTTCCAAATAAAGGAGCCCAACCAGCCATATAATTTACGTAGGGCTAGCCTTGGCAGCATCAGCGGGAGCATTCTCATAGGATATAAGAGACAGGGCAGAACATTCATTTTAATTAATGCTATTCTCCCTAGCCAGGAAGTCGGAAGGTCTCTCCATCGCTGGAGGTCCTGCCTTATCCTTTCCATTAATTGTACAAAATTAGCCCTATACAGCTGATCAAATACTGGCGTGATAAAAATACCTAAATATAAGAAGCCCTCCAGGGACCAACGGAAGGGAAAAGGGGATCCGTCCATTAGGTGGGGTATCATAGCCAGACCACCCATTGGCATGGCTTCCGATTTTGAAAAATTAATTTTATAGCCTGAGAATGCACTAAATGTATTAATAACTTGAATTAGACGAGGCACTGACATTAAAGGATTACTGAGGAATAAGAGAACGTCATCTGCATAGAGGGTAATTTTGTGTTTACCTGTACCAATCCTCGGGGCCGTTATATTAGGATCAGTCCGGATGGCTTCTGCTAATGGTTCGATTATCAGCGTAAACAACAATGGTGAGAGAGGACATCCTTGACGGCAGCCCCTACCCACACTGAAGCCATCCGATCTTAACCCATTAGTAATAACAGCTGCTTTGGGGTCATTATACAATGTTGAAACCCATTTGGTAAACACCTGTCCAACGCCAAACCTTTCCAATGTGTAAAATAAATATGACCATTCAACCCTATCAAATGCCTTTTCCGCATCCAATGAAATTACTACTCCTGGTATCTTTCCCTGATGACAGGCTTGGATCATATTCAAGACCCTTCTGATATTATTGGATGATCTGCGGCCCTTAATAAATCCCGTCTGGTCCTCCTTTATAATATATGGCAGTACCCTTTCTAGTCTTAGTGCTAACATTTTTGAGAGAATTTTAAAGTCTACATTTAGTAAGGATATTGGTCTGTAAGATGCACAATCTTCTGGGTCTTTTCCTTTTTTGAGGATAAGAGAAATATTTGCTTCTTTCAGCGTGGGCGGGAGACAGACCTGACTATGCGCAAAATTATACATATCCATAAGTGGGTCAACCAATATTCCTGTAAATTCTTTATAGAATTCAGCTTGAAAACCATCCGGGCCCGGTGCTTTTCCGCTCTGAAGTTGCCTAATTGCCTCAAGTATTTCTTGGACTGTTAAAGGGGTATTTAGGGCCAACACCTGTTCCGGAGTCAGGCCCGGGAAGGTCAAATTTTTAAAAAATGACTGCATCCTCCTAATCCTATCTTCACAATCCTGCGATCTATATAGTTCAGAATAAAATTCTTTAAAGGTCGCATTGATCTTTTTATGATCATGAGTCAGGGTACCTGTACTTTCCTTGATGGTCGGAATAGTTTGAGGGGCTTTCTTTTTCTTTGCAAGAAATGCTAAGTATCTACCCGGTTTGTCGCCATATTCATATAATCTTTGTTTCGCAAATAATATTTCCCTTTTAGCCGTTTGAGTAAGCGCGGTGTTTAAAGCTGTCCTAAGAGCTGTAATCCTCTGCAATTTTGTGATAGAAGGTCTATCAGCGTATGCTGTTTCGGCTGCTTTTAGGCGAGCTTCGAGCAGACGCTGTTGCTCTCCCTTCATTTTCCTCTGGGTCGCTGAATAGGAGATGATCAAACCTCGTGCATAAGCTTTGATGGTCTCCCACATCATTGACGGATTGCTAGCCGTACCAGTATTAATTTCTAAAAAAGTTTTAAGTTCTTGGGAGAAGTACTTTAAAAATTTGCTATCTTTTATCAGGAAGGGGTCCATACGCCAATGCCGAGCAGATGTCCCATTGTTCTTTACCTTAGTTTCCATGTATACAGCGGCATGGTCAGAGATTGCTATAGTACCTATTTTACAGGTTGCTATAGAGTTTAGAAAAATCGATGGGGCAAAAAACATATCAATTCTTGTGTGACATTTATGTGGATTAGAGTAGAAAGAAAAATCTCTACCCTGTGGATGGAGACATCTCCATACATCGACCAATCCTAATTCTTTATTCAGGTCCGCCAGTTGTCTAGATCTGGGAGATACTCCAGCGGCACTCTTGGGAATCCTGTCTATTTCCGGATCCATAATACAATTAAAGTCTCCCCCTATAATTGTATGACGGGCACCAAAGGCCATCAGTTTTGAAAAAGCTTCCGTTATGAATTTAAAGGGGTGTGCCGGGGGGCAGTATACATTTAAGATCCCATATTCCTCTCCATTTATGAGGGCTTTAATCAAAATATATCGTCCAGATTCGTCTTTTATCTGATTTAGAAGTTTCAAAGGGAAGTTCTTCCGGACAAGGATAACGACTCCCCTGCTTTTTGAATTAAAAGAGGGAAAAAAAGGCCTGATCAAATCCGCCCTGTCGTAATTTTAAGTGTTCTTTATCCGACAGGTGTGTCTCCTGTAGGAGAGCTATATCAACTCTCTCCTTCTTAAGATTTGATAATATTTTCTTCCTTTTAACTGGCGAATTACTCCCCCTGACATTCCAGGTGCACCACTTAACCGACTGTTCAGCCATAATCATCTGGACAGATCCGAGACCCCTTGGGAGGGGAAACCCTATCTAGAACATCCCGAGCATGGAGCATACAAGATTTACAAAAGTAAAGATTCTCTGATACACTCAAAACAATATAACAAAAAACTCTTTCTAAGTATAAAAATTATAAAACATTCCGAATTGGAGATTTTCTCCCTTGTTCCCAGGGAGCGTCACTTCCTCTCCCACAGTCCATCTTACCCTCTTCCAACCAGTGCCCCACCCTTGACCCAGGTGTTCCTCAATAAAATGAGGAGAATTCAAATATAATATAAAGCTAGAGTTAACAGTGAACACCCCACCCCCACCCACATCTAAATATATTTGGGAATATTAATACCATATATAACTATAAGATTACAATCTCAACATGTAATACTTAAATATAATACCACAAAATAACAGGGGAAAGAAAAACAATCCCGCTCCTAAAAACAGAAGTAAAATAGAATAAGGTAACCACCTCTCCCCATCAACATTAACCAAACGCCCCAACATATATATATATACATACACACATAGGGGGAAAGATAAGAAAAGATGAAGGGATGTAAACCAAAATAATGGGAAAGGCAGACCAGCGTCCACAATCTCTTACAGTTTATTTAAGAGAGTCCAAGAATTCCTTAGCCTTCTCCGGTGATCCGAAGTTATATATGGATCCTTCGTGGCTAAGGCGTAGCGTCGCTGGATATCGTAAGGAGTACTGGATATTTAAGTCCCTTAAACGCTTCTTCGCCTCATCGAATGCCTTCCTCTTTCGGACCAAAGCTGGGGAGAAGTCCTGGAACAGCATGATCCTGGATCCTTTGTGGGTCATAGCTTGGGGATCTTTTCCCAGATTTCTTGAGGCTTCCAGGAGCATCTGCCTCTCCCTATAGCTCTGCAGCTGGAACAGGACCGGGCGTGGGCGCTGGGTTGAGCCGGGCCCACGTACTGTGACCCGGTAGGCCCATTCTACCCTTACCTGGCCTGATCCATTATGCAGATTTAAAAGTTGTGGCAGCCAATGCTCTAAGAATGCTGTCAGCTGACCTCCCTCTTCCTGCTCGGGCAGGCCCAACAACCGAATATTTTTTCTACGACATCAATTTTCGAGGTCATCAATGTGGTTTTCTAGGTTCTGGACTCGATTCTCGAGAAAACGGATGTGGTCGGCTGTTGATTTTATCCCAGTCTCTGAGGCTGCGGCCTTCGACTCCACCTCTCTGACTCGGCACTCCAATTCCTGAATGTCTCTGCCCTGCTTCTGCAGCTCGGCTGATAGTGCTTCTCTGCTCTGCCGAGACTCATCGATAAAAGCATCAATCTTCGCCTCCCACCTGGCAAACATCTCCTCAAAGCTCATCTTCATTGGTAACTCTCCTGAAGTGGCTGAAGACACCTTTGTTGCAGATGAAGAGGGAGAGGGTGGGGGAGGGGTCCCTGCTTTCTTAGAGCCGCCTGTTCCCTTCCCTTTACTCATTTTCCAGCTAGTATTAGACTATTTAAATGTACTAATAGGTAACTATTTAAGGTTAACAACTATTATAAATGGTTTAGTGAGTGTGGTGGGGGTGGATAACCCACTTTTCCCAAGTTTTGGGTAGAGCACTGTGGACTCAGTCTTGCTGGGTCGCCGCCATCTTGGATCCCCAATGTTTTTTAAAAACCAACTCTGAGCACTGGTTAGTGGTTAGCACTGCTGCCTCACAGCACCAGGGACCCAGGTTTGATTCCCACCTCAGGCGACTGTCTGTGTGGATTCCCTCTGGGTGCTCTGGTTTCCTCCCACAATCCAAAGGTGTGCCTGCTAAGTGAATTGGCCATGCTAAATTGTCCCATAGTGTTCAGGGATGTGCCTGATTAGTCAGGCTTAAATGCAGAGTAATGGGTCTGGGTGAGTTACTCTTTGGACGGTCGGTGTGGATTTGTTGGGTCCAAGGGCCTGTTACCTTATTGTTGGGAATCTTAATCTAACTCCTGCCAGTCACGAGTAAGGTGAGGTGTGAAGTACACCCTTAACCAGTTTCAGAAAGAATATTAGTTCCTCCCCAACTCCCTCAGAAAATTGAGAGCCCCACCAGATTGGGGCTGCCTGTATTGTTTGAGAGATCCTGCAGTATTTGTGGTTCTTCCCAATTTGTTTTCAGGGAAACTGAACTACTTAACGATAAATTTAAAAAAAACAAGTTACTTCCTTGCTAGATAAACAGCCCTTTCAATGTGGAATAGAAACTGAAACAACGGATGCAAGAAATCTGAAACAAAACAGAAAATACTGGAAAAGCTCAGCAGGTCTGGCAGCATCTGTGGAGAGAAATCCGAGTTCGAGGTTTAGATCCAGTGACCCTTCCTCAGTACAGCCACACTTGCTGAGCTCTTCAACAATTTTTGTTTGTTCCTTTTAAATGTGGTTTCTTTTTGAATGACAGAAATGTTTCGATTCTTTGGGGAGGATGGTGCGATAGTGTCACTGTACTTCCAATCCAGGGATATGTCAGGGCCCAGGTTCAAATCTCACCACAACAGCTGGCAGAATTAAAAATTGGTTATTAAATTGTTTTTGATTCCAGATTTTCTAATGTTGACCATGTGAGTGTATATCATCAGTTGTTATAAAAGTTCATCTGATTCATTAATGATCTCGAGGGAAGGAAATCCGTCATCCTTACCTGATCTGGGCAACGTTTGACTCCAGGACACAGCGATATGGCTGACTCTTAAAATGAGCTTAAAAATGTGTTGCTGGAAAAGTGGAGCAGGTCAGGCAGCATCAAAGGAGAAGGAGAATCAACGTTTCGGGATTATGCCTGAAACAAGAGACGGTTACCAGCTCATGCAGCCTCACTCAGCCGGAAGCTGAGGAGAGTGAACGGATGCTCAGATACCCTGAGAGATACTGGAGAAGGGCTTATGCCCGAAACGTCAATTCTCCTTCTCCTTTGCTGCCTGACCTGCTGTGTTTTTCCAGCAACACATTTTAAAGCTCTGATCCCCAGCATCTGCAGTCCTCACTTTCTCCTACCTAACTCTTAAAGTGACCCAGCCAGCCACTCAGTTCAAGGGCAGTTAGGCTTGGGCTGGACAGAATTTGCCCAACGCAGCCCATATCCCATTAAAGAATGAAGAGGGCAAAAAGCCCTTGGATGTTTATCCTGAAACAGTCTTGTTAGCATTTATTTTCTAAGCTGGCTGTTTCTCCTTGCAGGTTTGTGGGGACATCCACGGGCAGTTCTATGATCTCAAAGAGCTCTTTAAGGTACGTTCATGGCGTATTGTGAGTGTGGTGATTTGTATCTGTTACTGTATTAAGAACACAAAAATACCTGAAGCTTTGTGTCCATCTGTGTTGAGTTTGCGTGTATCCTGCTCACTTCCAGTGTCTCTCAGGGTATCTGAGTATCCGTTCACTCTCCTCGGCCTCGGGCTGAGTGAGGCTGCATGAGCTGGTAACTGTCTCTTGTCTCCACCTTTTGCAGTAGGAGCTCGCAGGTAGAACATAGAACAGTACAGCACAGGAATGGGCTCATGATGTTGTGCTGAGCATAATACCAAACTCAAACTAATCCCTCCTGTCAGCCTTTGGTCCGTATCCCTCCATTCCTTGCATTTCATTCCCTTTAAAAGCCCCTATCGTATCTGCCTCCACCATATCCCCTGGTGGTGTATTCCAGAGTCCTAACACTCTGTTTTAAAAAAAAAAGATTGCCCCCCCCCCCATCTCCTTTGAACTTTATCCCTCTCACCTTAAATGCATGTCCCCACAGTATTAGATGTTTTGACTCTGGGGAAAAATATTCTGATCGTCAACCCTACCTATGTGTCTCCTAATTTATAGACTTCTGTCAAGTCTCCCCTCCACCACTCCTTTAATAGGTCATACCCTCTAATCCAGACAGCAGCCTGGTAAACCATCTCTGCACCTTGTCCAAAGCCTCCACATCCTTCCTGTAATGTGGTGACCAAAATTGAGCACAATTCTCTAAATGTGGCCTAACCAAAGTCTTTTAAAGCTGCAACATGACATCCTGTCTCTTGTACTCAGTTCCCCCACCAGTAAAAATAAGCCTGCTGTATCCCACTTTACCACCCTACCTACTTGGGTGGCCACTTTCAAGGAGCTTAAACCCGAAGATCCCTCTGTACATAAGCGCTGTTTGGTCCTGCCATTAACTGTATACTTAACATTTGATCTCTCAAAGTGCAGCACCTCACGCTTACCCAGACTATACTCCATCTGCCATTTGTCTGCCCGTGTACATAAGAACATAAGTCGGAGCAGGAGTAGGCCATCTGGCCCTTTGAGCCTGCTGCACCACTCAGCAAGATCATGGCTGATCTTTTCATGGCCTCAAATCCACTTCCCTGTGCTCACACTGTGTATCCCTTACTTTTTTAAACAATCAAGGGAATTATCACTTCAGTTCTAAATCTGCTCCCTCTAATCTTGAGGCTATGCCCAGTTGTCCTAGTTTCACCTGCTAATGGAAACATCCTTTCTGCTTCTATCTTATCTACTCCCTTCATAATTTTGTTTCTATAAGATTGCCCCTCATTCTTCTGAATTTCTGAATATCCCGTTGTATCATTTGACAATCTTTGACATGATCCACAACTGCCCTGATTTTTGTCGTCTGCAAACTTAGGAAACCACCTGTCTCCATTTTCTTCCACGTTATAACATTACAAATGGCAGAGGTCTCAGAATGGATCCCTGTGAAACGTCACTAGTCATGGACCTCCAGTCTGAAAAACATCCCTGCACCACTACCCTCTACCTTCGATGGACAAGCCAGTTCTGGATCCGAGTGGTCAAGTCACTGCGGATATTGTAGAGTTTGAGATTAAGAGTGTACCTGTTTTGCTCAGTCTGCACTGACACTGTCATCTACACTTTGCCCTCGCAGGTTGGAGGTGACATTCCTGAGACCAACTATTTGTTCATGGGAGATTTTGTTGACCGAGGTTTCTACAGTGTGGAGACATTCTTGCTGCTACTGGCGCTGAAGGTGAGATGGAAGTGGGTTTGATATTTACTCTCTTTCTTGGCCCCTTGAGCTTACAGTGTCAACTCTGGTAGTAGTAAGCCCTATGAATGTAGACTGCCCTCTGGTACTTGCCTTAAAGCAGCCAGCCAGTCTTTGGACTAAGTTGTTGATGCTTAAGGACATTGTGGCTAAGACTGTACTTGTCCACATGTCATTTCCACCAGTCATCCCTGAGCACTGCTATAGAGAACCTGGACTAGGGTCCCCCTCTGTCACCCAAACTACTTCTGTTGGTTTACTGCAATTTTAGGAGTTTATTTCTGTATGTGATCACGTTCTGTGCATACTCTTTAACTACTCTTTCTGTGTAGTTTTCACCAGGTTACTCCACATACCGTGTAACTGTACTCCAGCTCACTGGCTGCTGCCAAAATGCCACCTTACCCACAATGGCCATGTCTTGGACAGACATTGTATTCTGAATTGAAAATGCATAATATCCTTCACTTAGTATCAATGCTGCACATTCCTTCCTAACAGCACTTGTGCTTGTTCCTACACCACAAGGATTGCAGCAATTCAAGGAGGCAGCTCACCACCTTGTCGAGCACAGTTAAGTCATATACAGCATTGGAACAGGCCCTTCAGCCCACCATGTCTGTGCAGACCACATGCACCAATCCCATTCACCAATACTTAGTCCCTAGTTTACCATGCTCTAGCATTTTAAGAACTCTTTCTAGTGCTTCATAAATGTTGAGAATACTTGCCTCTGCCACCTTCTCAGGTGGCATGTTCCATATTTCAAACAATTTTATTTCTCAGATCTCGTCCGACCCACTTATTCCTTACCTGAAACTTGCACTCTTTAGTCTTTGACATGTCTCAGGAAAAGGATTTTCACAATCTATCCTATCTGTGCCTCATAATTTTATATATCTCAACCCCCTCAGCATCCTTTGCTCCATGAAAGAAGTTGGGGATGGACAATAAATGCTGTTTTTGCCGGTGATGTCCACACACAATCATAGAATCCCTACAGAGCAGAAAAGGGCCATTTGGCCTACTGAGTCTACACCGCCCCTCTGAAGAACATCCCAACCAGACCCAACCCCACGCCCTGTCCCTGTAACCCTTCATTCACAGTGGCTTAACCAACTAACCTGCACAGGTTTGGACTGTGGGAGGAAACTGGAGCACCTGAAGGAAACCCACGCAGACATACTCCACACAGACCAGGCTGGAATCGAACCTGGGCCCCTGCAGCTGTAAGGCAGCAGTGCTAACCACTGAGCCACCCATATTCCATAAGCTAGGAATGATGTTTCTTTTTAAATTATCACTGTTGAATCTGAAGTTGTCTTTTGACAGGGAAACTCAAATCACATTAGAATTGAACTATGTGCATTCCTGTTCCTGATTCTGGACTAATCCAGGCTGCAGTTAGCAACCTGCTACTACGTCACCAACAATCCAGCAGCCGAGAGAAAAACTGGTTTTCTGGCTCAGATTTGAGGGTGTTGAGGTTTAGGAAGCAGCCCTCTTGGACACTGTCTTTGTGGTGCACCTTAAATCGGCGTTCCCTTGCTGAGACAGTACCGTGGGCTTAGTAATGAAATCACTGAAGATGACAGAATCGATCCCTTGTCTAATTACCACTAGGCTAGTGATCTGAGATGTTGCAGTTGGTCCCAGCTCCCAGTGTGAAGTGTTGTCCATTTAATAACGCGAGCCGAATACAGGTTGTGAGCATTTGATATAGCCCTGCTGATTGGATGGCTTGGTCACGTGCATTCTGTCCTAATGGTACAAGACAGTGAAAGGCTTTGGCATCTGTGACATTAGGGAACATGCCCATGGATTCAGTGCCTCAAAGTTAAGGGGAAGCACAAAGTGCTCCACTTAATGGCCGAGTGAGGAAATGCAGTCATTACACCTCCAGACAGGCTAGTTTCAATATTGTAGGAGCAACAGATCTACACCAGCCCACCCATTTTTATCCTGCCCTTAACATATACCTTTTACCATATTTCTTTCTCTGTTCAGTTGTATCGAATGTGCAATGGCTGGCTATTGTTCCATATTTAACCTGTGTGAAATACTGCCCCTGCTGCTGAGCTGTCGGGTTTTGTGGGTTGTGTATCGGTGATATTGTCCATTTGGAGCCACTATCCATTTTCTTCAGACTTGTTGCTGACACTTCACATTTGAAAGCTTCACACTTCAGAGTCTTGCCCAATCACAACAAAAGCCAGTGTTTGACATGTTAATTCAATTAAATATTTTTTGACTAATCTCCAGTTTGGCTGAAAATTTGAGAGTATTGCTGTTAGAGTTCTAGCCTTTGCAACTTGTAACTGAAGGCATGGTGATGGATGTCCAAGTCAGGATGCCAATAAGAGGGGTCTGGGGAGGGGAATGGTGAGATGTTGGCATCGCTCATGTGCTTGTTCCACATCTCTGGGTGAGATGCTGTTTTGTTGTTGTGGTTCTGTTCGCCGAGCTGGAAGTTTTTGCTGCAAACGTTTCGTTCCCTGGCTAGGGAACATCATCAGTGCTATTGGAGCCTCCTGTGAAGCGCTGCTTTGATGTTTCTTCCGGAATTTGACTGGGAAAACACTACCATCAGAGAACAGCCAGGGAATTCCTAGAGGCATGGCATTCATCCACAAACTCCATTAACAGACACATGGACCTGGACCCCATATACAAACCACTACAGCTGAAACTGACACCCGGAAGCGGCAAGAACATCCATCAATAGACACATCGACCTGGACCCCACATACAAACTACTACAGCTGAAACTGACACCCGGAAGCGGCAAGAACAAACCACTATAAATACCGGAAGAAACATCAAAGCAGCGCCTCACAGGAGGCTCCAATAGCATTGATGATGTTCCCTAGCCAGGGAACGAAACGTTTGCAGCAAAAACTTCCAGCTCGGCGAACAGAACCACAACAACGGACACCCGAGCTACAAATCTTCAACCAGACTTTAAATGCTGTTTTGTATTTGTACTGTGCCCTGAATGATCAATGAAGAGTAAGTAGTGTGGAATGATACAATTAGTGACTGCTTCTGTCACCTGATTGGTAATTGTAAAGACCCTGATTAGCTAGGTTAGATTTATTACACCTGTTTTGGTAACTGGGAAGCCTCCCTCATTGGGTAGGTGCCAGTGACGTTGCTGCACAGACTCAGACAATGGAGAGTTCTGCTGTACAGACCGCCCTTGCTGTTAGGTTGTTGCCATGACCAGTGAATCTCACTGTACCCACTGCCTTTAGCCAGTAGTGAAGTGAACTATGTTGAATGGACACTTGCATCTGTGACAATAGGCATCTCCCACAGACGCTGAATAGAATCATCCACGAGATAATTTTAACTGAAGACCTTTGCGATGACTTCAACCTTGTCTTCTGAGGATGGGAACGTTAGAGCCATCTTTTTAATTACTCAAATTCTCTTCACCGTTTAGAATCAAATGTAAGAAGGTGAGGGAGCTGTCCTACTCAGTTGGCATCTGATCAGAATTATTACCTTGTTTCTCAGTTAGCCATAAGATGCCAACCACCCAACCTCGGGATTGGTGATCCAGAGACATAACCAGTAAGAACGTAGAACAGTACAGCACAGGCCCACGATGTTGTGCTGAGCATGTATCTTTTTCTAAGATCAACCTAACCTACACATCCCTTAATTTACTGCTGTCCATATACTTGTCCAGCAGTCACTTACATGTCCCTAATGTCTCTGACGCTACTACCGCCTCTGGCAGTGCATTCCACGTACCCACCACACTCTGCATAAAGAACCTACCTCTGACATCTCCCCTATACCTTCCTCCAATCAGCTTAAAATTATGACCCCTCGTGACAGCCATTTCTGTCCTGGGGAAAAGTCTCTGGCATCTCTACTCTATCTCTGCCTCTCATTACTTTGTACACCTCGACCAAGTCACCTCTCTTCCTTTTCTCCAGTGTGAAAAGCCCGAGCTCACTTTTTTTTATAGATATTTTTATTAGAAATTTAACTTTTTTTTTTACAAGTTTACAAAAATAAAAAAAACTCAAGTACAAGCATTGATATACAATTAAATCTTAAATATATAATAACCAAAATTTACCAAAGAAAAATACCAAGAAAGGAAAATAAAACAAAGCTCAACTAATTACTAATCTAACCTACAACTAACCAGAGTGTATATTTAAGTCTCTTACATTATTCAAATAAGAGAAAGAAAGAAAAACAATGGATAACGTAGAAATTGGGTAGTGAGATACATGTTCGGAATGTGTTAACATCAAATGTAACAAAACCCGTATTCGTGCGGGATTCCTCTCCCAAGGGGCCCCGGAGCAGCTAGGTTCGTAATCTCCATTAAATAAAAGCCTCGTTAGAATGGCCGAAATATCTGTATTCATGTAATTCAAGAAGGGCTGCCATATTTTATGGAATAATGCGGTCTTTCGGTGCACCATATTTGTAAGGAAGCCAAGGGGAATACATTCCATCATTAATCTGTGCCAGTTTGAAAGTCCAGGGGGGCCTCAGCCACCCAGTTCACCAAAATATTTTTCCTTGCACAGAAAGAGAGAATAGAAAATAATCTCTTCCTGTGCATATCCAGGGAGGGAAAGTTCGAAAAGCCCAAAAGGAGAGATATAGGGTCCACTCTAATTTCCGTTCCTAAAATTTCTGTCAGGGTACTTGCTACTTTAGTCCAGTATCTATGGATCTTATGACAGGTCCATAGGCGATGTACAAGAGTGCCCACTTCTATTTTATATTTGGGACACATTGGAGATACTCCTGCTTTAAATTTTCCCAATCGATCCGGTGCTATGTGGGCCCTAGGAAGTATCTTCAGCTAAATAACCTGAGTTCTGTTACAGACGGTGATTCTTCTGGCGTTTTCCCAAATATCATTCCACATTTCTATAGAGATTTCTAGTCCCAAATCCTGATCCCATGTTTTAAGCAAATTGTCCAAGTATCTCCCGATACTTCATCATGTAGTAAATGATAAATAGTACTGACGGAGGATACCCCCATTGGTCGTAGTACTCTACACTCTCTATCTGATTTATAAGGACTATCTAATAACGTAGTCATCTTCTGTATCTCAAATTTGGAAGTATCGATTAGGTCTCCATTAGGTAATCCGAATTTCTGACGCAGCTGTTCGAAAGACATCAGGACCCCTTCTTTAAATAGGTCCCCTAGACATGAGATACCCGGATCTCCAGAGTTTGAAAGTGGCATCTGTAAACCCCGGTTGGAATCCCCATGCTCCCACTATCGGAGCATAGGGGGATGTTTTATGTGAGTTGCCCTCATTTTGCCACATTATATTCCAAGCTTCAATTGTGTTTAGTATTAGAGGGTTTTACAGTGATCCGTAATGATTTTCCTCTTGTCTGAAAACAAAAGGCTAACAAGGGGGCGTTCTACTGGAGAGGCCTCGATGTCCAGCCAGATTGGTTGTGGATCAGACAAGACACAATCAGCTATGTAACTTAATAGGGAACTTCCCAGATTTTAGGAAATATCAGTTAAGTCCAGTCCTCCCCTTGCCTGTGGAAGCTGTAGCTTCTTCAGCTTAATGAGGGGCTGTCTATGATTCCAGATTAAGGAACCCAACCAGCCATATAATTTACGTAGAGCCATCCTCGGCAGCATCACCGGGAGCATTCTCATAGGGTGTAGGAGATGGGGCAGAACATTCATTTTAATTAGTGCTATTCTACCCAGCCAGGAAATTGGGAGGTCTCCCCATCGCTGGAGGTCCTGCCTTATCCTTTCCAGTAAATTCACAAAGCCCTAGCTCACTTAACCTTTCTTCATAAGCAGAACCCTCCAGTTCAGGCAGCATCCTGGTAAATCTCCTCTGCATCCTCTCTAAAGTTTCCACATCCTTCTGATAATAAGGTGACCAGAACTGGACACTGTTCCAAGTGTGGTCTCGCCAGGGTTTTATAGAGCTGTAGCAAAACCTTGCGGTTCTTAAACTCAATCCCCGTGTTAATGAAGGCCTTTTTGCCAGCCCAATCAACTTGGGTGGCAACTTTGAGGGATCTATGTATGTGGACCCCAAGATCCCACTGTTCATCCACACTGCCAAGAATCCTGTCTTTAACCCTGTATTTGGTATTCAAAATCAACCTTCCAAAATGAATCACATCCCACTTATCCAGGTTGAACTCCATCTGTCACTTCTCAGTCCAGTCTGTCAATGTCATGTTGTAGTCTGCAACAGCCCTCGACACGAGCTCCGACACCACCGACCTTTGTGTCATCGGCAAACTTTCTAACCCACACTTCCACTTCTTCATGCAAATAATTTATAAGAATTGCAAAGCGCAGAGGCCCAAGAACAGATTCTTGTGGGACACCACTGGTCACTGACCTCCAGGTGGAATATTTTCCATCCGCTACTATTCGCTGTCTTTCAGCCAGCCAATTCTGTATTCCGACAACTAAATTTCCCTGTATCCCATACCTCCTCACTCTCAATGCACCTACCATGGGGAACCTTATCAAATGCCATACTGAAATCCATGTACACCCCATCCTTTGTCAACTTGTCTTGTCACAACCTCAAAGAACTCGAGACTTGTGAAGTATGACCTGTCCCCCTCAAAATCATGCTGACTACCTTTTAATCAAACTGTTTTTCCAAATTGTCATAAATTCTACCTCTCAGAATCCTTTCCAGTACCTTGCTTTCCACAGATGTAAGACTGACTGGTGTGTAATTCCCAGGGGTTTCCCTGTTCTCTGTCTTGAACAGAAGAATAACATTTACCTCCCTCCAATCATCCAGTACTACTCCCGTGGAGAGTGAGGATGCAAAGATCATCACCAGAGACGCAGCAATCTCATTCTTCGCTTCACGTAGTAACCTTGGATATATCTAGCCTGGCCCTGGGGATTTATCTATCTTGATGCTTCCCAGAATTCCCAGCACATCCACTTCCTTTAATATCAATCTGTTCAAGCTTGTTAACTTGGTCCACAGTGTTCTCACGATCAACAAGGTCCCTCTCTCTAGTCAATACTGAAGTAAAAAAACTCATTTAGGGCCTCTCCTACCTCTTCAGACCCCAGGCACAGGTTCCCTCCACTATCCCTGGTAGGCCCTATCCTCTCTCTGATCATTCTCTTATTCCTCATGTAAGTGTAGAACCCCTTTGACTTTTACCTAATCCTTCCTGCCAAGGTTTTTTCGTGCCCCCTCCTCGCTCTCCTCAGTCCATTTTTGAGTTCTTTCCTAGCTACCCTGTAATCCTCTAAATCTGTGCCAGAGCCTTACTACCTCAACCTTAAGTTAGCTTCCTCTTCCTCTTGACGAGAAGCTCCTCTTCTCTGGTCATTCAAAGCTCCTTCACCTTACCATTCCTTGCTTGTCTCAGTGGGACAAAGTTATCTAACACCCGCAACAAGTGCTCCTTAAACAGCTTCCACATTTCTGTTGTGTATTTCCCATAGAATAATTGTTTCCAATTTATACTCCACATTTCCTGTCTATTAGCAGTATAATTTCCCCTCCCCCAATTAAATACCTTCCCATACTCTGTTCCCATCCCCCTCCATGGCTGTGGTCAAGGTGAGGCAGTTGTGGCCGCTGTTACCAAAATGCTTTCCGACCGAGAGGTCTGACACCTGGCCTGGCTCATTGCCGAGCACCAAATCCAATATGTCCTCCCCCAGTCAGCCTATCTACATATTGAGTCAGGAATCCTTCTTGGAAACACCTGACAAAATTGGCTCCATCCAGACCATCTGCACTGAGGAGGTTCCAGTCAATATTGGGGAAGTTGAGGTCACCCATAACAACAAATCTGTTACGTCTGCACCTTTCCAAGATTGGTCCAATCTGTTCTTCCATTTCTCTGTTGCTGTTGTGGGGGGGGGGAGCGGTGTCTAAAGAAAGCACCCAACAAAGTGACTGCCCCTTTCCTGATACTGATGTCCACCCACACTGACTCAGTAGACAAACCCTCCTCAATAACCTCCTTTTCTGCAGCTGTGATGCACTTTCTAATTAACAATGATATTCTCCCTCCTCTTTTAGCCCTCTCCCTGTTCTTTTTAAAAGATCTAAACCCTGGAACATCCAGCAACCATTCCTGTCCCTGTGAAATCCACGTCAAGTTATGGCCACATCAGTATATTTCCAAGTACTGATCCATGCTCTAAGTTCATCAGTCTCATTCCTGACACTCCTTGCATTGTAACCCACCCCTTTCCCCTGTCAACTGTGTATCTTTCCTGACTGACTCTCTGCATTCTATTTCTACCCATTCAACAACTGCCCTTTCCTCTGATCTCTGGTTCTGGTTCCATCCCCCTGTCAAACTAGTCTAAACCCTCCCAAAGTGCTCGAGCAAATCCCCCACCCAGGACATTGGTGCCCCTCCAGTTTAGGTGCAACCCGTCCTTCACGTACAGGTCCTACCTTGCCAGAAGGTGCCCCAGTGATCTACGTATCTGAAGCCCTCCCTCCTGCACCAGCCCTGGAGCCACATGTTTAGCTGCAGTCGCTCCCTGTTCCTCACCTCACTAGCACGTGGCACCGGTAGTAATCCTGAGATTACTACTCTGCCCGTCCTGCTTCTTAGCTTCCACCCTAACTCCCTGAAATCACTTTGTGGATCCTCACCCCTTTTCCTCGCTATGTCATTGGTTCCAATGTATATCACAACTTCTGGCTGCTCACCCTCCCCCTTCAGAATCCTGTAGACTCAATCAGAGACATCCCAGACTCTGGCACCTGGGAGGCAGTATACCTTCTGGGAGTCCCATTCGTGATCACAGAATCTCCTGTCCATTCCTCCAAACTATAGAGCCCCCCTAACACCAACACTTTTTATTCCCCTCCCCCCTTCTGTTCGGAGCCGCAAAGCCAGGCTCCGTACCAGACACCTGGCCACTATGGTTTTCCCTCGTCGGTTGTCCCCCACAATAGTATCCAAAATTATTAAGGGGAATGGCCACAGGAGGTCCCTGCACTGTCTGCCTGTTCCCTTTCCATCTGCTGACTGTAACCCTGTACCTGAGGTGAGATTACCTCCCTGTAACTCCACTCCTATCCCCTCCATCTCCTGAATGACCTGACGTTCACCCAGCTCCAGCTCCGGTTCACTAACGCAGTTTCTGAGGAGCTGGAGTTGGATGCACTGCCCCAACATGCATTCCCACTGTTCTGAATTCCCAACGAGATGATTGAGAAAATTACAAACCTTACTGAATCGGTGCACAGAACCTTTGTTTTTTGCTGAGGAGGAGGAGGAGGATAGGTAAGAGACACCGCTATAGTAGTGTTTTGGGTAAAGTAACCGTCCAAATATATTACCTCCCTTACCCAGCGTCCTGTGTCCACTCCTGCCCTGTGTGCTCTCCACCTATTCACGAGATAAAGGATTAATTTACCTTCCCAGCAGCCCCCGGTCCTCAGTCTCACCGTTCTGCTGCTGCAAAAATGATCTTACTACAAAATAAACCTTCCCTTTTCATTTCTCTTGGCTAAGCTGGCTCTTTGTGACAGAGCTGAAAATGTGTTGCTGGAACACATTTTCAGCTCTGATCTCCAGCATCTGCAGTCCTCACTTTCTCCTCTCTTCTGTGACAGGTTCGCTATCCAGACAGGATCACGTTGATCCGGGGTAACCATGAAAGCAGGCAGATTACTCAGGTCTATGGCTTCTATGATGAATGTCTGCGTAAATATGGATCGATTACAGTGTGGAGGTACTGTACGGAGATCTTCGATTACCTGAGTCTCTCTGCTGTTGTGGATGGAAAGGTAACCCATGAAAGACATTGTGTGTTCAATTTGTTTATCGTATGTTTCTGTCTCCCTGTGTTGCTTCTATCATTTTCATCATAGAATGGGAGTGATAAGGATGATCCTCTGGATTAAAGTTCTGAAGCGATTGCAAACTGGGGTATCTGGTGGCAGAAATGAACTGAGCTGGTCTGATCTGAGTTGTGAGCCAACACAGACAGACCTTGGATAATGTAGGCTATCAGAATTGTGAGCACATATATTTGATGGTCAGGTACCAAATTATTGAACCTCCAAGGTCTCGAGCGAATTTGCTGCTGTCTGTGATGTGCTATTGTGTGCTTGGAAAGTAATGACACACTGAATTACAGAGAGGACTGGATAAAAAAAATCTCTCAACACCAGGTTTAATCGGAAGCACTAGCTCCCGGAGATGACGGAGCAGCGCTCCGAAATCTAGTGCTTCCAATTAAACCTGTTGGACTATAACCTGGTGTTGTCATTTTTAACTTTGTCCACCCCAGTCCAACACCGGCATCTCCAAATTCGAAATACAGTGGAAAGCTTTGTGTGTGAACAGTACGACAGATCATAGTAACCAAGGAGATACAGATCATTGGGTGGAAACAAACGTAGAGTAAGGCATGCAGGTTACACTGCACAGGATGTGCGCTAAGTAACATCAACATTATTTGAAGTTAGACTCCATTCATCAGTCTCATACTGGCAGGGAAAAAGCTGTTCTTAAACCTGTTGGTACTTGTGTTCAAGCTTCTGTATCTCCTGCCTGTGGGAGTGGTTGTAGGAGACCATTACCAGGATGCGATGGGTCTTTGCTGCAGAAAGGCTGCCAAAGACACTGAGACATGTAGGTGGAGACCACGCTTGGAAGGTTGGCCACCATGATGGTCTGGGCTGTAGGTTCTTACGGTGCTGGGCAGAACAGTTGCCCTACCAGGCCATTAATGCTGTCAGTGCATCTGTAAAAGCTGTTAGTGTCCTTCTGAACATGCCAAACTTCCTGAGCCTCCTGAAGAAGAAGCGACGCCTTGACTGTCACATCTACATGGGAAGTCCAGGATCACTCACCAGTTCTAGGATGTTGACACAGGCAAGCCTCTCAACCCCCAGTCCATTAATTTAGAAGGGGCTGAGGGAGGTGTTCTCCTCCTCTCTCTCTGAAGTCAATGATTGGTTCTTTAGTTTTGCCCACCTTGAGAGACGACATTATCGTTGCACCATGTACCCAGCCCTGTATTCTGACTCCTCCTCATGCCCTGAGTGAAATGGGTCAGGTGAATGGTAGAGTGGGCCTGAGATGCTCCATTTCTACACACAGCCAATGTTATACACCCCCGTGTCCTACCAGGTTTAAGTAGATTGACTGACAACTAAATTAATCACTCAATGTTTGCTTTCACTTTTAAGCAATGTATTTTCTTGTCATCTCTTGTAGATCTTCTGTGTCCATGGTGGCCTCTCTCCATCTATCCAGACTCTGGATCAGATCAGAACAATTGACAGGAAGCAGGAGGTGCCCCACGATGGTCCAATGTGTGATCTCCTCTGGTCAGACCCAGAAGGTAAATCCTGGAAATGCTTTTCGATAAAGCGAGTTTTACCCCCGCTGCCCTGGAAAAGCGAGTACTTACTGGTCGGTTACAGAGCCACCAAACGGCCATGGAGTTGAGTCTAAATGAGTCTATTCATTGTCTGATTCAACCCCCTCTCTCAAGTGCATAGCCTTTCCTGAGCCAGGCTCATTGGAATGTAAATGGGCGCTCAGGCCTAAATTGATTTTTAAGTTCTCTTCCTGTCTATTTTGATCACATTGGTGATGTGAGATGAGGCAGGAAGCTGCTGATCTCTCCAGGTAAATTGTGTCCATGTTAGGTGGGGACTGAGAAGGAGATATCCATCCTGCATCCCATCTCCCCATCAGTGACCCACTATCCCCCAGTCCTGTCTGATTCCCACGTTAATGTTGTTGTGTGTGTGTGTGTCGTGCCCGCACGTGCAGCTGTCTGGAACTGTACACACTCTGTTTCCTGTCTCCACAGTTTCCAGTCTTCTATTGCCTAACCATGTACACAGTCTTCTGAAGGATCTTTGAGAGCAAATCCAAAACCATTCTGCTTCCCATCTTCTATCCATTTGCCATGTATAGTTCATTCTGTTGTTTCAAACACCTGCTCAATGCTCCCTTGAAAAAATGCTGTGGTCTTTAGTTCAATCACTGTCTGGAGTAAAACTGTTCATGCTACAGCTGCCCTGTGTTTCACTAGAGGTGTAGGACCCCCCACCCTACTCTGAATAACAGGTTACCATTGATTGTTTCTTGCTAACTCCCAACAAGAGAAAATAGATTTGCCCTTTGGTTTGATTACAATGGTTCCCACAATATTTAAACCAAAACTTTTACTCACGCTCTTGTGTTTCAACTCTGTGACACACTCCCCCTCTCTCACCCCCTCTCTCTCCCCCTCTCTCACCCCCTCTCTCACCCCCTCTCTCACCCCCTCTCTCACCCCCTCTCTCACCCCCTCTCTCACCCCCTCTCTCACCCCCTCTCTCACCCCCTCTCTCACCCCCTCTCTCACCCCCTCTCTCACCCCCTCTCTCACCCCCTCTCTCACCCCCTCTCTCACCCCCTCTCTCACCCCCTCTCTCACCCCCTCTCTCACCCCCTCTCTCACCCCCTCTCTCACCCCCTCTCTCACCCCCTCTCTCACCCCCTCTCTCACTATCACCTTGGTCTGTTTTCACTGTAAACTCCCCATGGCTTTCTCACCCTCTCTAAAACCAAGTTTTCAATCAATTGTGCTGTGACCAAAGTTCTTTGTATAAAATCACCCCAATTCCTCAGTATTTTTAAGGGGGAGTGATGGCCTCCTATACTATCACCACAATATTATTAATCCACAGACCCAGGTTACAATCCTGTCATGGCAGATTTGGAATTCAAATTGTACTAAAACACAATCCAGGATCTTTTCAGATTAAACCAATTGTTAGAAAAACCCCTCTGATTCACCAGTACCCTTTAGGGAAGGAAATCTCCCATCCTTACTACATCTGGCCCATGTGACACCAGCCCCAAAGCAATGTGGTTGACTCTCAACTGCTCTCTGGGCAATAAATACTACCTAGCCAGTGATGTCCACATCTGGTGAATGAACTTTTTTTAAAAATTGTATTTAAAATGAAATTAGAGTCATACAGCATAGGGCCAGACCCTTCATTTAACTCTCCCTGACTGATCAGGTGTTGGGTGCATTAGTTGGAGAAATAGGACTGGGTTACTCTTCGGAGGGTCAGTTTGGACTTGTTGGGCTGAACGGCCTGTTTCCACACTGTAGGGAATCTAATCCAATCTAAACTCAATTAAACACTGATTTGCTTGTGCTCATGACCATATCTACTCTGATCAAATTATGGCCTTGAACTTGGGGGTTCTCTGTTGAACCACACTTGCCAGCATCTTTCCATCGTGTGTGTACTTCTCGTCCTTGTTTTTGTCAAACATGCAACACCCTGTACTTCTCCATGTTAAGGTGTATCTGCCAGGTGTCTGCCTGCCCGCCCAGGTGTCTGTGCCTTGCTGAGGCCTCTTGCCTCCCGATCAATGAAGGGATAGACACCTGACCTGTACGATAGGTTAGGCAGCATCCATCAAGGTAATGTTAATCACTTCATGGTTCAGTAGTTCAGTCTCTCATTCCAACCCTTGACAGCAGGGCAGAGCAAGTGGTAACGTTTGTCCTTTCTGGCTTTGTAAACCAGATCAGGAGAGTGGCCGGTCCTGTGGACAGTTTGATCATCAGTTCCTGACCACCATTCCACAATTTGTACTTCAACATTTTAATTGGCTGTATTGACTATCACCTGATGAAGGAGCGTTGCTCCAAAAGCTAGTGTGTTTCCAATTAAACCTGTTGGACTATGACCTGGTGTTGTGTCATTTTTAACTTTGTACACCCCAGTCCAACACCGGCATCTCCAAATCATGATTATGCTAAACAGATTAACCAATAGAGAGCAGCAGAGTCTAAAGATTCCTACTTTTTCAGTTTCATCCTTAATTTTCCTGCTGGCTTTAAGGCTTTATACTCAATTGCATTGGATTTCATCTGTTTAATTACATCCTGAACACGAACATGCACAAAGTATGCGCAGTGGATGTATTTTTGAGGTTACTGCCTATTGATGGACTTTTACAGGAGCCTGCTGTCAGCTTCTGATCACACTCATTACCTCATGGTGACAAACCCAGTCCCCAGCACCTCCTGGAGAGGCTGTAAGGCCTCTCTGAATCCTGCTCTGTCACTGGAGGACATGCCATGACCAAGCAACATGGGCAGGTCCTCTGCTCAATCCCACGTGGAAACAGCAACTGATCCACTCTCTTTGAAAATTGTTTCAGTCAGCCCATGTGATGGTGCTGGGGTTGAGGGTGAGAAAGCAGACTTCTGTACTGCTGTTATTTTGTTTAACAGCATTGGGACTCTGCACAAACCTCCTGAAACCATCGCACTCTATCACCATTGTCTGCTACTCCTTTCCCCGTTTTGCACTTGGCCTCCTGTCCATCCATGCTCTTCATTGAACTGCTCCATGTTGTGGCAAGTTACACATCCTCAAACTCTGTGGGTAACAAAGTTTCTCCTGAGTTTCCGACAGAGACTGTCTTTCTATGTTTCTAGTTCAAAGATGCTACCATGTCACATGGCAGTGAACTGGGCATTCTGCCATGGTATGGTGCTGCCAACCGTCATTGCAGCCTTTAAACCAGTATTTCTCTTTGACCAGCCTTGGGCGTGGCCTTGCCTTTGTTTGAATCTTCAAGCGAACAGCTGATCTTTGTCTTACGTTTTGTTTTTCAGATACCACCGGCTGGGGCATCAGCCCTCGAGGAGCTGGCTACCTCTTTGGCAGTGATGTTGTTGCCCACTTCAACGCTGCCAACAGCATAGATCTGATTTGCCGTGCCCACCAGCTGGTGATGGAGGGTTATAAGTGGCACTTCAATGAGACCGTGCTAACTGTTTGGTCAGCCCCTAATTATTGCTACAGGTGAGTGCCCACTAAATACACGGTTCGTGTATCTGATGGTTTCCTCTTCTCTGGATTATCGTTCTTTTAATAAAACAATTCAACAGGCACTGGCTGCCTGCTGGAACAATACAGAAACTGCTTCCATTTATTGATTTCCCTGCTCATGAGGTTATCTCCGTGTCGAGCAGGGTACTGTTCTACTGTGCACCCACAGCAAGGGCTGCATTTAGATATCATCTTTCAAATGGGATGTTAAATTGAAATTCAGTCAAACCCCCTCGTGTAGCTGCCTGCGTTCCCTTGTCAGTCTCTGAGCAGGGCAGCTCTCTGCCGAAACGTCGATGATGCTGCCTGACCTGCTGAACTTTTCCAGCAACACATTTTTAAGCGCTCTCTGATAGCCTGGGCAAGCTTTATCCCTCAACTAACATGGTCCTATTGCTTTTGTGATCTTTCTGTGTGTAAATTTAGTCTGCGATTCCTTCGTTGCCCTGGTGACTACATGCCAACAGTTCTTTGTACCCCTGGGTAAGAAGAGTCAAAGTAATTAACCCACTGACTCCCAGATGTGATTGCAAAAGGTTGATCTTCATTGGGGATGTGGGGTAATCGGTCAGAAGGGGCAAAGGGAAGCTGAGGCAGTTGAAAAACTTGGAAACAATAGGATCAAGCTGTAAGGCCAGTTGGATAGTATTTTGAGAAAGGAATGGGTGAAGGTATGTTGGAACCCATGTCTTTGGCTGATTGTCCACCAGCACTGTTCAGGCAGAGTGGACTGTTCCTTGACCCAGCCAGCGAGCAACATTGGAAGCATCAGTTTTGTAGAGCACATACTGATCAGTAATCATACCTCAGCCTACCCCCATCCCGGACAGGCACATCTTAGCTCCTGGTCCTGTCTACTGCCCGGAGAGATGCAGTTGGGTTATTTGGCTTTGACGTCCTGGTTTACAAATCCACACTGGCTGGCTGAGCTTTTCAGTCACTCTATCCTCCGTTAGAAACTCCAGTCTTATGCCAGTAACTGATGTTAAACTAACTGGTCCTTAATTACCTGATTTTCCTCCTCCCTAGTGACACGTGCAGTTTTCAAAACTAACTGAACAGTTACAGAATTGAAAGAAAGATTATAGTTAGTGCAGTTAGCAATGTTCCTTCCTGTTCATCTCTTAAACCCAGAGGTGGAATCCATCTTGGGGAATTGTCACTCCTCAGTGTCATTTTTTATCTTTGCTTGTGTTAATTTTGGTGAGTTCCAGTGAATGATCCAATGTTTACTTATCTCAAAGTCCAGCATGTTTCCCCCTTCCTGTGCTTTAAGTACAAATGTTAAGTTTTCAGTATCTGTCATTTTCCTTATTTAATTGACAACCTCACCATTCAGTTTTTAAAGACTTATTACCCACGAGTGACGTTTCATCCTGAATACAGTTACAAAATTTACCCTTTGATTTTAATATCTCTTCCTTTGAAGCTCTTACTATCATCTGATCTATCATCCGATGTCCTTTCTGTCTCTTCCATTCACCAGCATTTGTGTTATGTTGTTTTTATATATTTATCTTTTTGGTTTTGTTATCGCTACCTCTTTAACCACTTACTGCTAAGAATAACTAGTTTGGTGTCACTTTAAGCCTTAGAGTAGATTCTCCTGATTCCGAAGCTATAACACCAGAGGTCTATCACCAGTGAAGTCGAGTGCTCAGTTACGTTGCAGTCCAGAATCTCTGTGTTGAAGAAAAACAGATGTTTATCAAAGCTTTTGTACACACCAGGACAGCTCTCTTTCAGGGGAAAAACTGACCTGTTTGTACTGAGAAGCAAGTGCTGATTAGTTGGCAACTGAACGTTGCATTGTAGAGATGTTGCCATTGGTGAATGCATCAGTTAATGAGGGCTGACAGTTAACTGCCAATCTTAATTTAAAATTAAAACAAGGACTCTGGTCAAGGCATTGCCCTGAGGAACGAGCTAAAAATGGGTGTCACTCGTTAACTTAAGTTGAAACAAGGTATGTTTTTCTCCACCTGTGAAGAACAGAGTCCTGTATATTTCTAGATCAGAGTGGTGCTGGAAAAGCACAGCAGGCCAGGCAGCATCTGAGCAGCAGGAAAATTGATGTTTTGGGCAGAAGCGTTTTTACCTGAAATGTTGATTTTCCTGCTGCCTGACCTGCTGTGCTTTTCCAGCACCACTATAATCTCGACTCTGATTTCCAGCATCTGCAGTCCTCACTTTTGCCCTGTATATTTCTGTATGTAGCTTCAGAGCGAGCAAGTCCACCATACTGTGAGCTCAATGAACAGTCCATGAAGTGTTTAACATTGAACACCCTCTCGTGTTGTATTCCCCTGGCTGCTCGGTGTCTGATCTGATTCTTGTCCCCTGTGTTTGCCCAGGTGTGGAAACGTCGCAGCGATACTTGAATTGGACGAACATTTGGAGAAGGAATTTACAATTTTTGAAGCTGCCCCTCAAGAATCGCGAGGGGTGTCAGCCAAAAAGACAGTTGCTGACTACTTCCTCTGAAGGAAGGCCCCTCCTCCCACCACCCCACCCCCACCCATTCCAAACCTCTACCTGAAACCTCTGTACAAACCCTGAGCCTGCCGAAGAATTCTGTGGAGGGAAGGGCGACAAAAGTGTATGGTGTTGTCAAACTCTGCGTACATTCCTGAAGGCATGCACTCGCCACCCTGACCCTGAAGGATTGCCATATCTGTATGGGACAGCAGTGAGCTCTTCCTCTCCCCTCCTCTCCCCCCACCCCCCGTGAGTGGTCCTTTTCATTTTATTCCCTAAAGAATGTGTATGCCTCTTCGAGCTGACAGCAGTGCTGTAGAAAGGATGTGTTCAGCTGTGATAAAAAACAGAATTGGCACTTTTTGTTACCAAGAATTTTTAGGATTTCTTTTTTTAAAAAAAGTCACTCAGAATTCCTGTGTGTGCCGTGATCCTAGAATTTTTAACCCTGCCTCCCCCAATGCGTACCCACGTGATATTAGTAACTGAGTTTTATTTTTACAGTCAGGACTAACCAGTTTTAACAATAACAGTAGTTAAACCTCGTCCAGAAATGCCTGTCTGAAATTGTTTAACTGGGTAGGGAAGTCTCATATAGGGTCTTAATGTGCTTGTGTTGTGATTCCACTGGATTTGATGGTGATGGAAGAGTTTTGGATTTTGTACAAAACTGTCTGCAGTGGTCAAGTAGCATCGTGTTACCTGAGGCTGCCTGTGATTTGACCCTGATCAGACCTTTCTCCCTCTGCAGCCTGGCATGAGGTGTGGAGATGCTGCTCCCCTCTGTTGTACATCGTGTGCATTTAAACTGTGTTTGACATCTGACTGGTCAAGCCTAGCACAACCTGCCAAGGGGAAAAGGGCAGTTGCATCTGGTGCATTTAAAGCACAAAACGTTTGAGACTGGTGCCCCGCAATCTGATGGCCTGGTTACTTGCTGCAGAGACCAGGATGCTAGTGACTGTCTGTGTGTGTGGAAACCAGGTGCAGCTCCAGTTTAGCCCCTGCTGGTTAATGCTGGGACACTTGTCCTGGTGAGGGGTATTATCTCCGAGGATTCTTCCATTGCCTGTAAAGCCACACTCAGTCGATCAGCCTTGCGGGAGAGGGGCAGACCTAGCGAGCAGTTAGTTACAGCTTCACCCAGGGGTAGGAGCCAGGCAGCAGCCAGAGAGGATCTTCCTGTAGGCTGGGTCAGGACATTGCTGGTTTGTCACTAGGTAAAACCTTGCATCCTATCAGCACTCCTGTTCCCCCTTCACCCTTAAAGCTACATTCGACCGCAAACCCAGCTCCCAATCTGAAATTGTCTGTCCAGAAACTAGCCAAACAGGAACCGAGCTGCCCAGAAATAACCCTTCAGGTCCAGTCAGAATTATTCTGTATCCAATCATTTTGACCTCCTAACCCAAACTATTGAAATGTGTTTGAACTCCGTCACTGCCCAGTGCAGCTCCTGAGCTCTGTGTCCTCTGGTAAGGCAGCTTGAGCTGCTGCTGTTTGTCACTGTACAACATGGGAATGTAGACAGGATTCGAAAGTATCTGAACCTGCTGTCACTTGAAGAATTTCACAACTTGGGAATGTGAGGACAGGAAGCTGCTGTACTGATCAGAGACTGACCAAAGCATCCTAAGCTCTTGCTGTTTTTTCATCTCCAGCATCATCTGAACTATACAGCTAGATGAGGCTTTCAAAGCTCATTAAATGTGAGCCCTTCCATAGCTGCCCTTCTGTTTCTGTCTCTGACACGCCTTCGTGCGCTGACCCACTGCGTTCACACCTTTGTTCTTGCGTATTTTGTTCTCACTGGCTCTCTTGCGCACACATCTCTACCCCTCCCCCATGAAAATCTCGGGGGAGTTTAAGTAACCATCTGTGTCTCAGACTTGGATCTGTTGATGTGACAGCTTAGGACTGAACAGAAAGACCGAAGTGTCTGATGTATTCACTGAAAGCCCTTCATTTCCAGACGCTATAGGTTGGGAAGAACAATTCAGAGTAGGCCCAGGAGGGGACAGTGTCGCTCTGAGGGAGATAATAGCTACTACTGAACTGCAGGCATTTCCTCAAACAGCCACCAGCTGAACACTGTCAGTGTCATTTCTGTCTGACTTCATTGGATCTTCATACTGTGTTCAGGCTGGAGATTGCAATTGGCTGTGGGGATCTGGAGTAAGGAGGATCGAATCGGCCAGGGTTCCTGATTGTCATTCCAGAGGGAGTGAATGCTGGGTGAGCACACTTCCCCTCCGGCAGGGCTGGGCTGGCCAGTACGCTGTATAGCTAAATGCACACCCCATAATACTGGCCCTGTCAGACTGCCCCTGACCAGTTATCTTGTTACGCTGGGAGCAAGCCCAGAGGTGAAAGTGTAAGCTGTGCCTGTGATAGGGTGTGTGGCCCCAGCTGGAGGTTATAGTCCCTTCATTAAAAGCTGTCTATGAACTTGCCAATGTGAAGCAGATCAGTTCGAATCCCTAATGGGAGTCGCAAGCGAAGCATTTTTCAGAAGTGGCCAAAATTTTTAGTTTTTTAATCCATGTGAAGAATTTTGCATAAATTAGCAGTTTTTCCAAAGGGGGAAGATGCTGTTATTTTTGTAAGAACTTGTATTCTGTTTCTAAATGTGATATTTTACTTCTATTCAACATGCTGGATGTCTGTACCATATCGAGCCAGGGTCCTGGGCAAATCCAAACAGGCCCTGTTTTGTATTTGGTCAGATTGTTGAGCCACTGGAAGTTGCTGGGTAAGCTTTTGTTAAATCAGTCTGTGATTTAGCAAGACTGTTTTAAATAAAGTTTTAATATTGTGACAATCTGTTTCAAAGGTGTATTCAATCACTGCTGTAAAACTGAGCTTGCACTGTCCCCAGTCATTCCAAAATACTGCAGTCATTCTGTCAGTGTGGAATCGATCACAGACTGGATTTCCCAAAGTGTTTTACATTCTCATGAATTGTCTTTGGAGTGCCTTCACAATTTGTGTGGAGTATTTGAAGAATTAATTAATTAATTTTTGAAGCGAATTATTGACCAGGGTCCTGGAGAGGGGAGTTTCCCAGTTTCTTGATCAGTGACAATGAAATCTTTTTTCTGTTCATGTGTTTACTCTTGGTTTTATCTGTGGATGGGGAGGGATGAAAATCAGCATTTCAGACCCTGCAGCATTGTCTCACCGTTGGCACAGGCATGGGCATGTCAATCTGAAGTGGCATCTTAAATCAACGTTGTCACCGATGAGGCTCCCCTTCTCTCATCCAAGTTGACCAGCCTTACCCTGTTACTTTCAGTCACTTCCTCCAAATAAGCTAATGTACAATGACTTGATATTTTGTCAAATGTAGCAGCCCCATTACACGGGAAAGCTCCTGGGAATTTATTTAGAGAGCCTGTGGTCTGAGGGAGGAGCCATGTCCCCACAATGGTCTTCTGCTTTATTGCCCACCCTCCAGAATGTGACATTCCTTTGGGCTCTCTCTCGCGCAAGTATGAACCTTCCAGACATGGCCCTAGCCCAGGGATTCTGAGGCCATCTCCACTTCCTCCCTCCATCTTGCCCCATAACTGGTTGATATAGGGAAGGACACTGCCTCATATCTGACAGGCTATGTCAGCATCATCACTGATGCAGTGAACCAAGTACAGACCCAACTCTCCCAAGGGCTGGAGAATTCCTCATTGTTTTGTTTTACAGCTACTCTTCCAATGGTAATAAATTATTGTCCTCTCTTTTCCCACAAATATTGATCATGTGCATCGCTGACTCTCCAGCAATACTTTTATCAACTTGATTAATTTATGGATTTGTTTTTTAATCAGCCCTGTGGGGAAACTTGAACCCAGACATCCCAGCTCAGACAGTGGGACCCCCCTATAATAGCCCCTCCCAAACTACACATCCCCCTGCCTTCACTGATTGGAGCCACAGATGACTGCACTTTAAGGTCAGGAGGGTCCTCAAAAATGTAGGTGAGTAATTTTATTTAGGAGCCAGGAGTAAATGTTTAATCGGTATAAGGGAGCAATGCACAGGATGTGCTGGAGTAAGTGAACTTCATTGAAATGCAGAAAATTACCATCCTCAAACATTTAGACTTTAGTAGGAGAAGTGGTGGACTTCCTGAAATGGTCAGTGATTTCCAACAACTTGTTCCTTTCCATAGCCCAGTGCTAATAACCCATCATCATCCTCAATGTTTGTTTGTGCTCACTCTTATGCTCTCGCGCTCTCTCTGTCGCTCTCTCTCACACTCACTTTGTACATCTAATGCACAAATGTAAACTTGAGATTAATGACAGCTTGAAATAAATTTCTACAGTGTCTGGAGTTGTAGAGATGTACAGTTTGGAAACAGACTCTTAAGCCAAACTTGTCCAACCAGATATTGTAAGTTAGTCCCACTTGGCCCATATCCCTCTAAACCCATATACCCATCCAGATGCCTTTTAAATGTTACAATTGTACCAGCCTTCACCACTTCCTCTGGCAGCTCATTCCATACACGTACCACCCTCTGCATGAGAAAGTTGCTTCTTGGGTTCCTTTTAACTCATTCCCCTCTCACCTTGAGCCTCTAGTTTTGGATTCCCCCACTTCCTGGAAAACATTTTGTCTGTTTACCCTATCCTTGCTTTAAAAAAAAATCTCACACCAGGTTATAATAGAACATAGAACACGTCAGCGCAGTACAGGCCCTTTTGCTCTTGATGTGCCAATCTGAAGCCCGTCTAACTTATGTTATTCCATTATCATTCAATGACCATTTAAATGCCCTTAATGTTGACAAGTCTACTACTGTTGCAAGCAGGCCGTTCCACATCCCTACTACTAAGTAAGGAAACTATCCCTGACATCCTACATATATCACCCCTCAATTTAAAACTATGTCCCCTCCTGTTAGCCTTCACTATCCGAGGAAAAAGGCTCTCACTGTCCACCCTATCTAACCCTCTGATTATCTTGTATGTCTCTATTAAGTCACCTCTCATCCTCCTCTCTAATGAAAACAGCCTCAAGAGTCTCAGCCTTTCCTCATAAGACCTTCCCTCTATATCAGGCAACATCCCAGGAAATCTCCTCTGTGTCCTTTCCGATGTTTTCACGTCCTTTCTGTACATAATACTAAATGTGGCCGCACCAGAGTTTTGTATAGCTGCAAAATGACCTCCTGATTCTGAAACTCCGTCCCTCTACCAATAAAAAGCTGACAGTGTGCCGCCTTAACAACCCTATCAATCTGGGTGGCAACTTTCAGGGATCTATGCATATGGACACCGAGATCTCCCTGCTCATCCACCTTACCAAGAATCTTACCATTAGCCCAGTACTCTTTATTCCTATTACTACTTCTAAAGTGAATCACCTCACAGTTTTCGGCATTAAACTCCATTTGCCATCTCTTTGCAGCTTATCCACTACCCTCTGTCTTCTAGCTTTTGAGCCAGTTCTGTATCCAAATGGCTAGTTCTTTCAGTTTTGATTGAGTATAGGAGTCAGGTCATCTTGTTGTAGTTGTACAAGGTATTGGTGAGGCCACATGTGGAGTACTGTGTGCTGTTCTGGTCACCCTACTATAGAAAGGAGATTACTAGAAAGGCTGCAGAAAAGATTCACTCAGATGCTATCTGGACTGGAATGTTCAAATTATAAGGAGAGGCTGGATCAACTGGTACTATTTTCCTTGGAGTGTAGGAGACTGAGGGGTGACCTTTATAGAGGTCTGTAAAATGAGGCGCAAAGCTGAGGTAGACAGCCAATAGTTTTTCCCCCATCGTAGGGAAGTCTAAAACTAGAAGCCATAGGTTTAGGGTAAGAGGAGAGAGATGCAGGAGGTTTAAGGTCCAGAGGGGCATTTGTTTCCACAGAGGGTGGTGAGCATCTGGAGCAAGCTCCCAGAGGGTATTGGTGGTAGTTGTGTACAATTTTCTCATTTAAGAAACATTTAGACATGTACATGGATGGGATATGGACCAAACACAGGCAAGTGGCACTAGATTAAATTGAGAAAATGGGCCCCGTGGACAAGTTGGGCCGAAGGGTCTGTTTCCATGCTGTCAGCCTCCAGGAGGGGGGACAGGAAGAATGGTACATCCTGGATGATGCCAGTATCTTCAGTCAGAGGTGCCCATTCTACTGCAGTTCCACATGCCACCTCTGACACCTCGCTGAGCATCACAGAAATGGAAAGTAGACATTCCAAATCAAATTTCTCAAATCTGTCACCAAATGGTTGAGATTGGACAACATTGCTGAGCCTTATACGATCCCTCAGTGTCTGTCCTCCGTGTGGTTTGTTCCCCAGTGACTGCAGCATTGGAAAGTGAAGCTGGCTGAAAGACTGATGAATGTGTGGTCGAGGAGGTCCGTGGACAGACGGCTAGACTCCAGCCTGGGCAGTCTGACCCCTCAGCTACCACAAGGGGCAGTGCAGGGAGACACTCTCCCTGAAGGACAGCAGGAGGTTCGTGTTTGATGGAGGACATTCTGATCACCCACTGGAGTGGGATGGGATGGGGAGGGGTGGGGGTGGAGGCTTATTGCCGTTGGGAATATCCTGGGTGCACAGTTACCAACCACAGATAGTCAGGGAGGCAATTGTTTAATGACTGAAATGATTGCGAGGTCTGGGGACTCACTGCTCTGACCATGTTTTGAGGTGGGGAGGGAAGTAGCCCATTGATACTTTGTCACACAGTGTTTCATGGCTGGGGTACCAGAGTTAGGGGTGTGCAGGGTGAGGTAGCGGGGTTAGGGGTGTGTAGGGTGGAGTAGCGGGGTTAGGGCTGTGCAGGCCGGGGTTCCGGGGTTAGGGCTGTGCAAGGTGGGGTACCAGGGTTAGGGGTGTGCAGGTTGGGGGATACCGGAGTTAGGGGTGTGCAGGCCGGGGTACTGGGGTTAGGGGCGTGCAGGCCGGGGTAGCGGGGTTAGGGCTGTGCAGGCCGGGGTACCGGGGTTAGGGCTGTGCAGGCCGGGGTAGCGGGGTTAGGGCTGTGCAGGCCGGGGTACCGGGGTTAGGGGCGTGCAGGCCGGGGTAGCGGGGTTAGGGCTGTGCAGGCCGGGGTACCGGGGTTAGGGGCGTGCAGGCCGGGGTAGCGGGGTTAGGGCTGTGCAGGCCGGGGTACCGGGGTTAGGGGCGTGCAGGCCGGGGTAGCGGGGTTAGGGCTGTGCAGGCCGGGGTACCGGGGTTAGGGGCGTGCAGGCCGGGGTTCCGGGGTTAGGGCTGTGCAAGGTGGGGTACCAGGGTTAGGGGTGTGCAGGTTGGGGGATACCGGAGTTAGGGGTGTGCAGGCCGGGGTACTGGGGTTAGGGGCGTGCAGGCCGGGGTAGCGGGGTTAGGGCTGTGCAGGGTGGGGGATGCCCTGCTATTGTAAGTCGGGAAGCAAAGGGGAAGTTGAGAGAGAGTTGGTGAGACATAGCAGGGAACTGGAGAGGGATGGAGAGAGGGAGGGTAGGATTGATGGGGAGAGAGAGAATGTGACAGAGAGCAAACTGGAGAGTGATTGGAGGGAGAGGGAGGGTGGGAAGATAGGAGTGACAGAGGGGGAGAGTGGCATTGATAGAGAGGCGGAGAGTGAACTGGAGAGTGATTGGGGGAGTGGGAAGATGGGAGTGACAAAGGGAGAGGGGGAGAATGACAGAGGGTGAGTGGGATTGATGGAGAAGGAGAGAGAGGGAGGGTGATGTTGCGTTGTTTGCACATCTCCCACATGATGGTGCTATTTACTGTAAAATCCCATCTCATTCCAACACAAACTCCTATTGGAACTCAAAGTGTCAGAAATATAGGATCTTCTCCCATGAACCTTCAACCATTAGAAATTACTCAACAAATGGGAGAGGGGAAACATGCACTTACAGAGCAAGGGACTATGGCAGCATTTTACTGGGCTGCTTTTTGGAGAACAATATCTCAGAATAGAACAGGGAAGGAGAGAGTGTTCATAGAAAAGCAACAGTAAATAGTTTCCAATGGAGAAAAATGATTAAAAGGTGAAATTAATGGCTCTTAAATGTGCACAGTATTCAGCACGAAATTGATAAATTAACGGCACAAATCGAGGTTAATCAGTGTGTCTTACAGTCCATACAGAGACACGGTTACAATGAGATCAAAGCTGGAACTGAGCAGTCAGAAACCTTTGGAGGGGACAGTTACCTCAGAGCAGGGTCAAATAAGTACAACAGCAATAAATGGGCCTGTAGCAGAAGATGTAGGGGAGGTGGAGGTGAGAAAAAGGAAGGGTAGGAAAACACTGGTGGGAGTGATCTACAGGCAACCCCCCCACCAGTAACTATACAGTAGGGCAGAAGAGATCAGAACATGGGTGACTTTAATTTTCTTGTAGATTGCTTTTATCAATCTGACTTTCGCAATGAGGAAGAAATCGGGATAGTTTTTCTGAACAACAAGTTGGGTGGGTCCAACCAGGGATCAGACTATTTTGAATCTGGTGATTTTGAGGGAGGCAGGTTTAATAAATAATGCCAGAGTATAAGATCTCCCGGAAACAGTGACCATAACGTGGTAGAATACAGCATTCAGTTTGAGAAGGCTGGGATGGAGATAACTGTGCTAAACTTGAATAGAGGCCATTGCAGAGGAGTAAGGTCAAAGCAAGCTGGGATGGACAGGAGATTGGCAGCAAAGGTGGCTGCAGGGTAGAGGCAGATCTTTAAGCAATAGTCCATGGGTCACAGCAAAGAGCTATCCCAGTGAGGAAGGGGGATTGTAGATAAGTGACACACTGACCATGATTAACCAGAGAAGTTAAGGATAGCATCAGATGAGGTAAAGATCAGTGGAAACGACAGAATAGGGAAAGTTTGAAAAATCAACTTTCAATAAAGCAGCAGAAGATAAACTTTGAGGGAAATTTTTCAAGTAATAACTTTCAACAAGATCTTCATTAAATTTATAAAAATGACGAGAGAAGCCATAGGTCCCCTTCAGAACCAGGCTGGGGAAATAATAATGGGCAACCAGGAAACGGCAGGGGAGTGGAATGAATACTTTGAATTGGTCTTCACATTAGAAGACACTAAGAACTTTCCAAAATTACTAAATAATCAAGGAACAGAAAGAAGAAAGGTAATAAATACAACAAGTATCTTTAGAGAGAAAGTGCAAGCGGACTAAAGACCAATAAGTCCCCTGGACAAGGTGGGATGCATCCTGGGCTATTAAAGGAAATAGCTACGGAGATAATCTTCCTGGAATCTCAGAATCTCTGGTTAATTGTGCTTATGACAAACTGGTTGACCCATGTACATGCCAAGCTCATACAGTGGGGACATGGGTGATGGGGAGGGTGAGGTAGGAAGGAAGGAAGCACATGTGCAGGAGAAGTGTATCCTTTGTGTATCAGGAGTACTTGCCCACTCTTTACCTGCTTGGTCTTCCTCACCTTGTCTCCCAAACTTGCCCCCCACCCCTTCGTGCCTACCTCATCCCTAGGCTACCTGATCCCATCATAATATCTAATGCCCTATAAAGACAACGACTTTCTCTTGTTGCTGGGCTTGCCCACAGTCCTGCCTCCATTTACAATTGGGCACAGGCTCTGCCAATTATTGAGGCCACCCCTTATTGGGTGCACTGTGAAACACAGATAATAGGAGCAGGAGGAGGCCGTTTGGCCCATTGAGGCTGCTCCGCTCTTCAATCTGATCATGGCTGACTCAGTCCCCTGTTCCAACTTTCTCTTTGATCCCTTTAGCCCTAAGAATTCTTCTTGAAAACATCCAACGTTTTGTCCTTAGTGGCCTTCTGTGGCAGAGAATTCCACAGGCTCACTACTCTCTAGGTGAAGACATTTTTCCTCAGCTCAGTCCTGTGTGAACCGTGACTCTGGATTTCCTGGTCATTGGGAACATCCCTCCTGTGTTTACCTTGTCCAGTCCTGTTAGATTTCATGTTTCTATGAGTTCCTCTCATTCTTCTAAACTCCAGTGAGTATAATCCCAACTGATCCAGCCTCTCTTTAATCATCAGTCCTGCTATCCCAGGAATCAGTCCGGTAAGCCTCTGCTGCACTCCTTCCATTGCCACTCCATTCCATTCCTCAGATAGAGAGACCAGAACTGCACACACCAAGGCCCTGTACAATTACAGAGAAAGTGAGGATGGCCGATACCAGAGAGTCAGTGTTGAAAGGTATGGCACTGGGAAGGCACAGCCGGTCAGGCAGCACCCGAGGAGCAGAGAATCAACGTTTCAGGCATAAGCCCTTGGTCAGGAATGTGGAGGGCTGATGAAGGGCTTATGTCTGAAATGTTGATTCTCCTGCTGCTCGCATGTTGCCTGTCTTGCTGTGCTTTTCCCAGCGCCCACACTTTTCGATCCTGTACAATTGCAGCAAGACATTCTTACTCACACATTGGAATCCTCTCACTAGGAGGATTCTTCATTGCCAGGTGCACCTGCAGTGCTGGCTTTGAGTGACTGGTGTATATGGACACCCAGGTCTCAATGCACCTTCCCCTTTCCCAATCTATCGCCATTCATCTTCCGGGCTTTCCTCCCAGAGTGGATAACCTCACCTTGATCCACGTTATACTGCATCGGCTGTGCACTTGCCCATTCACTCACCGTGAATCCATCAGCAGGTTATTATTACCACCAGGGAGAGGGTTCTTCTGCACCTATCAGCTGATCCTTATGGACAGGCTGGGTGGGCTCACTATGAGTTTCCTTCCCCTGTCTTGCCCATTGGATCTGGAAGCATTTGGGCAGAGAGAGGAGCAGAGTTTATGATCGAGTAGGTTTCAGTAGAATTGGAACAAGTTTGAGATGGAAGAGATGTCCAGGAAGTGAAATTGGGAAGGGTTCTGAGGGAGAAGGCCAGGAAGGACTGTGAAAGAGCAGAGGGCTGAAAGAGTTGATTGGTTGAGCAAGGCCAGATGAGATAGAATTGGCATTGAGAAAGAAGCCAGACACCTGTCTCAAAGAGGTGGGAGTGGAAGGATGCTGAAGTTACGTGAGCAGCGAGTGCAGAATGACAGAATGGTTACACCACCGAAGGAGGTCAGGCTCCCTGGAGGAGCTAGTCATCTCTTCTCTCTTCCCCTTGCCTTTTCCTTTTCGGACAATAATCCAGATCCTACTGCTGTGCATCTACCTGACCTGCCTATGACCCCTCAAACACAAAAAGAGGTTGACTAAACTTGGACATTTGGAGGGAAGGAGGAAGAGAGGAGACCTGATCGAGGTATACAAGGTAATGAGGGGCATGGATAGAGTCAATAGCCAGAGACTTTTCCCCAGGGCAGGATTGACTGGCACGAGGGGTCATAGTTTTAAGATATTAGGAGGAAGGTATCAAGGAGACGTTAGAGGTAGGTTCTTTACACAGAGAGTTGTGAATGTATGGAATACATTGCCAGAAGTGGTGGTGGTGGAAGCAGAGTCATTAGGGACATTTAAGTGACTACTGGACAGGCACATGGAGAGCAGTGAGTTGAGGGGTGTGTAGGTTAAGTTATTTTATTTTAGATTAGGATTAATCCTCGGTAGCCAAAGGGCCTGCTCTGTGCTGTACTATGTTCTATCTAAACCATCCTTGTCGCTGTTCACAATGCAGACATGTTTAGTAACATCTGGAGGTTTGTAAATGGTGGCCTCTGGGCTAAGATCTGGATCATTAATAATCATTAGGAAGAGCGGAATCCCTATCAGCGACCTCTGGGGAATTCCAATCTAAACCTTCCCTGTCCAAAACACAACCATTAACCTCCGTTTCCTGTCACTCAACTAATTTTATATCCATGTTGCTTCTCTCTCTTTTCATCCCCTGTGCTTGAACTTTGCTGATAAGCTTGTGGTTTGATGGTTTTGATTTGACTGAAACAGGACACAGTAATTACTGTTCCACAGGAATGTTTGAGGAAATGTTTCGGGCCTTTTGAGGACAGTGAGGATAGATGCATCAGATCTGGACACATCGCAGCAATTGTTTTACCCTGAACTGCAGGACACGGCAGAGAGTTGTGTCCAGCCCAGTCCATCACATAAATCAGCCCCCTATGCACTGGCTCCATCTACACTGCCTCAGGAAAACAGCCGACATCATCAAAGCCCCCTCCCACCCCGCTTATACTCTCCTCCACCATCTTCTGTCAGGTAGAAGATATAAAAGTTTGTGTACATGGACCAATAGATTCAAGATCAGCTTCTTCCTAACTATTATCAGGCTTCTGAAAGGACCTCTTTATTGTTAATCTCTACACTTACTGGTCAGCTGTAACACTTCTGTTACCCTGATGCACCTGTATAGTATAATATCCGTAGGCACGTAAGACAATATTTTTCACCGTATCTTCGTACACGTGACAGTAATAAATCAAATCAAAGGGTGGTTTAGGTCTAGACTGCACTGCGTGGTAATGTGGTGAGGTGTTCGAGAGAGGCTTTGGATGGAGACAATGTGCAGGGTTTACAGGGACAAGGCAGGAGGTTGAGCATGGAGTTAAAATGCTCAGTGTAAACACTGGCCAAAGGTCCTATTCTGCAGCAAAACATGGTGATGTATGAAGATCTAATTCTGTGATCCTGTGATCTGTGAATCCCCGATCCTGTGATTTGTGAATCCCCGATCCTGTGATTTGTGAATCCCCTGATCCTGTGATTTGTGAAGCCCCTGATCCTGTGATTTGTGAATCCCCGATCCTGTGATTTGTGAAGCCCCCGATCCTGTGATTTGTGAATCCCCGATCCTGTGATTTGTGAATCCCCGATCCTGTGATTTGTGAATCCCCCGATTCTGTGATTTGTGAATCCCCCGATCCTGTGATTTGTGAATCCCCCGATCCTGTGATTTGTGAATCCCCTGATCCTGTGATTTGTGAATCCCTGATTATTTGTTGCTTGCTTTCTTGCCCTTGTGTCTGTCAGCTTTGAGACTGCCTTGGTGTTTCTCATCCCCAGCATTGCTGCTTGTGTTTTGGAATCTAGCTGCCCTCGTCATTCTCCTGCCACGTCGTTTTAAACCCTCCCCAAAAAGTGTGAATGAGAGTGAGAACGAAAGAGAAGAGGAAGATTGAGAGGGAAAAGTGAGATTGTCTTGTGCTGTCTGCTTTCTAAGGGTTAAAGTGTGTAACCAGTAAATAACTCCCCTGGGTGGTGAGTAATGTCACTGAAATGAGAAAAACTGTTTTTAATTAAGATTTCTGACAATTCTCAGCAAAGAGTCAATTCAATGTAAAACACTCTCGGGGGCTGAGGGGTGACCTTATAGAGGTTATAAAATCATAAGGGACATGGATAGGATAAATAGACAAGGTCTTTTCCCTGGAGAGGGGGAGTCTAGAACTAGAGGGCATAGGTTTAGGGTGAGAGGGGAAAGATAGAAAAGGGGCAACTTCTTCACACAGAGGGTGGTATGTGTATGGAATGAGCTGCCAGAGGAAGTGGTGGAGGCTGGTACAACTGCAACATTTAAAAGGCATCTGGATGAGTGTATAAATAGAAAGGGTTTGGAGGGATATGGGCCAAGTGCTGGCAAATGGGACTGTATTAGGTTAGGATATCTGGTTGGCATGAACGAGTTGGACTGAAGGGTTTGTTTCGGTTCTGTACATCTCTATGACTCTCTGACTGTATTCACTGTTTGCACACAGTTAATGCCAGATTCAGATTAATTCTGGTTTGTTTTTCATGTTCCATCATGTCCTGTGGGTTTAGTTTTGTTCAATATGAGAATGTCCTCCTCCTTACCCTTTCCTTCACTGTTTAACCTCATCCTTAATCTGTTTGAAAGAAAACTCCAAAACTTGAGGAACATGCCCCATCCCTGGTCATAGAATCATGGAGATGTCCAGCAGGGAACCAGGCCTTGCTGTCCGGCGCGGCTGTGCTGACCAGCAGGGAACCAGGCCTTGCTGTCCGGCGCGGCTGTGCTGACCAGCAGGGAAACAGGCCTTGCTGTCCAGCGCGGCTGTGCTGACCAGCACGGAAACAGGCCTTGCTGTCCAGCGTGGCTGTACTGACCAGCAGGGAACCAGGCCTTGCTGTCCGGCGCGGCTGTGCTGACCAGCACGGAAACAGGCCTTGCTGTCCAGCGTGGCTGTACTGACCAGCAGGGAACCAGGCCTTGCTGTCCGGCGCGGCTGTGCTGACCAGCAGGGAAACAGGCTTTGCTGTCCGGCGCGGCTGTGCTGACCAGCTCTCTGATGGAGCTCTGCAGTTGTGTCTTGCTGCCTTGCTCTTTCCCCATAGCCTTTTCACATTTCTTTTTTCACCAATTTCTCGGATTTTCCCTTCAACAATTACAATAGAATTTGCTTCCACTGTCCTGTTCTTACAGCACATTCTGGATCACAGTTTGCTGGGGAAATACGGTTCTCCCCATATCCTCATTGCTTCTTTGTCTGATTGTCCTTAATCACTGTCCTCATGTGACAAACTTCGTTACTGTGGGACATTGCTTCTCCGGGTTCAATTGCCCTCATGAGGGAAGGAATACCTTGATTCAATTCCTCTTGAATCTGACGCCAACCTGATTAAATTGTGATCCTGCTGTCATAGAATCATAGCATCTTTACAGTGTGGAAACAGGCCATTTGGCCCAACAAGTCCACACCACACTACCCTGTGAAAAGTAACTGATCCAGACCCATTCCCCTACATTTACCCCCTGACTAATGCACCTAACCTACAGACCCCTGAACACTATGGGGCAACTTAACATGGCCAATTCACCCTAACCTGAACATCTTTAGATTGTGGGAGGAACCGGAGCACCCGGACAGATACTGGGAGAACGTGCAAACTCCATACAGACAGTCGCCTGGGGCTGGAATCGAACCCAGGTCTCTGGCGCTATGAGGCAGCAGTGCTAACCACTGAGACACCATAACATCCTAGGAATTTCTGTTCTGAACTATCTCTAATGTTTTAGGTAAGAACAAAAGCAATAGGAGCAGCGTTAGGCCATTCAGCCCTTTGAAGCTGCTGTACTAACTGATTAGATCTTGGCTGACCTGGTTATGGCTTTAACTCCACTTTCTTGCCTGTCTTCTCTACACTTGGCTCCCTTGTCAATCTAGACATCCGAGTAATTCATCCTCCACTGCTCTATCTGGAAGAGAATTCCAATGCACAGTTACACAATGCAAAAAACAATTCCTCCTCAATGGGACACTACTCGTTTTGAACAATAACCCTTCATTCCAGATTCCCCAAAAGGTGAAAAGTGCTTTTTGCATCAAGCTGGTCAAATTCAGATTCTTATAACTTAGAGAAAAATCACCTCCCATCACCAAAGAATCCAAGTCCAACGTGCTCAACATTTCCTTCTGAGACAACCCATCGTCCATTTCTTCTGATCAAGTCAGACCAGACTCGAAATATTTGTTCTGTGTTTCTCTCTCCATGGATGCTGCCAGACCTGCTCAATCTCTCCAGCAATTCCCATTTTTATTCACTCTTGGGATATGGATGGCACTGATTCCGCCATCATTTATTGCTCTTCCCTCGTTGGCCCTTGAGAAAATGGCGCTGAGCTGCCTGTTTGAACCGCTGCAGTCCACATTCTGTGGGTAGACCCACAATGCTCTTCGGGAGGGAATTCTAGGATTCTGACCCAGCGACAGAGAAGGAACAGCAGTACATTTCCAAGTCAGGATGGAGTGGATTGGAGGGGAGCTTACAGAAGCTGGTGTTCCCATGCGTCCACTGCCCTTGTCCTTCTAGATAGAAGTGGTTGTGGGTTTGGAAGGTGCTGTTTAAAGAACCTTAGTGAATTTCTGCCGTGCATCTTATAGATAGCACACACTGCTACTACTGAGCATTGGTGGTGGAGAGAGTGCCAATCAAGCAGGGGTAGCTTTGTCATTGAGTCATGGAATCATAGAGTCCTAAAGGCCCTTCAGCCCAAACTACTCCATGCTGACCAAAATGTCCATCCACGCTAATCCCATTTCCCTGCACCTGCCCTGGATGGTGTCAAGCTTCTTGAGTGTTATTGGAGCTGCACCCATCCAGGAATATGAGGAATATTCCCTCTCACTCCTGATTTGTGTCTTGTAGATTTTGGATAGACTTTGGGAAGTCGGTACGTCAGCTAGCCCGAGTCCCTGACCTGCTCTTGGAGTCACCGTGTTTATATGGTGAGTCCAGTGGAGTTTTTGGTCAATGGTAACTCCCAAGATGTTGACAGTGGGCGATTCAGAGATCGTAACACCCTGGAATGTCTGGGTCAGTGGTTAGGTAGTCTCTTATTGGAGATAGTCATTGCCTAGCATTTGTGTGGCCAGCCAGTGATCCCCACTGTGAATACATTTTTAAAATTTCTGCTTTTCTACTTTTCTTGCTAAAATGGATAATCTGACATCTTCCCTTGTTACACTCCAACCAACAAACCTTTACCCCCCTCCATGTTACCTGTTGATCGATATTCCCTTGAAGACTTTCTTGTTGTCCTCATGACTTGCTTTCCTCTCTGTCTTCATACTGACAGCAAATGAGTCCACAATGGAGTCTTGAAAATGTGTTGCTGGAAAGGCGCAACAGGTCAGGCAGCATCCAAGGAGCAGGAGAATCAACGCTTCGGGCATGAGCCCTTCTTCAGGAAAGAAGAAGGGCTGAAGAAGGGTTCATGCCCGAAACATCGAATCTCCTGTTCCTTGGATGCTGCCTGACCTGCTGCGCTTTTCCAGCAACACATTTTCAGCTCTGATCCCCAGCATCTGCAGACCTCACTTTCTCCCACAATGGAGTCTTGACATCTTTCCAAATGTGTGATGTCCAAATGGTGAACTCAGACCTCCAGCTGGAGTCATAAGAACATAGGAACAGAAAGTAGACCATTCAGCCCTCTAGCCTGTTCCACTATTCAATAAAATACCAGCTGCTCTTTGGCCTAACTCTGTATACTTGCCTTTGGCCCATATCCCTTAATACCTTTGCTTAATAAAATATCTACCTCAGATTTAAAATAACAACTGTTGGAAGAGAGTTCCAAATTTTTACTGTCCTTTGTGAGTAGAAGTGCTTCCTAACATCTCTCCTGAGCACTCTGTCCTAATTCTTCGACTATTCCCCCTTGTTCTGAAACTTCCAACCCTTTTCTATTAATATCCTGAAGACTTCGACCAGCTCGCTCCTTGACCTTCGAAATCCTAGAGAAGATAGGCTTAATTTGCATGGTCTCTCCTCATATCTTAACCCCTGTAGTTCAGGTATCAACCTTGTATACAGAGTTTTGTAGAACTGCAGCAGAGTGTCTGCATCCCTTACATTCCAGTTGTCTGGATGTAAAGGGCAGTACTCCATTGGCTTTCCTGATTATTTTCTGAGCTCGGTCATGACGTTTTAAAGACTGATGTGCCTGAACATCCAAATCTCTTTGGACATCCACAGTATTTCATGTCATACCCAACCTGTCCTTTCTCAGTTCCAAAATAAATAATCTCACTCTTGATTCCATTGAACTCCATCTGCCTCCATTTTGTCCATTCACATGGTCCACTAATAACCTTTTGTAGTTTTATGTTATCATTTAGACTGTGTGCAATGCCGCCTAACTTTGTGTCATCAGCAAATTTGGATATATAACTGTCAATGCTCTGCTCAAAGTTGTTAATGAATATTGTGAATAATTGAGGCCCAAACACAGATCCTTGTGGGACACACTGGTCACATCCGGGCAGTTTGAGCACCTACCCATTAATCCCTACTTTCTGCTATCTGCCACTCAACCAGTTTCCCAGCTGTAAGCTGTTCTCCATTTTGTGGGCTTTTACCTAGTGAACAGTTTCTTACATGGCACTTTGTCAAATGCCTCCTGTTAGTCCGTAGACATTCCCATGTCCACTACTTTAGTCACTTCTTCAAAAGGTTCAGTGAAGTTTGTCAGACATGACTCCCCCGTCATCAATCCATACTGGCTCTGCCTGACTAACTGAAATGTTTCAAGCTGTACAGTTACCCCCATCCTTGATTATAGTCTCCAACAAGTTCCCCACCAGAGAGGTCAGACAGATTGGTCTGGAATTCCTTGGTTTTCCTCCTTTGCTCTTCTGCAGGGACAGCTGCAGTTTCCCAATCCAGTACAACTCCTGTATCTGGCCATCTCTGCAAGGTTATAGTTAGGGGGCCGACGATGCATTCCCCACCTCCCTTAACAACGTCAGGTGCCAGGAATCTGTCACACTTTTGTTCCATTCATTTCCTTACTGTCGATGTTTTACTTACATTGATTTTATTCAGTGTCTGTTCCTGATCCATTATTAATTCCCCAGCACTTCTGGCACGCTACCCTCCGTTTTTACTGTAAATACTGAAGGGAAAGTATTTCTTCAGTGTGTTTGCCACTTCCCCAGTCATTGATGATATCCCACTTTCAGTCTTTATTGAGCCAACATTGCATGTGACCATCATGTTTCCTTTTATGTAACTATAACATTTCCTCTTATTGAGTGTGATTCCTTTCAAGTTTCCTTTCATAACCACTTTTAGCAGCTCTGATAAGCTGCTTTGTGGACCTTTCATTTGGCAGGATCTGTCCTTTATTTTTACATTATTGTTAAGCCCTGTCTTTTAGTTTTATGCTGTCCCTTAGCTCTGTAGCTGTCCCTGGTTGTTTATTTTCTGTGCAACTTTCCCTTGTCAGTCAGCGCTTCACTAAGTTAATAAATTTGATTTAAAAACGAATCTTCCTGTGAAGGTTTTACAGGCTGCTTTGAAGAAGAAAAGCAAGGACGTTTTGTGAGACCTTTCAGAATCACTGTGCTGTCACTTTGAAAGAATTTTATAGGTCAAGAACATTGCTGGAGCCAAACTATGTATACTTTTATTTGTACATGTACAGATTAAAAACTTAGCAGTGATGGATTTATTACCTTCAGTTTTGAGAATAGATTGAAAACATTAAGACTGTTAGAGCTTCATTGAGTCATACAGCACAGAAACTGAACCTTCGGTCCAACTAATCCACATGTTCCCACCTGCCTACTCCTGGCCCAGATCCCTCCAAACCTTTCCTATTCATGTACTTATCCAGATGTCTTTAAAATGTTGTCATTGTACCTGCATCCATCACTTTCTCTGGAAGTTCATTCCACATGCAAACCACCCTCTGTGTGAAAAATTTACCCCTCACGTTGATTTAATATCTCTCTCCTCTCACCTTAAAAGTGTGCCTCTTAGTTTTGAAATTCCCCCATCCTAGGGAAAAAGACAACTACCTATACCACTTTTTTTAAATAAGATCTATAAGATCGCCTCTCAACCTTCTATACCCAGTGAAAGAGGGAGCGAAGACGAGAGTTGATCGAGGTTTCCAAAATGATGAGCAGTCTGGACAGAGCAAATGGGGTGATATTGTTCCCATTCTGTTGTTCTGAGGTTTCTGAAGGATTTGAATTATACAATCATTATTTTCCCCAGTGGGTCTTTCCCTGAGATAACCAATGAACGCTGCCTTATTACACAATACTAGATTTAAAAATGGCTTTATCCCTATTTTGTTCCATAAGTTGGTGTTGAGCAAACTGTTGCAATAGCATTCTTATTAATCACATCCTAGAAACTACTGTTGCCAAAGTGATTTTCCCATTTGTCCTTAAAATGTTCTCGACTTCAGTATTTTCTAGCTTTGCACTTCAACCAAGTTTCTTAGATCTAGCAGCTAGTCTCAAATCAGTGGCCAGCTCGTGATATAATTGCACATTACTACACTTCTCCTTTTGAGGTAATGCTGTTTTGTTGAGACGAGTAAATAACTAACTAATGAAGAAACTGTCTCCAGGGGGAATTGTTGATTTATGGTCTCTCGTCACAAAAAGACACAGGAAAACGATTGTCTAAAAAGTGAACAAATGACTTGGTTTCAATTACAAACATTTAAACCCATAAAATTATAGAGTCATACAAAACACAAACGGACCCTTCGGTCCGAACAGTCCATGCTGACCATAATCCCAAACGAAGTTAGTTTCACCTGCCTGTACTTGGCTTATATCCCTCCAAACCTTTCCTGTTCATGTACTTATCCAAATGTCTTTTAAATAGATTCATACAGATGTACAGCACGGAAACAGACCCTTCAGTCCAACCCGTCCATGCTGACCAGATATCCCAACCCAATCTAGTCCCACCTGCCAACACCCGGCCCATATCCCTCCAAACCCTTCCTATTCATATACCCATCCAGATGCCTTTTAAATGTTGCAATTGTACCAGCCTCCACCACTTCCTCTGGCAGCTCATTCCATACACGTACCACCCTCTGTGTGAAATAGTTGCCCCTTAGGTCTCTTTTATATCTTTCCCCTCTCACCCTAAACCTATGCCCTCTAGTTCTGGACTCCCCCACCCCAGGGGAAAGACTTTACCTATTTACCCTATCATTGCCCCTCATAATTTTGTAAACCTCTATAAGGTCACCCCTCAGCCTCCGATGCTCCAGGGAAAACAGCCCCAGCCTGTTCAGCCTCTCCCTATAGCTCAAACCCTCCAACCCTGGCAACATCCTTGTAAATCTTTTCTGAACCCTTTCAAGTTTCACAACATCTTTCTGATAGGAAGGAGACGAGAATTGCACACAATATTCCAACAGTGGCCTAACCAATAAATGTTGTGACTGTACCCACATCTACCACTTCCTCTGGCAGTTCATTCCACACACGACTCACTCTGTCTAAAAGGCCCCATGTGTCTTTTTCAAATCTTTCTCCTCTCACCTTTAAGATATGCTCCCAATCTTGAAATCCCTTACTCTTGGACAAAGACACCTGCCATCCACCTTATCCACCTCCCTCATGATTGTGTAAACTCTATAGGGTCACTCCTCAACCTGCTACGCTGCAGTGAACAAAGGGAGAACGTGGAGAGTCAGGGTCGAGGGTGTGCTGCTGGAAAAGGTACAGCAGGTCCGGCAACACCCGAGGGGCAGGAGAGTCGATGTTTCAGGCATAAACCCTTCATTGGGAATGTGGTTGGGGAAAGGGGGCTGAGAGATAAATAGAGAAGTAGGGGTAGGCTGGGGGCAAGGTAGCTGGGAAGGCGATAAGTAGATGAAGGTGGGGGGTAATTGTGATAGGTCAGTGGGGATGGACAGGTAAGATGGACAGGCAAGACAGTTCAAGAGGGTGTTGCCGTGTTGGATCTGGGATGAGGTGGGGGAGGGGAGATTAGGAAACTAGTGAAGTCGATGTTGATGCCATGTGGTTGGTGAGTGTCAAGGTGGAAAATGAGGCGTTCATCCTCCAGTCGTTGTGGATTGGATTTGGCGGTGGAGGAGGCCCAGGACTTGCATGTCCTTGGCAGAGTGGGAGGGGAGTTGAAGTGTTCAGCCACAGGGCGTTGGGGTTGATTGGTCCGGGTGTCCCAGAGAGGTTCCCTGAACATTCCACAAGTTGGCGTCCTGTCTCCCCCAATGTAGAGGAGACCACATCAAGAGCAAAAGGTACAGTGGATGTACAGGAAAATCTCCGCTGGATTTGAAGTGATCCCTTAGGGCCTTTTCAGTGGTGAGGGGGGAGGTGTGGGCACAGGTTTTACATCTCTTGTGTTGGCAAGGGAAGTTGTCGTGAGGGGAGGGTGGGTTGGTGGGGGGAGTGGAATGGTCTGCGGAATGCTGATAGGGGTGGGGAGGGAAATACATGTCTGGTGGTGGGGTCTGTTTGTAGGTGGTGGAAATGGCAGAGGATAATGCAGTGTGTCTGGAGATTAGTGAAGTGGAAGGTGAGAACCGGGGGTTCTATCCTTGTTGTGGTTGGAGGGGTGGGGTTCAAGTGTGGAGGTGCAGGTAGTGGAGGAGATGCGCTGGAGGGCATTATTGATCATGGGGAAGGAGAAATTGTGGTCCTTGAAATAGGAGGCCAGCTGGGATTTCCTAGAGAGACATTGCTCCTCCTGGGGGCAGATACGGCAGAGGTGGAGGAATTGGAGCAAGGGATCATGTTTTAAAGGAGGCAGGGTGGGAGGAGGGGTAGTCCAGGTAGCTGTAGGAGTCAGTGGGCTTGAAGAAGATGTCTGTTTTGAGTCGGTTGGCAGGAGATGGAGACGGAGAGGTCCAAGAAGGGGAGGGAGGCGTCGGAGATGGTCCAGGTGAACTTGAGGTCAGGGTGGAAGGTGTTGTTGAAGTTGATGAACCCTTCAACCTCCTTGTGGGAGCACAAGGCGGTGCAAATACAGTCATCGATGTAGCGGACTAAAAGGTGGGGAATGGTGTCAGTGTAACTATGGAAGATGGACTGTTCCCCACACCCTATGAAGAGACAGGCATATCTGGGGCCCATGTGGGTTCCCATGGCTACCCTTCTGATCTGTAGGAAGTGGGAGGATTCGAAGGAGAAGTTGTTGAGGGTGAGGACCAGTTCCGCCAATGGAATGAGGGTGTCTGTGGATGGGGAACTCCTCATCTGCAAATGTGTTGCTGGTCAAAGCACAGCAGGCCAGGCAGCATCTCTGGCTGCCTGGCCTGCTGTGCTTTGACCAGCAACACATTTGCAGCTGTGATCTCCAGCATCTGCAGACCTCATTTTTTACTCGGGGAACTCCTCATGTCCATAGTGAAGATGAGGTGTTGGGAGCCGTGGTATTGAAAGTCATGGCGGAGGTGAAGGGTAGAGGTGGTGTCCCGGATGTATGTGGCGAGTTCCTGGACCAAGGGGGATAGGACGGTGTTGAGATATGAGGAGATGACTTGTGTGGGGCAGGAGCAGGAGCAGGCGGAGACACTCAGTCGACTGGGGCAGTCAGGTTTGTTGATTTTGGGTAAGAGTCCCAGGCTATCCAGCCTCTCCTCGTAACTCAAACCCTCCAAACCCAGCAACATCCTGGTAAATCTGTTCTGAATCCTCTCCAGCTAAATAATATCCTTCCTATAACAGGGCGACCAGCACTGGACACAGTAATCCAGAAGAGGACTCACCAACATCCTGTACACCCTCAACATGACGTCCCAACGCCTGTACCCACAAGTCTGAGCAATGAAGGTGAGTGTGCTAAACACCTTCTTAACCCACTCAGTCTACATGTGACACAAAAAACTTCAAAGAAATAAGTACCTGCACCCCTAGGTCTCTCTGTTCTACATCACCACCACTTGGGGCAGCACGGCTGCACAGTGGTTAGCACTGCTGCCTCACAGCACCAGAGACCCGGGTTCAATTCCCGCCTCAGGCAACTGTCTGTGTGGAGTTTGCACATTCTCCCCGTGTCTGCGTGGGTTTCCTCCGGGTGCTCCGGTTTCCTCCCACAGTCCAAAAATGTGCAGGTCAGGTGAATTGGCCATGCTAAATTGCCCGTAGTGTTAGGTAAGGGGTAAATGTAGGGGAATGGGTCTGGGTGGGTTGCTCTTCAGAGGGTCGGAGTGGACATGTTGGGCCGAAGGGCTTGTTTCCACACTGTAAGTAATCTAATCTAATTTCTAAAACCACTTTGAGCTGTGTAACTCCTTTTGAGGCAATTCCTGCTGATGATTTTAAAATTCAGCTGTTAAAGTAAGAAATTGTGTTCCTAGATATTTAAAATAGCACATCCCTTTTCCGTTATCTTAATGTGATAACATGAGTCATGAGGAAGTGTTTTTCAAATATCAGACGCCAAGTATAACTGAGTAATGTTTGACACAAATAAACAACATATCCAAACTCTAATGGTGCACATTTAAATAAAGGCATAACTCTGTCAGCAAAGAACACATGCAAAAGTTATAACCAGCGAACTAACTAACAGAACATGTTGTGCAGTCAAGTACGGTCTTCAATAGGTCACTAAATAAGGAAGAAAATACAAAGCGTCTGAAAAACAAAAACAGTCCCTCATGTTAGCAGGAGAGAGACATAATAAGATCGAGGAGGCACTGTTGGACTCTAATTCCTTCTACAATAGCCTTGTCCTCGTGAGGTCACTCATCCTGTGTTCAAGCTGATTCAGGAACAACAGAGGTCAGAAGGTTCAGGGGCTGACAAAGATTCCCATTGTTGCTTCACAGATCTTGACTAATACTTATCTTTAATTAATCAAAGTTCAGCGAAGCAAGTTGGAACTGGTCTGACAGCTGGCCGTATGAATTCCCTGCTGCAGGACGTCTCACCCACCCGCCTGGGCATCTCGTTTCTCCCTATGCCCATGGAGACGGCATTGTCCAATCTGTAGGTGCCTCACCTCAGGAGGGTTCCTGCCTGTGTCTCTCAGCTACAGCAGCCATTGCGTGACAGGACTCCCTCCCTTCCTCAACATTTCACATCACAGCACAGCTACCAGCAACAGTCACCTCTGTCTTTCCTGACTCCCACCTTAGTCATATCACCGTGAAAACTAACTCACTGGTGTTCTGTCCTGAACACACACCTTTAGACCCTGCAGCCTCTTCTCCATTAATACCAGGCTGGTCTATGTCACTAGAGAGAACGTTCACCATTATTAGCATCTTACAGACCACTTCCCTGGCTACTGTGGGATCTTCCAAGGTGAGAACACCTGGTGAGCAAGAATGACCAGTTCATCATCACTAGGATCTTAGGGAGCTGATACAGATGGACCTGCTCCCTCCAAAAGCTAGCTTCCTCATGAGTGAGGCCATGACAGATTATGGGGGATGTGCAGGAATGTAGAGTGGACATTGCAATCAGATCAGCCATGATGCAAGATGGAGTAGGCTCGAAGAGCTGAGGGGCCTACTCTTGTTTGTGTGTACAGCAGAACTCAGTGTCTCCGCTCACTAGCTGGGCATCAATGCAATGGGTGGACCCAATGTTACATGAACATTAGCCCCTTCAGAACCAGGCCCTCCCACAGTGTTGGTGATGACAGAGACTGGTCAATTTCTCAGACTCTCTGTGATGTATAGCACATCTTCTCTCACCAACTGCACACCCGGGCGCACCTAGACATGGCGAGACATGTTCAGACACACCTACAGACACAGCCACAGACACATCTGAAGACATCAATAGACACCCAAAGTCACACCGAGAGACACACAAACACACCCAGACACACCCATAGACTCCTGGCTGTGTGTTGCCTCCCAGGTGCCAGGGTCTGTGATGTCTCAGATCATGTTTTCAGGATCTTTAAGGGGGATTTGGAGGTAAGTGAACACTTTGATGATAGTGACCACAATTCGGTTAAATATACTTTAACAATGGGAAGGGATAGGTACATACTGCAGAGCAAGAGTTATAGCTGGGGGAAAGGCAATTATGGTGCAATTAGGCAAGATTTAGGATGCATAGGATTGGGAAGGAAACTGCAGGGGATGGGCACATTTGAAATGTGGAACTTATTCAGGGAACAGCTACTGTGTGTACTTGTCAGGCAGGCAGGAAGTTGTCGAGTGGGGAGCAGTGATTTACTAAAGAAGTTGAATCTCTTGTCTAGAGGAAGAAGGCGGCTTATGTTAGGATGCGACGTGAAGGCTCAGTTAGCGTGCTTAAGAGTTACACGTTAGCCAGGAAGGAGCTAAAGAGAGAGCTAAGAAGAGCCAGGAGGGGACATGGGAAGTTGTTGGCAGGTAGGATCAAGGAAAACCCTAAAGTTTTCTATAAGCATATCAGGAATAAAAGAATGACTAGAGCAAGGTTAGGATCTGTCAAGGACAGTTGTGGGAAGTTGTGCATGGAGTCCGAAGAGATAGAGGAAGCACTAAATGTATATTTTTCCTCAGTATTCATACTGGAAAAAGACAATGTTGTCGAGGAGAATACTGAGATTCAGGCTACTAGACTAGATGGGATTGAGGTGCATAAGGGGGAGGTGTTAGCAATTCTGGAAAGTGTGAAAATAGATAAGTCTCCTGGGGAAGATGGGATTTATCCTCGGATTCTCTGGGAAGCCAGTGGGGAGATTGCAGAGTCTTTGGGTTTGACCTTTGTGTCGTCATTGTCCACAGGAATACTGCCAGAGACTGGAGAATAGCAAATGTTGTTCCCTTGTTCAAGAAGGGGAGTAGAAATGGTAGTTCTAGACCAGTGAGCTTTTCTTCAGCTGTGGGTAAAGTGTTGGAAAGGATTATAAGAGATAGGATTTATAATCATCTAGAAAAGAATAATTTCATTAGGGATAGTCAACACAGTTTTGTGAAGGGTAGGTCATGCTTCACAAATCTTATTGAGTTCTTCGAGAAGATGACCAAACAGATGGATGAGGGTAAAGCTGTTGATGTGGTGTATATGGGTTTCAGTAAGGCGTTTGATAACGTTCCCCACGTTAGGCTATTGCACAAAACACGGAGCTATGGGATTGAGGGTGATTTAGCGGTTTAGATCAGAAATTGGCTAGCTGAAAGAAGACAGTGGGTGGTGGTTGATGGGAAATGTTCATCCTGGAGTTCAGTTACTAGTGGGGTACCGCAAGGATCTGTTTTGGGGACAGTCTTGTTTGTCATTTTTATAAATGATCTAGATGAGGGCATGGAAGGATGGGTTAGTAAATTTACAGATGACACTAAGTTCGATGGAGTTGTGGACAGTGCTGAAAGATGTCGTAGGTTACAGAGAGACATAGATAAGCTGCAGAGCTGGTCTGAGAGGTGGCAAGTGGAGTTTAATGTGGAAAAATGCGAGGTAATTCACTTTGGAAGGAGCAATAGGAATAAAGAGGACTGGGCTATTGGTAAGATTCTTGGGAGTGTAGGTGAGCAGAGAGATCTCAGTGCCTATGTGCATAGACCCCTGAAAGTTACCACCCAGGTTGGTAGGTTTGTTAAGAAGGCATTCGGTGTGTTGGTGTTTATTGGTAAAGGAACTGAGTTTCGGAGCCATGAGGTCATGCTGCAGCTGTACAAAACTCTGGTGTGGTCGCACTTGGAGTATTATGTACAGTTCTGGTCACTACATTATAGTAAGGATGTGGAAGCTTTGGAAAAGGTTCAGGGCAATTTACAAGGACGTTGCCTGCTATGAATGGAAGGTCTTATGAGAAAACATTAGATTAAATTACTTACAGTGTGGAAACAGGCCCTTCGGCCCAACAAGTCCACACCGACCCGCCGAAGCGAAACCCACCCATACCCCTACATTTGCCCCTTACCTAACACTACGGGCAATTTAGCATGGCCAATTCACCTGACCCGCACATCTTTGGACTGTGGGAGGAAACTGGAGCACCCGGAGGAAACCCACGCAGACACGGGGAGAACGTGCAAACTCCACACAGTCAGTCGCCTGAGTGAGGGACTTGAGGCTGTTTTCGTTAGAAAGAAGAAAGGTAAGAGGTGACTTAATAGAGACATACAAGATAATCAGGGGGTTAGATAGGGGTGGACAGGGAGAGCCTTTTTCCTCTGATGGTGATGGTGAGCATGAGGGAACATAGCTTTAAATTGAGGGATGGTAGATTTGGACAGATGTCAGAGGTAGTTTCTTTACTCAGAGAGTAGTAGGGGCATGGAATGCCCTGTGTATCACAGTAGTAGATTCGCCAACTTTAAGGGCATTTAAATGGTAATTGGATAAGCATTTGGATGAGAATGGAATAGTGTAGGATAGAGAGGATTCAGATTGGTTCCACAGGTTGGCGCAACATCAAGGGTCAAAGGGCCTACACTGTGCTGGAATGTTCTATATTAACAAACTGAACTATGATGCTATGAGGTGCAGGTTGCCTGTGATGGATTAGGAAATGTTCCTGGAAGGAAGGACAGTGATTAGGCAATGGCAAACCTTAAAAGAACGAATGGGTGCACTCCAAAAATTGTTTATTCCTGTCCGGCACAAGAGTGCAAACAGAGTGGTGCCGCACCATGACTTAACGAGGGAAGTGAGAGATAGTATTAGATGCAAAAAAGAGGCAGACAAATTGGCAAGACAAAAACAAAGACCTGAGGATTGGGAACTGTTTACAAGTCAGCCAAGGTAGACCAAGGGATTAGCTAAGAAAGGAAAAAAAGGATTTTATAAAATAGAGTAAAATTGGAAAATAGAGTCAGCCTGCAAAGAACATAGAACTGACTGTAAAACGTTTCTATAGGTATGTAAACAGAAAAAAGATTGATGAAAACTAACGTGATACCTAACAGTCAGAAACAGGGGAATTTCTAATGGGAACAAAGAAATAGCTGACAAAGTAAATTCACACTTTGCTTCTGTCTTCACAAAGGAAGACACAAATTACGTACCAGAGTGACGGGGAACACAGGGTTTAGTGAGAAACAGGAACTGAAACAAATCAGACTTAGTGGTGTTGGAAAAATTGATGGGGTTAAAGGCTGATAAATCCTCAGGGCCTACTCATCTACATCCCAGAGTACTTAAGGAAGTGGCTCCAGAAATCGTGGTCATCTTCCAAGATTCTTTAGACTCTAGAATAATTCCTACAAATTAGAGGGTAGCTAATGTGGCTCCACTATGTAAAAAATGCAGGTCAAGAGAGAACGGAATTAGAATCTAATGTCAGGAGTGGGGAAGTTGCTAGGATTCATTATCAAGGATTGTATAACAGGACACTTAAAAAAAACAGTGAAAAAATCAGACAGAGTTGGTATGAATCAGCAAAAGGAAAATCATGCTTGACAAATCTACTGCAATTCTTCAAGGGTGTAACTAGTTAAGTTGATCGGGGGAACCAGTGAACATGGTTTACCTAGACTTTCAGGATGCTTTCAACAAAGTCCCACGTAAGAGATTGATGTGCAACATTATGGGATTGGAGGTAGTTTATTGAGGTGGATAGAAATTTGGTGAGTGGACAGGAAGCAAAAGGGAGGAATAAATGGGTCTTTTTCTGATGACGGGCAGTGACTAGTTGGCACCGCAGGGCTCAGTGCCAGGGCCCCAGCTATTCACAACATATATTAATGATTTAGATGAGGGAACGAAATGTAATATCTCAGAGTTAGTAATGGCACAAAACAGGGTAGGAAGGGTGAGCTGTGAGGAGGATGCAGAGATGTTGCTGCATGGTTTGGACAGGCTGAGAGAGCGGGCAAATGAATCGAATTAGGTTTTTATTGTCGCACTTGGTAGATGCAGTTTAATGTAGGTGAATGTGAAGTTATCCACTTTGGAAGGAAAAATAGTTGAATGGCCGTAAATTGAGAGAGGGGAATGTTGAATGAGACCTGGGTGTCATTGTGCACTAGGTGCAGCAGGCAGAACAGAAGCAAACTATATGGTGGTCTTCCTATAATTGTACAGCACCCTAGTGAGACCACAGCTGGAGCATTGTGTGCAGTTTTGGTTTCCTTATCTGAGGAAGGATGTGCTTGCTACAGGATGCAGTGAAGATTTAGCACATTGATTCCTGGGATGGTAAGACTGACGTATGAGGAGAGATTGAGTCAGTTAGGATTGTATTAATCTTAGAAGAATGGGGAAGGGCGTGAAATCTCTGAAATCTGTAAAACCCAAACAGGATGAGACAGGACGATGTTCCCAGCGGTGGAGGATATCCAGAAGCAGGGGTCATAGTTTAAGGAAAAGGGGTAATCCTCTTAGGACTGAGATGAGGAGAAATTCCTTCAACAGGAAGTAGTGTGGAATCCACCACCACAGAAAGGAGTTGAGGCCAAAACATTATGCATTTTCAAAAAAAAAGAGACAGATGTGGCTTTTGAAGCTAAAGGGGTCAAGGGATATGGGGGGAGTGCGGGTATAGGGTATTGAGCTCAATGTTCATAATGGATGGTGGAGCAGGCCCGAAGGGCTGAATGGCCTCCTTCTGCTACTACCTTCTATGGTCTATGTTGCTATGAACCTATCCCTGATGAATGACACATTCCTAATGAAGGGCTTTTGCCCGAAACCTTGTTTCTCCTGCTCCACGGATGCTGCCTGACTGGCTGTGCTTTTCCAGCACCACACTGTTCAGCTCTTCCGCTCATTGTGATTGGCTACTCTGGAGCTGACAGTGATTGGCAGATACTGATGTCTGGGAGGTTTGTGGGAGAGAAGGTGATGATAATACTGGATAAGTCTGATTATCCATTAAAAGAAAAGAGTGGTCAAAATGAATAAAGGTCATATCGTTCCAGATGAGAAGGATTTATCGGTTTAAGGGACTTCTTGCAAATTGTAACAAAGTTCAGAAGCTTCTAGGCCATTTCAAAAAAGTGGAAGTAGAGTCATGGAGACGTACAGGATGGAAACAGACCCTTCGGTCCAACTTGTCTATGCCGACCTGATATCCTAAATAAGGCTCGTCCCATTTGCCAGCACTTAGCCCGTATCCTTCAAAATCCTTCCTATTCATATACCCATCCAGATGCCTTTTAAATGCTGTAATTGTACCAGCCTCCACCACTTCCTCTGGCAGCTCATTCCATCCACACACCACCCTCTGGGTGAAAAAGCTGCCCCTCAGGTCCCTTTTATATCTTTCTCACCCTAAACCTATGCCCTCTTGTTCTGGACTCCCCCCCCCCCCCCCCACTCCCCCTCCCATTCCCCCCACCCACCCCCCTCACCTCAGGGAAAAGACCTTGATTATTCACCCTATCTAAGCCCCTCATTATTTTATAAACTTCTATAAGGTCACCCCTCAGCCTCCACGCTCCAGGGAAAACAGCCCCAGCCTGTTCAGCCTCTGCCTGTAGCTCAGATCCTCCAACCCTGGCAACATCCTTGTAAATTCTTTCTAAACCCTTTTAAGTTTCACAACCCTTTCCCACAGCAGAGACCAGAATTGAACACAGTATTCCAAAAGTGGCCTAACCAATATCCTGTCAATACTCTGACCAATAAAGGAAAGTATACTGAACACCTTCTTCACAATTCTATCTACCTGCGACTCTACTTTCAAGGAGCTTTGAACCTGCACTCCATTAGATTAGATTACTTACATTGTGGAAACAGGCCCTTCGGCCCAACAAGTCCACACCGACCCGCCGAAGCGCAACCCACCCATACCCCTACCCCCACCCCTACATTTGCCCCTTACCTAACACTACGGGCAATTTGGCATGGCCAATTCACCTGACCCGCACATCTTTGGACTGTGGGAGGAAACCGGAGCACCCGGAGGAAACCCACGCAGACATGGGGAGAACGTGCAAGTTCCACACAGTCAGTCGCCTGAGTCGGGAATTGAACCTGGGTCTCAGGCGCTGTGAGGCAGCAGTGCTAACCACTGTGCCACCGTGCTGCCCACAAAAAGGTCTCTTTGTTTAGCAACATTACCTAAGACCTTACCATTAAGTGTATATGTCCTGCGAAGATTTGCTTTCCCAAAATGCAGCACCTCACATTTATCTGAATTAAACTTCATCTGCCACTTCTCAGCCCATTGGCCCATCTGATCAAATTCCTGTTGCAATCTGAGGCAACCTTCTTTGCTGTACACTACATCATCAATTTTCTTGTCATCTGCAAACTTACTAACTACACCTCCTGTCTTCACATCCAAATTATTTATGTAAATGATGAAAAGTAGTGTACCCAGCACTGATCCTTGTGGCACTCCACTGATCACAGGCGTCCAGTCTGAAAAACAACCCTCCACCACCAACCTCTGTCTTCTACCTTTGAGCCAGTTCTGTATCGAAATGGCTAGTCCTCCCAGTATTCCGTGAGATCTAACCTTGCTAATCAGTCTCCCATGGGTTACCTTGTCGAATGCCTTACTGAAGTCCATATAGATCACATCTACTGCTCTGCCCTCATCAATTCTCTTCATTACTTCTTCAAAAAACTCAATCAAGTTTGTGAGACGTGATTTCCCATGGACAGAACAATGTTGACTATCCCTAATCAGTCCTTGCCTTTCCAAATACATGTACATCCTGTCCTTCAAGATTCCCTCCAACAACTTGCCCACCACTGATGTCAGGCTCACTGGTCTATAGTTCCCTTCTTAAACAGTGGCACCACGTTAGCCAACCTCCAGTCTTCCGGCACCTCACCTGTGACTATCGATGATACAAATATCCCAGCAAGAGGCCCAGCAATCACTTCCCACAGAGTTCCAGGGACTGATCAAGTCCAGGGACTTATCTACTTTTGTATGTTTTAAGGCACCCAGCACCACCTCCTCTGTAATAGGGACATTGTTAAAGATGTTGCTATTTATTTCCCCAAGTTCTCTAGTTTCCATGTTCTTCTCCATAATAAACACTGATGCAAAATGCTCATTTAGTATCTCCCCAATCTCCTGCGTCTCCACACAAAGGCTGCCTTGCTGTTCTTTGAGGGGCCTATTCTCTCCCTAGTTACCCTTTTGTCCTCAATGTATTTGTTAAAAAACCAGTTGGATTCTCCTTAACCCTATTTGCCAAAGCTATCTCATGTCCCCTTTTTGCCCTCCCGATTTCCCTCTTAAGTATACTCCTACTGCCTTTATACTCTTGTAAGGATTCCCTATATCTATCCTGTCTATACCTGACATATGCTTCCTTCTTTTGTTGAGCAAAACCCCAACTTCTTGAGTCATCCAGCATTCCCTATACCTACCAGCCTTGACCTTCACTCCCAACAGGAATATACTTTCTCTGGGTTCTTGTTATCTAATTTCTGATGGCTTCCCATTTTCCAGCCATCCCTTTATCTGCAAATATCTGCTCCCAATCAGCTTTCGAAAGTTCTTGCCTAATACCGTCAAAATTGGTCCTTCTTCAATTTAGAACTTTAACTTTTAGATCTGGTCTATCCTTTTCCATCACTATTTTAAATTGAATAGAATTATGGTCGCTGGCCCCAAAGTGCTCCCCCACTGACACCTCGGTCACCTGCCCTGCCTTATTTTCCAAGAGCAGGTCAAGTTTCGCAACGTCTCTAGTAGGTACATCCACATACTGAATCAGAAAATTGTCTTGTACACATTAAATTCCTCTCCATCTAAACCCTTAATAGAATAGTCCCAGTCTATGTTTTGAAAGTTAAAATCTCCGACCATAACCACCCTATTATTCTTACAATAACTGAGATCTCCTTACAAATTTGTTTCTCCATTTCCTGTTGACTACTGGAGGTCCATTTTACAATCCCAATAAGGTGATTATGCCTTTCCTATTTCTCAGTTCCACCCAAATGGCTTCCCAGGATGTAATCCCAGGAATATCCTCCCTATGTACAGCCATAATGTTATCCTTTAACAAAACCCTCCTCTCTTGCCCCCACCCCCCTTTCTATCCTTCCTATACCAGCCATACCCTGGAACATTAAGCTGTCAGTCCTGTCCATCCCTGAGCCACATTTCTGTAATTGTTCCAGGTTCCTAACCATGCCCTGAGTTCATCTGCCTTCCCTGTTAGACCTCTTGCATTGAAATAAATGCAGTTTAATTTATCAGTCCTGCCTTGATCTCTGCTTTGTCCCTGCCTGCCCTGACCATTTGGCTTGCTCCTTTTCCCAAATGTATTAGTCTCAGACTCCTCACTATCTCCCTGGTCCCACCCCCCCAACCAAACTAATTTAAATCTTCCTGAGCAGCTCTAATAAATCTCCCTGCCAGCACATTAGACCCCTCCCAATTTAGGTGCAATCCATCCTTCTTGTACAGGTCACTTTGACCTCAGAAGAGAATGCAATCATCCACTGGGAGTAATCCAGATATTACTACCCTTAAGGACCTCTTTTTTTAAATTCCTGCCTAATATCTTCTATTCTCTCCTCAGAATCTCGTCCTTTTCCCTTCCTATGTCATTGGTTCCAATATGACCTCCTAGGGGGGGTGGGACCAGGGAGATAGTGAGGAGTCTGAGACTAATACATTTGGGAAAAGGAGCAAGCCAAATGGTCAGGGCAGGCAGGGACAAAGCAGAGATCAAGGCAGGACTGATAAATTAAACTGCATTTATTTCAATGCAAGAGGTCTAACAGGGAAGGCAGATGAACTCAGGGCATGGTTAGGAACCTGGAACAATTACAGAATATAGGAGCAGTCTTCCCTTCGGGAACATTCTGCACCGTCTCTGAGACGGCCTTGATCCTGGCAACAGGGAAACAACACACCATTCTGATGTTTTATGTCCGCTGCAGAGACATCTGTCTGTGCCTCTGATTAGAGCGTACCCTATCACAGTCAATTGCTTGGAACCCTATGTACCCCTCATTATGTTAGAGCCTGTCTCAATAGCAGAAACTGGCTGTTCGTGCTACATTCCCCTGAGAATCCATCACCCCCTACATTTTCCAAAACAGCATACTTGTTTGAAATGGGGATAGCCACAGAAGACTTCTACACTAGCTGCTGACCTCTCTTACCCTTCCTGGAGTTAACCCATCTATGTGACTGTAGCTGAGACTCCCCAGCCCCCACCCTTCCTATAACTGCTATCCATCACAACCCCTTGCTCCTGTAAATTCCTTATTTCCTCTAACTGTCACTCCAACTGATCCATGCAATCAGATGTGATTCACAACTGAATACACTTCCTGCGGATATAACCATCACTAACATGGAAACTCTCCCTCATCTCCCACATCCGACAGGAAGAGCATGTCACTCTACTAAAGGCCACCTTTGTTCCTTCACAATCTACAGACCCAGAAATAGCACCATCTTATTGCTCTAAAAAACACTGCTCCAGGCTAACTTAGTAGTTATGGTTTATAATTTTTTAAATTTAATCAAGAGTCAGACCTCAGTAAAAAGTCATATAATCAGAACCCCACCCCCCACTCTATCACTACTGTAGATTTACAAAAGAAAAAGAGCAAGATTATACTTCAACGTTTGTGAGAAGACTTGTAGCTCATTGTTGTGGTTCTGTTCGCCGAGCTGGGAGTTTTTGTTGCAAACTTTTCGTTCCCTTTCTGGGTGACATCTTCAGTGCTTGAGAGCCGCCTGTGAAGCGCTTCTGTGCTGATTCCTCCGACATTTATACTGGTTTGAATCTGCCACTTCCGGTTGTCAGTTGCTGTCCGCTGCAGTGGCCGGTATATAGGGTCTAGGTCGATGTGTCTGTTGATTGAATTTGTGGATGAGTGCCATGCCTCTAGGAATTCCCTGGCTGTTCTCTGTTTGGCCTGCCCTATAATAGTGGTGTTGTCCCAATCGAATTCATGTTGTTTGTCATCTGAGTGTATGGCAACTAAGGATAGCTGGTCGTGGCATTTCGTGGCTAGTTGGTGTTCATGGATGCGGGTTGTTAGCTGTCTTCTTGTTTGTCCTATGTAGTGTTTTGTGCAGTCCTTGCATGGGATTTTGTACACTACGTTGGTTTTGCTTCAAAAGATTATACTTCAAAAAAAACTTAACTACTCCCCTGCTTTGAGCTCCCTCACTGGGCTTCTCCAATGTCAGCTATAAATTTCACTGTTTGTTTATTTTTCTTAGACCAACTCCAGTTTCCAGAGATACTTGAAACCAAACAGCAGAGGCAGGCAGCTGTGCAGGTCGGTTTACTGCTGGGTCAGGCGGCTGTGCAGGTCGGTTTACTGCTGGGTCAGGCAGCTGTGCAGGTCGGTTTACTGCTGGGTCGGGCAGCTGTGCAGGTCGGTTTACTGTTGGGTCAGGCAGCTGTGCAGGTCGGTTTACTGCTGGGTCAGGCAGCTGTGCAGGTCGGTTTACTGCTGGGTCGGGCAGCTGTGCAGGTCGGTTTACTGCTGGGTCAGGTGGCTGTGCAGGTCGGTTTACTGTTGGGTCAGGCAGCTGTGCAGGTCGGTTTACTGTTGGGTCAGGCAGCTGTGCAGGTCGGTTTACTGCTGGGTCGGGCAGCTGTGCAGGTCGGTTTACTGCTGGGTCGGGCAGCTGTGCAGGTCGGTTTACTGCTGGGTCAGGTGGCTGTGCAGGTTGGTTTACTGCTGGGTCAGGTGGCTGTGCAGGTTGGTTTAATGCTGGGTCAGGCAGCTGTATAGGTTTATTTCTGTATTTTGCACCTCTCACATGGACACTGCTTTATCTCTCTTTCTCCTTTCTTAAAGTGCTGGTGTTTTGATAATTTTTATTCCAAAGTTCTAAAGCAATGCAACAGCTGATAAAACAGTAATAACAGCTCCGAGAATTTGAGGAAATCAGCTCCAACACTGAAAATATCTCAAGAAAGGAGTAGCTCTTACAGCCACAACATTTTCCCATCCTCCATTTTGGATTACCCAGAATCCACTTCCTATATAGTCCATATAGAGTCCAACTGAATTGTATATTGTCTGTACACAGTTCATATATCGTCCAACAATGATCATATATAATCCATATACAGGCCAACCACGATCATACATAGTCCAATATATCATCCAGCTGAGATCAGATATTGTCTATGTACAGTCATATATAGTACAAACAAGAGCATATAAAATTTTTATATATATAGTCATGTATTGCTGAACAGGGATCATATGTAGTCCATGCATTCAGGAAAAACATGTGGGTTTGAGGGAGAGACATTGGGTTGTGCACAAATCACTATTGTAATAGTTGGAGTGGAGTTGAAACCATACGTCCCAACTTTCACTTCTCCAAGTCCTGGATGTGAGTAACCACATTCACACAACGCATAATCATTCATTCTCTTCCAGACAGATGCAAATACACTGTAAATGAAAAGGATTATGCAAGTGGAGTTAATTTGCAAGTACATATTGCATGTGTTTTGACTTTAATCACAAGTAGTTTGGTTATAAGGTGAGTGATTAAAATGAGGGCGGACATGCTGGTGAAGTTGCTCAACTCCGTTCTGTCAGGGCCTGTGTATTTTGGCAAAATCCCATAAAGACTAATTGAAATTCTCTGTGACAGAAAGCATTGCATGTTTTCAAGAGGTTAGACATTGTTCTTAAGGCTAATGGGATCAAAGAGTGTGGGGGACAATGTGGGAACGGGGTGCTGGGTTGGATCATCACAGTCAATGGCAGAACAGGCTCAAATTGGCCTTCTCCTGTTTTCAATGTTTCGACTTTTCTTGTGTGTCATCAGTTGCACTATCACTGTTTGCATATTCCATGACAGTTGCGTTAGCGGATGATTTCGGGAGAGTTTGGGTCAGTGTTCTGTAGGATGTGAGGCTTGATTTCAATGACAGGGCAATGCTAAACTGATTAGAGGGACTGCAACCAGGGATTTTGGGCAAGATGGAGGTGACCGTGCACTCTCCAAGACTTGGGAAACGAAAGGGAGGTTGGAGATGGGGTGCCAATCAAAAACACAAACCTAACTATTCTAAACCCATTTTTTGCCACTTGGCCCCAGAATTCCTACAGTGTGGAAATAGGCCCTCCAAATGAGTATCCCACCCATTCCCCTACATTTACCTCTGACTAATGCACTTAACCTACACATTCCTGAACACTGTGGGCAGTTTAGCACAGCCAGTTTACCTAATCTGCACATCTTTGGACTGTGGGAGGAAACCCACAGGGGGGTGGGTGAGGGGGGGGGAGGGTGCAAATTCCACACAGACAGTCGCCTGAGGCTGGAATCAAACCCGGGTCCCTGGCGCTATGAGGCAGCGGTGCCAACCATGAGCCACCATGGACTTGTAGGCCTTGGTGTCTCAAGTCCTCCTTAGATCTTATGAGGTTTTCTGTCTCTGCCATCCTCACAGGTAATGAGCTCAGATTCCCACCACGTTCAGGGGGAGAAAGTCACATTCAACCTCCTGCCCCTAACCTTAAATCTATGGCCGTTTGATCACTGAGCCCTCCATCAGGTGGGATGTTTCTCCCTGTGTACCCCTTTCTACACCCCTCACCATTTTATCATTTTATCTCAATCAGCTCTCCTCACAGTCTCCTCTTCTCGAGGAAAAAACCTCAGTCTGTCCAACCTCTTCATTACTGAAGCTCTCCAGTCCAGGGCAACATCCTGGTGAATGTTGTGGTTCTGCTCGCCGAGCTGGAAGTTTTTGCTGCAAACGTTTCGTTCCCTGGCTAGGGAACATCATCAGTGCTGTTGGAGCCTCGTGTGAAGCGCTGCTTTGATGTTTCTTCCGGTATTTATGTTGGTTTGTTCTTGCCGCTTCCGGGTGTCAGTTTCAGCTGCAGTGATTTGTATGTGGGGTCCAGGTTTATGTGTCTGTTGATGGATGTTCTTGCCGTTTCCGGGTGTCAGTTTCAGCTGCAGTGATTTGTATGTGGGGTCCAGGTCGATGTGTCTGTTGATGGATGTTCTTGCCGTTTCCGGGTGTCAGTTTCAGCTGTAGTGGTTTGTATATGGTGTCCAGGTCAATGTGTCTGTTGATGGAGTTTGGGGATGAATGCCATGCTTCTAGGAATTCTCTGGCTGTTCTCTGTCTGGCTTGTCCTATGATAGTGGTGTTTTCCCAGTCAAATTCATGTTGCTGGTTGTCTGAGTGTATGGCTACTAGAGATAGCTGGTCGTGTCGTTTTGTGGCTAGCTGATGTTCATGGATGCGGATTGTTAGCTGTCTTCCTGTTTGTCCTATATAGTGTTTTGTGCAGTCCTTGCATGGTATTTTGTAAACTACGTTAGTTTGGCTCATGCTGGGTATTGGGTCCTTTGTTCTAGTGTTTCCACGCTCAGACAACAACTCACTAGAACAAAGGACCCGATACCCAGCATGAGCCAAACTAACGTAGTTTACAAAATACCATGCAAGGACTGCACAAAACACTATATAGGACAAACAGGAAGACAGCTAACAATCCGCATACATGAACATCAACTAGCCACAAAACGACACGACCAGCTATCTCTAGTAGCCATACACTCAGACAACCAGCAACATGAATTTGACTGGGAAAACACCACTATCATAGGACAAGCCAGACAGAGAACAGCCAGAGAATTCCTAGAAGCATGGCATTCATCCCCAAACTCCATCAACAGACACATTGACCTGGACACCATATACAAACCACTACAGCTGAAACTGACACCCGGAAACGGCAAAAACATCCATCAACAGACACATCGACCTGGACCCCACATACAAATCACTGCAGCTGAAACTGACACCCGGAAGCAGCAAGAACAAACCAACATATATACCGGAAGAAACATCAAAGCAGCGCTTCACACGAGGCTCCAACAGCACTGATGATGTTCCCTAGCCAGGGAACGAAACGTTTGCAGCAAAAACTTCCAGCTCGGCGAGCAGAACCACAACAACGGACACCCGAGCTACAAATCTTCAATCAGATTTTATCCTGGTGAATCTCCCTCTGCACCCTCTCCATCCTAGCTCATCCCTCCTGTAATGTGGATTCCTGAACACCTTGCAATACTCTCGCTGTGACCTTACCCAGGCTTCATACAGTTCCAGCATTATCTCCTGCTCCTAAACTCTATGCCTCAGCTAATAAAGGCAACTTTATCTGCATATCTAGTTAACTGTGGATGTTGGAAATCTGAAATGAATTCAGGGAAACTCAGCAGGTCTGGTAGCATCTGTGGAGAGGGAAGCACAATTTATTGAATTGACACAACACTACATGAACTCAACACTTTGCAGGTGGGACAATGAGATGACTGACTGTTGGGTTTGTGATCACGGTTAATGCTGTTTCACATCTTGTTCTGTTGATGTGGTTGAACCTAAAACACTGACAGCTCAGTGTTGTACATGTAATTCAGATTTGTAAAGAATTTTCTGATATAGCATGTGGGCTTGGTTTTTATTGGCTTTTTATTGCACAATAAACACTTCATCATCAGTCTGGTGTTTTTGTATTGCAGCTTGTCAAAAATGGAATTTATAAAGTGCAATTAGTTCAGCCTACACATGTTGGTGAGATGAAATGGAGAAATACAGGTTAGCTATAAAGTCTGTTGGGTGCCAGATGTTGGCAATGCCTGTCTATTGGGAATAATCCATCTAAATGATTGGCCAAGGATGGTATCCAAGTTACTCATTGGTGCAATTAAAAAGTTAGCAGAATTACCGCACCATCTCATGTTTCGAGCTGTTTGACGGGGAGGAGTAATCCCTCGGGTGATTAGGAATGGGTAAAGAAGGTGTGCCTGGGAAATAACACCCAGGACTTATGAAGAGATAACTAAATGGAACGGGAAGGTTTGGCTTCTCAGTAAGATTTCTCAGCGTTGGGAAGTTCTAGTTCAGAGCCTGATTTCACACAGCCCTTGGTAAGGAGGGAATCAAAGCTACAAGCCTCACATCCCCAGATGATGGTCAGTGCAAATCGGACATTCAGTAGAAATGTTGGGGGTGGTGGGTAGATTTCCCAGGTCTCACTGGTTCCTAACATAAGGAGCTATAAGTTCGGCAAAAACTTATCCACGTACACAGGGACCTTAACATAGAAATGAGCCACAGCACATTCACACAGATGTCAGCTGTGGTACTGGGCACACAAACAAGTTGTCGGTGATTCATCAGGGAACTGAGTTGTATTTGTCCAGATCAATTGCCAAGTGGAGTGGAGAGAGTGTTAATGTAACTGCACAACGATCAACAAAGCTTGTCTATTAAAACAGGCAGGAGACATACAGTTAGAGTCTAGAACACAGGCAATGCAGTTTCTGAATAATGAGCAAGCCAACTTTTTCATTTGGGGCAGCACGGTGGCTCAGTGGTTAGCACTGCTGCCTCACAGCAGCAAGGACCCCGGTTTGATTCCAGCCTCGGGTGACTGTCTGTGTGGAGTTTCCATGTTCTCCCCGTGTTTGTGTGGGTTTCCTCCGGGTGCTCCAGTTTCCTCCCACAGTCCAAAGATGTGCGGGTCAGGTGAATTGGCCATGCTAAATTGCCCATAGTCTTAGGTGCTTTAGTCAGAGGGAAATAGGTCTGGGTGGGTTACTCTTGGAAGGGTCGGTGTGGACTGGTTGGGCCGAAGGGCCTGTTTCCATACTCCAGGGAATCTAATGAATAGAATAGAATAGAACCCCTACATTATGGAAACAGGCCCTTCAGCCCAACAAGTCCACAATGATCCTGTGAAGAATAACCTACCTAGACCCATTCCCCTACCCTGTTATACTAATTTACCCCTGACTAATGCAACTAACCAACATATCCCTAAAAAATACAGGAAACGTAGCATGACCAATTCACCTCACCTGCACATCTTTGGATCGTGGGAGGAAACCAGAGCACCCAGAGGAAATCCACGCAAACTCCACACAGAGAGTTGCCCGAGGCTGGAGTCAAACCTGGTCCCTGCTGCTGTGAGACAGCAGTGCTAACCACTGAGCCACTGTACCAGCCGATACTGAGATTCCTTGGTTTTATCAGATTTTCACTTCACCTTTAAAAGAGTACCACCATCTAGGAAAACTACAGACCGAACAAAAAGTGAATGAGAAAGTAATAACCCACACTTTTTGTTGTTATCCATTGCCTAACCATTGAGTGAGTGAGCTGTCATGCTTAAAATTCCAAGGCAAGCATGGGTCATCATTTTTTAAAACTCAAAAGCTAATTGCTGGAATTATTTAGTTGGAGCATTTATTTATGTGGCAAAGAAAACAAAGAATATTTTGGCCATGGGCAAAAGGGAAAACCCAAATTCCCTTTTCAAAGTTACAATTGGATCAGTTTCTGCCACCCAGGTCATTAGCTTATTTCTTTGGAATAAAATCTAATCGCTCTGGTTCTTCTCAAATTTCAAAACCACAGCACATTTGGGAAAGTCTTCATCCCCAATTACACTTTGTCACTCTCATGCCAGTGGCACATCTGAAGGTCAGCAGTGGTGAGAATTGCTGTGTACCCAACCAAGGTTTGATCAGTAATCACAATAAACCACAAACTGAAGTGCACGAACTGTTAAACACTGCCCCAACATTCAGAAAACTGATGCATAAAAACTCAGGTGACAAGAGAAACTATCATTCTTTCCTGTGTGAGCTTTCTGCTGAAATCAGGATGTTGTAGCTTCATAGAACAGAATCCTCTTTGCGATAGATTGGGTATCTCTATACAATACACTGATCAGTCTTATGGAGCCTAGCTTCCTAACATGAAGAAAGGGGGTTACCGTCGATATAATACTCTGTCCTCAGACCTCCCAGTAATATACACTGCTCACTGATGTGCTCACAGTCCTCAGACCTCCCAGTAATATACACTGCTCACTGATGCGAACATTGTTAGTTCACACCAACTTCTTTGCAGCAGTGAGGAGACCTATCAGACAGAAGCAGATTTCCTACTGTGAAAAGTCACTCAATTGCAGACTGCAAGCAAAATATAAATCATGAAGAGTACTGTGTGGAAATGAATGCTTATAATAGGATATGATTAATTACTTCAGGTTAATCAACCTATCTGTGCACAAACTTCAAAAGCCATTTATTTATATTATAGATCAAATTACATTTAAAATTGCATTTTCACACAGCATTTGCATGTGTTGAGTATGAATGCCCATCCGTCAAAAGAGATGTGCGTTCTACTAAAAAGAAGAAAGTGTTCATTTACATTATGTAAAATTTAATTTAGATATAGACAGCAAGTTTTTGTTAATTCCACAAAGGAATGAAGACTTTGTTTGAAAGAGAATTGCATCACCCATGGTGGTTTTGGTCCAGGTTAGTCTTCTACAAGCCTTCATCCACGTATTGCACTTGTATGAAACTCTCACGACATTTCACCATGACTATCATTAGCATTCTCACTCAGTGTTACGCATTTCAAAACCAAGGTGTTTTCCAAACACAATCAACATCTGAAACCATTCTTTTTTTAAGTCCTGCCAGTCATTCCCCCAAACCATCTATCACCAGCCCACTCCCACCAACAACTTAAACAAGTGCCATTAAATGCATTATGAACAGAAAATGCTGACAATACTCTGTGCTTTGAGGGGAGGGAACCGGACATCCTTACTTAGTGTGGCCTAAATATGACTCTAGACCCACTGTAATATTATGAATTCTTTATTAACTACCTTCTGAAATGACCTTGTATGCCATTGCTAAAAAAAAGAAAAAAAATTGGATGGACCATCCAAAATCAAGTTAGGAACTGGAAATAACATAAGTATATCTTGCTCAGTTGACCCTGCAATATCCTCCTCAGCATCAGCTGGGAATTGCACCAAAAGTTGGAGAGGTGTTCAACAGACAAGTCAGACAAAAGACTAGCATTGTCATAAATCATGCCTTACAGCCAATGTTTCAGCCTCCTCCATCAACATCCCTGTTCCACTGGCAGAATAGACACAATAGAGATGGGGAGGTACAAAGATGTACAGTTAGGAGGTTGTGAGAGTCCTGAGATTCTTCTATTCTGACATTGAACCACTTGACTTTCAAGTCATAAGGGAAACATGGGCACAGAAACCTTCTCCTTGTTGCCACCATTCTTCCCTGCTACCCTGGCTTCAATTGATAAATCAGTGTATCTCCATATTGAATACCACATGGAAGAAGCATTCAGGGGACAACGGTATAGAATATACTTTGGATGGGGTCTTCAGTATCCATCACCAAGTGACTGACCATGTTGGCTCTGACTGGAGGACCTGGCTGCTAGACTCAGCTGAGGCAGGTGGTAGGAGAGTCAATAAAAGAGAAAACCCAGTCAAGTCAGCTGCACCAGCTGACACATTACAAATACATCTGTCTGTAGATACATTAAGGACACCTCCCTCATATTGTCTGGCACTACCACCACAGAAAACTAATTTATTAGTGTAAAAACGGGGGATTTACAAGGCTCAGTAGCCAAACAGCAACACTGGAATGGTATTCAATAACAGCATGTAACCTCCATCATGCAGCTTAAGTGATGGGTACGGTGGAGCCCGCCAAAAGTTAATGTTGTGGTAGAAGTGCATCCACAGTGTTGGGAGAGATCGAGTTCCAGAATTTTGACAAGAGTGAAAGAATGGAAATGTCCTTCACAGAGAGGGTGGTATAACTTGGAGGTGTTCCCATGGATCTGTTCCCCTTGTTATCATCACTACCTGCTCAGTAATAAATAAGAACAAAAATATCAATGAGGTCATAGACGTCCAGTCTGAAAAGCAATTCCCTATCATGACCCTCTGTTTTCTACCTTCGGGTCAACTCTGTATCCAAATGTCTAGATATCCCTGTGTTTTATAAGGTCTAACCATGTTAACCAGTCTCCCATGAGGAACCTTGTCAAATGCCTGACGAAATCAATTGTCGTGAGACATGATTTCCCATGCACAACGCCATGCTGACTATCCCTAATCAGTCCTTGCCTTTCCAAATACATGTAAATGTTGTCCCTCAGGATTCCCTCCAACAATGTCCCACCACCAATGTCAGGCTCACCAGTCTATCATTGCCTGGCGTTTCCTTACACCTTTCTTAAAAAGCGGTATCATGTTAGACAATCTCCAGTCTTCCGGCGCCTCACCTGTGACTATCAATGATACAAGTATCTCAGCATGGGGCAGCAATCATTTGCCAAGCTTCCCACAGAGTTTGAGGGTAGACCTGATCAGGTCCTGGGGACTTATTCACTTTTATGTTTCAAGACGTCCAGCACCACCTCCTCTGTAAAATGGACATTTTTCAAGATGTCACCATCTATTCCCCACATTCTATATCTTTAAATCACGCATCAGAAAAAATGTCTCAGAACATTCCATTGGCACAATGTATGGCAGTTTTTCCAAATGTATTATAGCTTTAAAAGTCATGATGTTTTATATATGGTCGATATTGATTCTTAAAGATGAGAAAAATGTGAACAGCTGTAAATGCAATTGAATAAAACATAATAAAGAAATGTATTTAAAGCATTGCTATTTCAGAGGCCAGCAATAGTTAAACCTTATTTTAAGGTTTAAATCCTCTGCTAATACTTATTTGTCTACGATATTATGAGCAAACTGAGAATTTTATTGAATTTTGTGTTAGGTTTTTGCAATCCACCGGACACTCATGCCCTGAGAAATGCCAGTTTGTTTTTACAGGACCAGGTGGTGCAAGTGAATCATGTGAATGTATGTGCGCAATTTGCCGTGCTAATAGCAGGATCGAAACAGCAGCACGTAGATTGCTGCATCAGGTGAAAGCAAGGACATTTATTTTGTGTCAAGTACAGCAAGTCATGCACTTACTGAACACTGACCAAGGGACTCATTATTATCACTGTACTTGCACAACCATAAAGAATCTGGCCATTGCGTCAGTGGGAGATGAACCTTTTTGTTTAGTTGTTGACAATGACTTCTTCCCACAATGTTCCTCCAAGGAAGTCTGTTTACTCCAGTTAGTGTTCATTACATTGAAGTTAAAAATCACACAACACCAGGTCATAGTCCAACAGGTTTATTTGGAAGCAGTACTCTAAAAGCTAGTGCTTCCAATTAAACCTGTTGGACTATAACCTGGTGTTGAGTGATTTTTAACTTTGTCCACCCCAGTCCAAAACTGGCAACTCCAAATCGTAATTACATTGAAGACTGCTTTGCCGATCCTTTACCATCCAGCTTTAGATTAAGCTCTGCAGTGATTGTAATGAGGTCAACCAGGTGGACCTCATAGGTCTCCCCCAGGTGTAAATCCCACCTGTTATTACCATGAGGTCAGTCTGTGTGTACAGAATGCCTGAAGGAATGGCCACTGTCCTGTTCATGGCACAGACAGGGAGCCTCTCCTCCACACTGTAAAACTATCCAGATTGAGATGAATATTCTCAATCCTAGTCCTGCAGGTTTCAATTATTAACCACTACAATAGGATCATGGAAAACAGGAAACTTGGAGTGATTGTAGTGAGGTCAGCCAAGTGGACCCCATAGAATGTGAGTTCCCTAATTGGGACTGTTAATCTGGTCTAATCAGGGAGCTCGGGCTGACTGATAGAAACAGGGAGATTCAGAGTCCCCTCAGTTTAGGGACTGACTCTGTGTTGGTTGGTTTTGGCTTCTCTTTTTTCTGGAGGGGGACACCTGATTCCTGAGCTGGCTGAATTATTTAGCCAGTTTGGTAACTGGCATTCCTTTTAGTGAGGGCTGATTGTTAAACTCCTGATGCACAGAATGTGTTTCAGGTATAACTCAGTTCTCATTAGGGGAGTGTTGTTTCACTGGCTGGTCACAGCCTGTGTGTTACTCTTTTCTCTTCCTACTCTTTTTTTTTAGTAAAGGACAATGTTACTTTTATGGTAGGGCTTAGCCCTTGGACTCTAGTTTTCTTTGTTTTTTTGTATGTATTTTCACTTTTTATTGGTGGTTGGACTGAGGCCTTGTGGAAGACATACATTCTACCAGAGGAGCTGTTCCTGTGGAGATGCCTAGCCCTGGGACTGGGTCTCTGAAGATTGAACACCTGTGTGTGTGCTGGGAGGTGAGCAGCTGCTGTATCCTGGAGTTTGGGAGAACACCTTTCCCTCAACAGTGGACCAAACTGTTGTGAGTTAACTGAACCTGTACAATGTACTGTTCCTGTGAGTGGGTCTGGATCTCCAAGGCTGGGCCAGGACTCTATGGAGACTGAACACCTGTGTGCTGTGGGATGTGCATCTGCTGCCTTCAGGAGTGGACTCTGCCCTTGGTTGTGGACTCTGTTTTTAGTAATGGACTCTGCAGGTTGGAGTGGACTCTATTTCTGACCACGCATGTCGTATACTGGAATGGACTCTTTCTGGCAATGGATTTTATATCTTGAAGACTCTACGTATGGATTTGAACTGTGTACCAGAAAGGACTCTGTTTTTATATATTGTGGTGTTTCCTGTATCTATCACCTGCACTGTCTAGTGTCCCTGGGTCTGGCAGGCCTTGTCATGAGTTGGGAGGCTCATGCGTTGCCCTGAAAGCTGTCACCCCGAGAGCTGGAAGGTGGGTAGGCCATCCTGCGAACCTGAAGGTTGGTAGGCTGCCCTGAAAGCCAGAGGGTGAGTAGGCCACCCTGATGCCAGTCAACCCGAGAGCCAGATGGTGAGTAGGCTGTTCTGAGCGCTGTCGTCCCGATACGGGGTAATCGGGACGGGCTGTCCTAGAGGTGGTCAAAGGGTGTCAGGGCAGCCGAGAGCCAGAAGGCGCGTAGGGGCGGCTGAGATCCGGAAGGCTTGTGGGCTACCCTACACGCTGTCGTCCCAGGGAAGGGGACGGGCTGCCCTAGAGGTGGTCGAAAGGTGTGCCAGGATAGCCCACTGGTCGGAGGTGCAGCGGGGTGGGTGAGCGCCCAATGGTATGTAGGGGCAGACCGAGAGCCAGAAGGTGGGTAGCCATCCTCAGTGCTGTCACCCCGGGCAGGTACCGGGGCGGGCTGCCCCAGAGGTGGTCGGAAGGTGATGAGGGTGGTTAGTGAAGCCGGAAGGTGGGTAGGCCGTCCAAACCGCTGTCACCCTGGGCGGGTACCGGGGCGGGCTGTCCTAGAGGTGGTCGAAAGGTGTGTGAGGGCGGACCGAGAACTGGAAGGGGCACAGGGTGGACTGAGAACTGGAAGGTGGGTAGGGGCGGGCTTCCTCCGAGTGGTCGGAAGGTGGGAGGGGTGGGGGCTTGCTGGGTCTGTATTGTCTGCACTTCTGTATGTAACAGTTTTGTTTAATGTTCAAATGTTATCGTCACTGTCTTGTTAAATGTGGAACTGGGATTTGAGGTTTGTCCTCATTCTCTGTAAAATGGTTGAACGGTAGGGTTTGGGGCCTAGCTTTGCTGCTGCTCCTCCCTTGTAAAACTGCTGTCTCTTGTACAGCGGTAAATGTTTATTGTAAACTGTTTTGCAATTTTTAAAATAAAATTTAAAAAAAAAGAAACAGGGAGATTCAGAGTCCCCTCAGTTTAGGGACTGACTCTGTGCTGGCTGGTGTTACAGTCAGTATGTTACTGTTAGTTTCTACTTCTCTCTTTTTTTTTTGGAGGGGAGGAAAACCTGATTCCTGAGCTGGCTGAATTTTATAGCAAGTTTGTTAACTGGCATTCCTTTTAGTGAGGGCTGATTGTTAAACTCCTGATGCACAGAATGTGTTTCAGGTGAAACTCAGTTCTCATTTGAGGAGTGTTGTTTCACTGGCTGGTTACAGCCTGTGTGTTACTCTTTTCTTTTGAGAAAAGGACAATGTCACTTTTATGGTAGGGCTTAGCCCTTGGACTCTAGTTTTCTTTGCTTTTTGTATGTATTTTCACTTTTTTTATTGGTGGTTGGACTGAGCCCAGTGGAAGACATACATTCTACCAGAGGAGCTGTTCCTGTGGAGAGGCCTAGCCCTGGGACTGGGCCTCCTGAAGATTGAACACCTGTGTGTTGGGAGGTGAGCAGTTGCTGTATCCTGGAGTTTGGGAGAACACCTTTCCCTCAGGAGTGGACCAAACTGCTGTGAGTTAACTGAACCTGTACAATGTACTGTTCCTGTGAGTGGGCCTGGGTCTCCAAGGCTCACTCTATGGAGACTGAACACCTGTGTGCTGTGGGGTGTGTATCTGCTGCCTTCAGGAGTGGACTCTGCCCTTGGTTGTGGACTCTGTTTTTAGTAATGGACTCTGCAGGTTGGAGTGGACTCTATTTCTGACCACGCTTGTCGTATACTGGAGTGGACTCTTTCTGGCAATGGATTTTATATCTTGAAGACTCTATGTATGGATTTGAACTGTGTACCAGAAAGGGCTGTTTTTTTTTTATTGTGGTGTTTCCTGTATCTATCACCTGCACTGTCTTGTGTCCCTGGGTCTGGCAGGCCTTGTCATGAGTTGGGAGGCTCATGCGTTGCCCTGAAAGCTGTCACCCCGAGAGCTGGAAGGTGGGTAGGCCATCCTGTGAACCTGAAGGTTGGTAGGCTGCCCTGAAAGCCAGAGGGTGAGTAGGCCACCCTGATGCCAGTCACCCCGAGAGCCAGATGGTGAGTAGGCTGTTGTGAGCGCTGTCGCCCCGATACGGGGTAATCGGGACGGGATGTCCTAGAGGTGGTCGAAGGGTGTGCCAGGATAGCCCACTAGTCGGAGGCGCAACAGGGTGGGTGAGAGCCCAATGGTATACAGGGGCAGACCGAGAGCCAGAAGGCGGGTAGCCATCCTCAGTGCTGTCACCCCGGGCAGGTACCAGGGCAGGCTGCCCCAGAGGTGGTCAAAAGGTGCGGAGGGTGGTTAGTGAAGCCGGAAGGTGGGTAGGCCGTCCAAACCGCTGTCACCCCGGGCGGGTACTGGGGCGGGCTGTCCTAGAGGTGGTCGAAAGGTGTGTGAGGGCGGACCGAGAACTGGAAGGGGCACGGGGTGGACCGAGAGCCAGAAGGTGGGTAGGGGCGGGCTGCCTGAGTGGTCGAAAGGTGGGAGGGGTGGGGGCTTGCTGGGTCTGTATTGTCTGCACTTCTGTATGTAACCGTATTGTTTAATGTACAAATGTCATTGTCACTGTCTTGTTAAATGTGGAACTGGGATTTGAGGGTTTTCCTCATCTCCCTGTAAAATGGTCAAACGGTAGGGTTTGGGGCCTAGCTTTGCTGATCCCCTCCCTTGTAAAGTTGCTGTCTCTTGTACAGCTGTCAATGTTTATTGTAATTTGTTTAATAAAATAATAGAAACAGGAGATTCAGAGTCCCCTCAGTTTAGGGACTGACTCTGTGCTGGTTGGTATTACAGTCAGTATGTTACTGTTAGTTTCTACTTCTCTCCTTTTTGGAGGGGAGGAAAACCTGATTCCTGAGCTGGCTGAATTATTGAGCCAGTTTGGTAACTGGCATTCCTTTTAGTGAGGGCTGATTGTTAAACTCCTGATGCACACAATGTGTTTCAGGTGAAACTCAGTTCTCATTAGGGGATTGTTGTTTCACTGGCTGGTTACAGCCTGTGTTACTCTTTTCTCTCCTTTCTCCTTTTGAGAAAAGGACAATTTTAATTTTATGGTTGGGTTTAGCCCTTGGACTCTAGTTTTCTTTGCTTTTTGTATGTGTCTTTACTTTTTTTATTGGTGGTTGGACTGAGCCCTGTGGAAGACATACATTCTACCAGAGGAGCTGTTCCTGTGGGGAGGCCTGAGACTGGGCCTCTGAAGATTGAACACCTGTGCGCTGGGAGGTGAGCAGTTGCTGTATCCTGGAGTTTGGGAGAACACCTTTCCTTCAGGAGTGGATCAAACTGCTGTGAGTTAACTGCACCTGTACAATGTACTGTTCCTGTGAGTGGGCCTGGTTTTCCAAGGCTGGGCCATGACCCCATGGAGACTGAACACGTGTGGTGTGCATTTGCTGCTTTCAGGAGTGGACTCTGTAGTTTGGAATGGACTCATTTTGGACCATGCACCTCACACTGGAGTGGACTCCATTCCTGGGAATGGACTCTCTCCATTTGGACTGTATTCCTCTGCCTCCGAGCTTACTTTCACAATCAGGATTCATGCCAACCTTCTGAGGACCCGTTCGCTCACCTCCAACACACTGAATCCACGTAGACACCATGCACTGGCCTATTACCTGCCCTCGACCTCTTCATTTCCAACTGCCGCCGGGACATTTAACCTTCTCAACCTATCTACTCCCCTCCCCCACTCCAAACTCTCACCCTCAAACACGCAGCCCTCCAATCCCAACCTCCCCATCAAGCCAGTGGATAAAGGGGGCACAGTGGTAGTCTGGCACACTGACCTCTACACCGCTGAAGTCAAACGCCAACTCGAGGACACCTCTTCCTACCGCCCCCTTGATCATGGCGCGCCCCCCCCCCCGCCCCCCATCACCATCACCTCAGGAGATCTCCCACCCACAGCTTCCAACCTCCTAGTCCGGGAACCCTGTACTGCCCAGTTCTACCTCCTTCTCAAGATCCACAAGCCTGGCTACCCTGGCCGACCCATTGTCTCAGCATGCTCCTGCCCCACTGAACTCCTCCCTACTTACCTCGACACTGTCCTATTTCCCCCGCCCCCCCCCAGTCCAGGAACTCCCCACATACGTTCGAGACACCACTCACCCCCTCCACTTCCTCCAAGACTTCCATTTCCCCGGCCCCAACACCTCATCTTCACCTGGATATCCAATCCCTCTACACCTCCATCCGCCATGACCAGGGCCTCCAAGCCCTCCGTTTCTTCCTCTCCCGACATCCTCAACAGTACCCTTCCACCAACACACTCTCATTCGTTTGGCCGAACTGGTCCTCGCCCTTAACAATTTCTCTTCGAATCCTCCCACTTCCTCCAGACCAAAGGGGTAGCCATGGGCACACGTATGGGCGCCAGCTATGCCTGTCTCTTTGTTGGCTACGTAGAACAGTCCATCTTCCGTAATTACACCGGCACCACTCCCCTCCTCTTCCTCTGCTACATTGACTGCATTGGCGCCACCTCGTGCTCCCGCGAGGAGGTTGAGCAATTCATCAACTTCACCAACACATTCCACCCTGACCTTACATTTACCTGGACCATCTCTGACACCTCCCTCTCCTTCCTGGACCCCTCCATCTCCATTAACGATGACAGACTTGACACTGACATTTTTTTACAAACCCACCAACTCCCACAGCTACCTGGATTACACCTCTTCCCACCCTACCTCTTACAAAAATGCCATCCCGTATTCCCAATTCCTCTGCCTCCGCCGTATCTGCTTCCAGGAGGACCAGTTCCACCACAGAACACACCAGATGGCCTCCTTCTTTAGAGACTGCAATTTCCCTTCCCACGTGGTTAAAGATGTCCTCCAACACATCTCGTCCACATCCCGCACCTCCGCCCTCAGACCCCACCCCTCCAACCGTAACAAGGACAGAACGCCCCTGGTGCTCACCTTCCACCCTACCAACCTTCGCATAAACCAAATCATCTGCTGACATTTCCTCCACCTTCAAACAGACCCCACCACCAGGGATATATTTCCCTCCCCACCCCTTTCCACCTTCCGCAAAGACCGTTCCCTCCATGACTACCTGGTCAGGTCCACGCCCCCCTACAACCCACCCTCCCATCCTGGCACTTTCCCCTGCCACCACAGGAACTGTAATACCTGTGCCCACACCACCTCCCTCACCTCTATACAAGGCCCTAAAATGAGCCTTCCACATCCATCAAAGTTTTTACCTGCACATCCACTAATATCATTTATTGTATCCGTTGCTCCCGATGCGGTCTCCTCTACATTGGGGAGACTGGGTGCCTCCTAGCAGAGAGCTTTAGGGAACATCTCCGGGACACCCGTACCAATCAACCACACCGCCCTGTGGCCTAACATTTCAACTCCCCCTCCCACTCTACTGAGGACATGGAGGTCCTGGGCCTCCTTCACCGCCGCTCCCTCACCACCAGACGCCTGGAGGAAGAACACCTCATCTTTTGCCTCGGAACACTTCAACCCCAGGGCATCAATGTGGGCTTCAACAGTTTCCTCATTTCCCCTTCCCCCACCTCACCCTAGTTCCAAACTTCCAGCTCAGCACTGTCCCCATGACTTGTCCAACCTGCCTATCTTCTTTTCCACCTATCCACTCCACCCTTTTTCCCCCCCCCCGACCTATCACCTTCATCCCCTCCCCCACTCACCGATTGTACTCTATGCTACCTTCTCCCCACCCCCACCCTCCTCTAGCTTATCTCTCCACGCTTCAGGCTCTCTGCCTTTATTCCTGATGAAGGGCTTTTGCCCGAAACGTCGATTTTACTGCTCCTCGGATGCTGCCTGAACTGCTGTGTTCTTCCAGCACCACTGATCCAGAAACCAGAAAGGACTCTGTTGTTTTTGGTAACTAACTGTAATGTGGTGTTTCCTGGGTCCATCACCTGCACTGTCTTGTGTCCCTGGGTCTGGCAGGCCTTACTGTCAGCTGGGAGGCTCATGGGTCGCCCTGAGAGCCAGATGGTGAGTAGGCTGTTCGCTTCTCGGCCTTTTGGCTTGGAATATGTGTAGTTCCTGAGGTCCAGAGGAAGAGATTCTGCTCGAGAGCTGCAGGTTCGACGCTGCGGAAGTGCGCTGGCGGGAGAATAACCAAGGGGTTCGTGTTGCGAGTCGTTGGAGCTGCTGGAGACCATCGCTGGATCATGATTGGCCGCTGGAGGATCGTTTGGTTGTGCTGACCTGCTCTTGGTGGATCTTTATGCTGGCTTCGGCCTAACACCAATTCAGGTATCAGCCAACCTCAGAGCTATGGCCTCAGCAGCCGCTCACAGCCCTGGCCAGGGCATTTGCAACAGTCAGGGTGACTGTGAAGAAGGTGGAGGAGCACACACCAGTCGATCGGACGGTGTTTGTGAAGAAGGTTTTGCTGGAGTGCTGTGGGTTTGCAGCAGCGGATGTGTACTGCCTGCAGGATTTCCCTGGGGCAGGGTATTTCGACGTGACCTTCAGGAGTGTGAAGCAGTGCTAGCAGCTCCTGAAGGTCTTCAAGGAGAAGGAAATTCTCCATCTTGTCGGTGGTCCCGTTGTGTGTGCTTCCTGTGCAGGGGAGTCGGGTTATTACAATCCAAATGTACAACCCCTATGTCCCAGCGGCTGATGTTCTCACCTTGAAGAGGTATGTCCAGGTGGAAGGAGAAAGCACCGATGTGGCCGATCCTTTCGGGATCTGGACCAGTAAGCGGCAGGTCAAGGTAACCCTGAGGGTCGATGGCAGCGGGAACATCCTCCACCCACCCTCCAGCTTCGCCATCGGAGGAAGCAGAGGTTACCTGACATACGCAGGGCAGCCGAAGGTGTGCCGAACCTGCGGGAGGTCAGGCCACATGGCGGCCGACTGTAAGGTGACCGTCTGCCGAAATTGCAAGCAGGAAGGCCACCCGACCAAGGATTGTAAGGAGGCCAAGAACTGTAACCTGTGCGGAGAGGCGGGCCACATGTACAAGGCCTGCCCAAGACGAGGAGCCGCCACTTAGGCACAGATGGCCGGAGGTGGCAACACGAGCCGGGGACTGCCAAAGACCAGCAAGGCACCACAAAATAGCACGGAAACGGTGCCTGGAGGCACCCAGAAGGAAGAGCAGGCGGTAGTGGAGCAGACGGCAGACAGCAGGGAGGTGCAGCAGCCGATCCAAGCTCCTTCAAGGCAGACGGAGGAAATGGAAGAGGAGGAATCAAAGGAGGCAGAGGACTGGATCACAGTAAAAAACAGGAAGAGGAAACCTCTCGGGGGGGCCCCAAAGCCACGCAGAGGGCAAAACGACACCTGCAAGTCGAGGACACAGGCAGCTCTTCCGATGGTGAGGACGGGTGCAAGAAGGGTCGCCACCAGAGGAAGAGACAGTGCCATGGGGAGAAAGGAGGGCAGCACCGCCCAGGAAGGGAAAGACGATCCCTCTGAGGGGATGGGTAAAGGCCTCCCCTGACCCGGTGAGAACCAAGAGTTGCCCACCGGCCCACAGCTCCAGGTAACTGGGAGCAGCGGTCCTGTGACAGCCCCGCTGTCAGATGGAGAACTGGACGGTGCGGACCCTGGGCTCGACACAAAGACACCAGAGCGGGGAAGTGGCTCCAGTGTGGAGCCGGACAGCTACCTCAGCCCTGGGATGGTCCAGCAGTTTGCCGTCACCACGGGGATGCACGCAGCTACCCCAGAGGAGCAAGACCAGCAGCAAATGGACACTGTTAACCTTGTAAATTGTTAAAATGGGGTTTAAAATTGCCAGCATCAATGTGCGTAGCATCAAATTGGCCACGCGATGTGTTTCAACGATGGCCTTCCTGGCCAATGTTAAAGCTGATCTCCTGTTTCTGCAGGAGTGTGGGATACTGCACCTCAGCAGCTACAGGAGATGGTCGAGCTTGTGGGCCCATGGGCAGTCAGTTTGGTCGGGGGGCAACGATAGCCGCGCCTCCGGCCTGGGTATCCTGTTGCGAGGAAGCAACTTCACTATCTCCGAGGTTAAGGAGGTGGTGGGCAGGCACCTCATCGTCACTGACGTCATGTACAGGAATGATCCCCTGAGACTGATTAATGTGTATGCCCCAGTGGGTAAGAGTGAACGGTTGGCCGTCCTGCAGCAGCTTCCACTGTTGCTGGCTACGTCCAGGCCGGTCATTCTGGCCGGAGACTTCAACTGTATCATTGATGCAGATGGACGATCCAGCGGGGGGGACAGTAAACTGGACACCACGTCCAGAGCCCTGATGGACACGGTAAAAGATGCCAAGCTGCACGATGTCTTCAGCACCCCTGCAGATGGAGCGCAGCGTAGATACACCTGGTCACGGGCAGACGGGTCTATCCGCTCAAGGATAGATTACCTGTTTGTGTCCCGAACGCGCTCGGTCAGATCCACTGACGTCAAGCCGGTGTTCTTCTCTGACCACAGCCGCCCGCTGCTCGTCCTGTAGGTGACAGTCGGCCAGCAGGAGGCAAAGGGAACATGGAAGCTGAACACAAATCTGTTGACCCCGGGAAACATCGAGGAGCTCAAGAAGGACTATGCAGGTTCGAGAACCATGAAGCCCCTTTTTGAGTCTCCAGCAGACTGGTGGGAAACAGTTAAAGGGAACATCAAGAGGTTCTTCATCCTTAAAGGTGTGGGCGGCACGGTGGCACAGTAGTTAGCACTGCTGCCTCACAGCGCCTGCAGACCCGGGTTCAATTCCCGACTCAGGCGACTGACTGTGTGGAGTTTGCACGTTCTCCCCGTGTCTGCGTGGGTTTCCTCCGGGTGCTCAGGTTTCCTCCCACAGTCCAAAGATGTGCGGGTCAGGTGAATTGGCCATGCTAAATTGTCCGTAGAGTTAGCTAAAGGGTAGTATGTAGGGGTATGGGTGGGTTGCGCTTTGGCGGGTCGGTGGGGACTTGTTGGGCCGAAGTGTGGAAACAGGCCCTAAGTCTAATCTTAAAAAAAAAAAGGTGTTCAGGAGGCGAGAGAGAGGTGGGGAAAACTGTCCCAGCTCCAGGAAAGTATGCAGAACCTGCTCCGGCTGCAGACGATGGGGGTCGATGTCACAGAGGACCTCAAGGAGGTGAAGGGCCAGCAAGCCTCGCTGTTTGCCTCGGAGGCCTCCAAGATAATACTAGATTAGACTTAGTGTGGAAACAGGCCCTTCGGCCCAACAAGTCCACACCGACCCGCCGAAGCGAAACCCACCCATACCCCTACATTTACCCCTTACCTAACACTACGGGCAATTTAGCATGGCCAATTCACCTGACCCGCACATCTTTGGACTGTGGGAGGAAACCGGAGCACCCGGAGGAAACCCACGCAGACACGGGGAGAACGTGCAAACTCCACACAGTCAGTCGCCTGAGTCGGGAATTGAACCCGGGTCTTCAGGCGCTGTGAGGCAGCAGTGCTAACCGCTGTGCCACCGTGCCGCCCACCAATCTTCGGGTCCAGGGTCCGCTCGGTGGAGCAGGATGAGACGTGCTCACGTTTCTTCTTCCAGAAGGTGCACAAAGAGAGCTCCGTGCTCAGCATCCTGAAGGAAGAAGACGGCTCGATAACGTCAGCTCAGGCTGACATCATGAGGATCAGTAAATCCTTCTATGCCAGCCTGTATGACGCGAAGGGAACCGACAGCGCGGCCTCCCAGTCGTTCCTGTCCTCTATCACAGAGGTCTTAGACGACAGAACGAGAGGCTGGACCAGCTGCTATCTCTGGACGAGCTGACCAGGGCCCTCGAGTCCTTCGAAAAGAATAAAACTCCCGGAAGCCACGGCTTACCAGTCGAGCTCTATTCCGCTCTGTGGTACTTGATTGGCCAGGACCTGCTGGAGGTGTATGTCAGTATGCTTCATGCGGGTACCATGAGCGAATTCATGAGGAAAGGCATCATCACCCTCATCTACAAGTGGAAGGGGGAGAGGGAGGCACTCAAAAATTGGAGACCAATCTCACTATTGAATGCGGATTACAAAATCCTGTCAAAGGTAATCACCAACCGGGTCAGGTCTGCTCTGGGGTCGGTGATGCACCCTGACCAAACCTGTGCTGTGCCGGGCAGGAAGATCGCTGAGAGTCTCGCACTCCTCAGGGATACGATCACCTACGTACAGGACAGAGGGTTAGACGCCTGCCTGATCAGCCTGGACCAGGAGAAAGTCTTTGACAGGCTATCACACAGGTATATGAGAGATGTTCTCTCCAAAATGGGCTTTGGGGAGGGAATCTGCAATTGGATCAGACTGCTCTACACCAACATTGTCAGTGCAGTCTCAATCAATGGGTGGGAATCAGATAGCTTCCCAGTCAGATCTGGAGTCAGGCAGGGCTGCCCTCTCTCTCCTGCCTTGTTTGTGTGCTGCATAGAGCCATTTGCCGAGTCCATCAGGAAGGATGCGAGCCTGAGAGGGGTGACTATTCCGGGCAGCGGGGGCCTGCAGGTTCAGGCCTCCCTGTACATGGATGACGTCGCCATTTTCTGCTCGGATCTGCTGTCCGTGCGCAGACCCATGTGCATTTGTGACCAGTTCGAACGGGCCTCGGGGGCCAAGGTAAACCGAGGCAAGAGCAAGGCCATGCTCTTCGGGAACTGGGCCGATCAATCCTCGATCCCCTTCACCGTCAGGACCGACCACCTGAAGGTGCTGGGTATTTGGTTCGGAGGGGCTGGGGCGTGCGCCAAGTCTTGGGAGGAGCGTATCAGTAAAGTGAGGCAGAAACTGGACAGATGGAGGCTACGGTCGCTCTCCATCGCAGGAAAAAACCTGGTCATCAGGTGTGAGGCACTGTCATTGCTATTATACGTGGCACAGGTCTGGCCTATTCCCAGAACCTGCGCTGCTGCAGTCACCCGGGCCATCTTCCAGTTCATATGGAGATCAAAGATGGACCGGGTCCGAAGGGACTCGCTGTACAAAGATCTGGGAAACGGGGGAAAAAATACACCCAATGCCACCCTCACCCTGATGGCCACCTTTGTGTGTGGCTGCATCAAGCTGTGCGTGGATCCCTGGTACGCAAACACCAAGTGTCACTACGTACTGAGGTTCTACCTGTCCCCGGTGTTGCGAAGGATGGGCCTGGCCTCGCTGCCGCAGAACGCTCCGAGTAGTTGGACCGTTCCGTATCACCTGTCCTTCGTGGAGAAGTTTATGAAGAAAAACACCTTTGACCACAAGTCCATCAGGAAGTGGTCAGCACGTAGTGTCCTCGAGACCCTTCGGGAAAAGGAGAGGGTGGATCCTGTCGAGTGGTTCCCTGAGCAGACTGTCAAAGCAATTTGGCAGAATGCCTCATCGCCAGAACTTTCCAACAAGCACCAAGACCTGGCTTGGCTGGTGGTGAGAAGGGCTCTACCTGTGAGATCATTTATGCACGCCCGGACTCTCAGCCGCACCGCACGCCGCCCTCGAAGCGGCTGCGGGGGGGACGAGACTGTCACACACCTCCTTCTGGAATGTGCCTATGCAGAGGAAGTCTGGAGAGGAATGCAGTGGTATTTGTCGAGGTTCGTCCCGAGCAGCGCCGTGACGCGGGACTCCGTGCTCTACGGCCTGTTCCCCGGGACGCACACCGAGACGAACATCAACTGTGCCTGGAGAATCATCAACTCGGTGAAGGACGCTCTCTGGGTGGTCCGAAACCTGTTGATCTTCCAGCTGAAGGAGTTGACCCCGACTGAGTGTTGCAGACTGGCACATTCCAAGGTCCAGGACTACGGGTTGAGGGACGCGCTGAAGCTTGGGGCAGCTGCCGCCAAGGCGCAGTGGGGAAAGACCACCGTGTAACATCTGCCTGCCTAAAGAAGATCAGGGGGCCCATGCAGTCATTTGGGCTCTGCTGATGCCTCAGCTCAACATGTGAGTGAGAAATGCACAGATCTGTATGTAATAATGAAAATTCTGAGCTGTGTATGTAAATGTTGACATATGTATGGCATTACCAAATGTCCAGTGTATCGAATATTTTATGAATAAAGTATATTTTTGAAATAAAAAAAAGTTCTGAGCGCTGTCGCCCCGATACGGGGTAATCGGGACGGGCTGCCCTAGAGGTGGTCGAAGGGTGTCAGAGCAGCCGAGAGCCAGAAGGCGCGTAGGGACGGGCTGAGATCCGGAAGGCTTGTGGGCTACCCTACACACTGTCGTCCAGGGAAGGGGACGGGCTGCCCTAGAGGTGGTCGGAAGGTGTGCCAGGATAGCCCACTGGTCGGAGGTGCAGCGGGGTGGGTGAGAGCCCAATGGTACGTATGTAAAATTTGCTGTGGTATACAGCTGTGAGTGTTAACTTTTCCTTTTTGTAACTGTTTTGTAATTTTGTCATAAACTTTTTTTAAAAATGCAGCAGGAGGAACGGACATCCTGTTCCGTCAGAGAGCTGGCTCTTGAGGGAGGTGTGTGTGTGGCCTCATCTAGGTCGAGGGAGTAGTGTTGCTGCTGCCTGGGGCTCACTCCCACTGTTGGTCTCTGGGACCCCACCCCGACTTGCTTCAGCTGCACTGCTTGGGGCCTGCCTTACTGCTGCCGCCTGCTGCCTGGGTCTCGCATTGGCCACCTCCCAGGACCTCCACCACTGCTGCTGCTACAGGCCCACCTCCACCCCTGCTGCCCAGCACTAAAATTTGGGGCTGCCTGCGACTTGCCTTGGGGACCCCCCACACCCCTTTCCCCCAGCCAATAGTATTCTGGGAAGAGGTGGGGATGGGACCTCGGGCCCCATGACCCCCCTGTCTCTCTGGCGAAGAAGCGCCAGCCCTCTGAGAGGAGACACATCCCAGCAGCGCTGCCCCTCTCCAGGCGATGAGCCTGCGGTGTCTCTTGCCTGTCCCACACCACAGCCTGAACCTCCAGGGGCTGCTGTAATTCCACCGGCCCCTGGGGAGGGCGTTAAAAGCCATACGGGCCATGGTGCGGGTGACAACAGGGAACTCTCTGCTGGGTCGTCGAGTGGTGGAGGGGAGGAAGGTGTTATCCTCGCTCCTCCCTCCCAGACTGTTTTTCCGGGGGCCTTGTCCCTGGGGGAGGACCTTTTCCCCGAGGAGCCGGGTGTCCCGGTGTCGGGAGAGGAGCGGGGCCCCGAGCCTCTGCTGCCCGGCGACCCGAACTCAGGGCGTTCCGGGAAGGGGTGCGCCGAGGAAGGTACTGCCGGTGACCCTGGGGGTGGGGTCACTGGAGGTTTGAGGCCAGTTGGCAGTGCCGGACCAGCCCCCATCCTCTCGTTGGGGGAGGGGTCGGTGACCTCCCGGAGGGTTCTGTTTCGGTCGTGGACACCGGGGACGACGCAGAGTCTGTCTCCAGCGACATTTTCGAGTCCCAGGTGCCCCCCACCGATCTCCCCCCTCATCCCCCTCGAGGAACTCCGGGCATTTGTCGAGGAAACTCGGAGTCGCCGGGATAGAGCCCAACTGGCGCTTGACCGCTGGAGCTCCTTCGAAAGAGTGTACTGGTCGGCCCACGCTGCGCGCCAGGTGCCCGGGCTTGACGTGAATGAGCGAAAGTGAGTCAGGAACTTCCTGGGAGCACTCCTGGTGAGGGCGAGGGACTTCTGTGCCCCTCTCTCATCCTCCCAGTAAATGTGTATATAGTGTGTAACTGTGCAACCACCACCAGTACAAAGCTTCTGACATGGAGACAACTATAGCCAGCCTCAACATCAACGGCAGCAGGGAGTCACAGCGCAGATTCCAGACTCTCTCGGTCCTTCGGGACGGGAGGTATGCGGTGTGCTTCCTGCAAGAAACCCACACTACCCCGGGAGACGAAGCCACCTGGCTCCTGGAGTGGCGAGGGGGGGTCTACATGAGTCACCTCACCCGCAGATCTGGCGGGGTGGCTATCTTGTTGGCCCCGCATTTTCAGCCGGAGATCTTGGGGGTCAGGGAGCCAGTGCCAGGCCGTTTGCTTCACCTGACGGTTCGGCTGGGGGGCGCGGTGCTTCACTTGGTGAACGTCTACGCTCCCCTGGCCGGGCCGAGGCAAGCGAGCTTCTTTGAAGAAGTGTCCACTCATCTCTCTTCCGTTGACGAGAACCAGTGTGTCGTCCTCGGGGGAGATTTTAACTGCGTCCTCGAGGACAGGGACCACGGCGGTGCCCGCACGAGTTCGGCGTCGGGGAGGAGGTTGGGGGACTTGATCAAGTCCTTGGACCTGGTGGACGTCTGGCGGAATCTCCATCCTGACTCCATCGCCTTCACCTTCGTGAGGCCTGGGGTCGGAGCGTCCAGAATCGACCGCCTGTACGTTTCGCAGGCGTACGCCTCCTGTTTTCCAATGGCCTCCACGCAGCAGGTGTCGTGCACGGACCATCACCTGGTGTGGGCGGAACTCCTTCCGTTCGGCGCCAGGTTGGGCTCCGCGTACTGGCACTTTAACAACCTGCTGCTGGAGGACGAGCGGTTCCAGGACTCGTTTCGTCGTTTCTGGGCCGGCTGGAGAAGGAAGCGGGGAAGCTTCCCCTCCCTGAGGCTATGGTGGGACGTGGGCAAGGCTCACGTCCGCGTCTTCTGTCAGGAGTACGCGAGGGGGTCGACGAAGAGGCGGAAATCCAGGATCGGGGAGTTGGAGAGGGAGATGCTCGACCTGGAGTCACGCCTCGGTCAGCCCGACGCGGACCCGGCCCTGCGCGGGGTGTACGAAGAGAAGAAGGCCGCGCTCCGGGACCTGCAGCTCGTCGGGGCTCGGGGCGCGTACGTGAGGTCGCGGCTCCAGCTCCTCCAGGACCTGGACCGCGGCTCCCCCTTCTTCTACTCGCTGGAAAAAAGGCGTGGCACCCGTCAGCAGCTCCTTGTGCTGCTGGCCGACGACGAGTCCCTCGTCTCGGATCCAGAGGGTATCAGGGCCCACGTCCGATCCTATTACACGGCCCTGTTCTCTCCGGATCCGTCCAGCGAGGACGCTCGCAGAGTTCTGTGGGAGGACCTGCCGCAGCTCAGCCCGGAGGACGCCGGAAGGCTCGACGCTCCCGTCACCTTAGAGGAGCTGACCGGCGCCCTCGACCGGCTCTCGAGGGGCAAATCCCCGGGGCTGGACGGGCTGACTGTAGAGTTCTTCAGGGCGTTCTGGTACATCCTGGGGATGACTACACACAGGTCCTAGGGGAGTGTCTAAATGCCGGAGAGCTGCCCCTTTCTTGGCGCAGGGCGGTCATCGTCCTGCTGCCAAAGAAGGGGGACCTTCGTTCTTTGAAGAACTGGCGTCCGGTCTCCCTCCTCAGCACGGACTACAAAATCTTTGCCAGGGTGTTGTCTTCTCGCCTGGCTTCCGTGCTGGCCCACATGATTCACCCGGACCAGTCCTACACGGTCCCGGGCCGGAGGATACAAGACAACGTCCATCTGGTCCGGGACCTGATCCATTTCTGTCGACGGGCTGGTCTGCCGAGCGCCTTCCTGTCTCTCGACCAGGAGAAGGCGTTCGACAGGGTCGATCACGAGTACCTGCTCGGGACTCTGCGGGCATTCGGGTTCGGGACGCAGTTCGTCGCCCGGATCCGACTTTTGTACGCCGCCGCAGAGTGTCTGGTTAAAGTTAACGGGTCCCTGACGGCGCCCCTTCGCTTCGGGAGAGGAGTGCGTCAAGGCTGCCCCCTGTCCGGCCAGCTGTATTCCCTGTGCGTGGAGCCTTTCCTGCGCCTCTTGCGGAGGAGGTTGTCGGGGCTGGTTCTGCGCGGCGCGGGCGCGGGGGTGGTCCTCTCGGCCTACGCTGACGACGTGCTCCTCACTTTCACCGACACGGCTGACCTGGGGAGGATGCGCGAGTGCCAGGCCGTGTACTCGGCGGCGTCTTCCGCCAGGATCAACTGGGCCAAATGTTCCGGGCTACTGGTGGGTCCGTGGCGGGTGGACTCCCTGCCGGAGGAGTTTCGGGGGTTCAGCTGGAGTACCACCCGTCTCCTCTACCTGGGGGTCTACCTCAGCCCGACCGAGGAATCCTGGCCGGCCAACTGGCAGGAGCTGGAGGCCAAAGTCCCGGCTCGCCTAGGCCGCTGGACAGGACTGCTCCGAGTGCTATCTTACAGGAGCCGAGTGCTGGTCATAAACCAGCTGGTGGCCGCCATGCTGTGGTACCGGCTGGTCACTTTGGTCCCTCCTCCTGGCTTTGTCGCTGACATCCAGAGAATGTTGGTCGATTTCTTCTGGGACAAAAAGATGCACTGGGTCGCTGCGCAGGTTCTGAGTCTCCCCATTGAAGAGGGCGGTCAGTCGCTGGTGTGCATCCGCACCCAGGTCGTGACCTTGCAGCGATACCTTTACGTCGAGCCTCCTCCTAGGTGGTGCGCCCTGGCGGAAAAAAAATACGTCGCCAAGTGCGTAACCTCAACTACGACACGCAGCTCCTGTTCGTCGATCGTGACGGTTTGGAGGTCGCCCTCAAGGTGCTGCCTGTCTTTTACCAGGACCTGATCACTGTCTGGAACATGGTCGAATCGCGTCGTGCCTACCCTCTGCCAGGAGTAGCGGCTGTCGTCAGGGAGCCGTTGCTCAGGAATCCGCACCTCCGTGCTCGCGGGTTCGAGTGGCTGTCAGAAGGGAGGGCCGTGGTGGCGAGGGTGACCAGGGTCGGGGACGTGCTGGGGGCCTGGGCTGGACGTTGCAGCAGGGCAGTGGTAGACGTCCGGTACGTGGCCACCGCCATCCAACGCCTTAAAACGGCGGTGCTCGGACCCGACGTAGTGCACCAGTTGGAGGACGCTCAGGTGTGCGGTGGGACCCCGTCCGCGCTCACCCCTGCCCGGACGGAATTTCACATCGGCCCCAAGGTCCCGTACTTCCCGCGGGAGCCTGTGCCCCACAACCTGAGCCATCTCTGGAATTTCAATTTTGTCCCGTTCAAGGACGTTAAAAGGTGTGTCCTATATCGACTGCTGCTGCACACCGTCCACCTCTTCTCCCTCATCCACCGCCCGGCCACGCCCTGGCGTGCCCATTTGCCACCGGGCGGTGGGGATCCCCAGTGGAGGGCCCTCTTTGCTGGAGTCCTCCCCCTTTCTCTCGGGGATCTGGGGTGGAGGGTGCTGCACGCAGCAGTCCCCTGCAACCGCAGATTGCGGTGGTTCACGGATTCCCAGCCCAACTGCTTGTTCTGTGGTGCTGTGGAGTCCATGGACCATGTGTATGTTGGATGTGGGCGTTTGCACTCCCTTTTTGATTTCCTTAAAAGCCTCCTTCTCTGTTTTTGGTTGCACTTCAGTCCCACGTTCCTGATCTTCGGGCACCCGGTGCGGAGGAGGGAGGGCAGGTCTGATGAACTCCTCGTGGGTCTGCTCCTGGGCCTGGCCAAACTGGCCATAAACAGGTCCAGGCAGCGGGCCGTGGAGGGGGTCGTTAGGGCCGACTGCCTGCCCCTCTTCCGCGGTTACGTTAGGGCCCGGGTGTCCTTGGAGAAGGAGCACGCGGTGTCCACCAACACCCTGGAGTTGTTCAGGGCGAGGTGGGCGCCGCAGGGAGTGGAGTGCATCATTTCCCCCTCCAACTCTATTTTGATTTAGTCCCTACCTTCCCCCTCATTGTTTTGATCACACAGCATTGCCCTTTGATGTGAAGGGCACTGCTTGTCACTGGCCACCCGGGTGTTTTCCTGTCTTCCTGGTGGTGGAAAACGAATAAAGATTTGTGCACTTTGTGTCTCACACCTGCACACATACCCACCATGGGTACTGGGGAAAAATAAGCACTCCTGCCTTCAGGTGGTAGTGTGGGAGTTTGAGAAAAAGAACCAGCAGTAACACATGGCCTGTTCCCACTGAGAACTGGCTCCGGAGGAATTGGAATCAATTCCAAGGATTGTGAATAAAAGGTGATGTGGTGATAATAAACTGGCCTTTGTTGGATTATTTCAAGCTCTATATTGCCAGGCGATCTAAAGCCAGTCCCTGAATATTAGATTGATCTTCCAAATAAATCAGTTTGTAATGAACAGAAATCTGACGCACACGCAGTGGAATGTCCTTTTTATAATTGTTTTCCTGAGTCTGTTTAGCACAATTTTCACAGAACAGGCACTAGGGCCATTGGCAGCTCCAGGAACTATTTCAGGCTGTTGGGATCCTTCAGGACAGGGCGCTTTACAAACTTGGGAACATAGTAAATAGGGGCAAGAAGAGGCCATTCGGCCCTTTGAGCCTGCTCCGCAGTTCAGTCTGCTCATGGCTGATCAGTCCCCTGTCCCTGCTTTCTCCCCATGCCCTTTGATTCCTTTAGCTCCAAGAGCTGTAGTTCACTCCTTTTTGAAAATATTCAACGGTTGACTTCAACCACTTTCTGTGACAGAGAATTCCACAGGCTGACCACTCTCTGGGTGAAGACATCTTTCCTCATCTCAGTCTGAAATGGCCTGCCCCTGATTGTGGACTCCCAGTCAGTGGGAATACCCTTCCCGTGTTTACTCTGTCTAGTCCTGTTAGAGTTTTATGAGATCACCCTCAGCCAACTCAGCAACCAGTCTGGGCCCTGTTATTGTGGAGTTTGGTACTGCTAATTATCCAGCATTTATCTCAAGTGATAATCACACTGTGGGTTCCAGTTTGTTCAGGCACCAGAGTCCGCTCCCATGACAGTCCTTTGGAGCCCTTTCTCCCTCTGGACTGTTGGCTGTGAAATTGAACAGCACTGGTCTGCAAACACCCGGAACTTCAAGCTGAGACTGAACAAAAACAGAGCTGGGAGGGTATACCAAAAGCAAATACAATAGCAGGCACACATGGTGGAGAGATGGTGGTGTGGTGGTAATTGTTCTGGCACAGTAACACAGACATTCAAGCCCATGTGGTTAGCACAGAGGAACAAATCCCACTGTAGCAGCTTTGTAAAAATGCACCCACCATACATGGGTACCACTGACATCTATTGCCTGTCCCTAGTTGCCCCTTGAGAAGGTGGTGGTGAGCTGCCTTCTTAAACTGTTACAGTCCATTTGCTGTGGGTTGACCCACAATGCCCTTAGGGAGGGAATTCCAGGATTTTGAGCCAGCGACATTGAAGGAACAGCCGATATATTCCCAAGTCAGGATGATGAGTGGCTTGAAGGGGAACTTGCAGGGACTGGGGTATTCCCATGTATCTGCTGCCCTTGGTCTTTCAGGATGGAAGTGGTCGTGGGTTTGGAAGCTGCTGACTAAGGATATTTGATGGACTTTGCTAATGCAATTTGAATTCTATTGATAAATAAGTCTGGAATTGAAAGCTAGTCTCTGTGATGGTGACCATGAACTATTATTGATTGGTGGAAAAATCTATCTCATTCACTCATGTCCTTCAGGAAAGGAAGTCTTTCCCTGGTCTGGCCTGCAAGTGGAATTCCTGATGAAGACCTTATGCTTGAAACGTCGACTCTCCTGCTCCTCGGATGCAGCCTGGCCTGCTGTGCTCTTCCAGTGCCACACGTTTTGACTCTGATCTCCAGCACCTGCAGTCCTCACTTTCTCCTCTGAGATAACTCAAGCAAACCATTCAGCTCAAAGGACAACATGTGGTGCGGGTTCGATACTGGCACTCTTATTCCATGCAAAATATCCAAACTCTGGCCCACACGGAGGAATCACAGGTTTGTTGAAGAAAAGCAGTTAATTTTGGGATGCTGAGTAAGATCTACAGAATAAAAAAACAAAGAAAGAAGAGGAAAAAATAAGATCAGGGATTCTTGATAAATAAATACAAGAAAATGCAAAGAATTATTACAGTTGGGGATCAGGAAATTTGCTGTCGTTTTCTGTCTTTTTGCTACTTTCTCTTCTCCTGGTAACTTTTTAAAATGCTGCTCATCGATTTACAGGCCAGTGTTCTTTAGAAGGACCTGCATCTTCTGGGCAGTGTGCTGTGACCATGGAGACTGCCTGAGTCTGCAGCCTGAGGTCTAACTCCAGTTCTCACCCTCTGAGACCTGGAGTGCATCTGTGTGTGTGTGTGGTTCACAAGCTGGGGGTGGCAGGGATCGGGGGTGGGGAGGGGCTTGAGAATACAGAAATGGGAGTGGCACAAGGCAAGGGGTGAGGAAGACATGGTGGATGGACTGGCATTAGAGGCACTGGAATGGACAGAACATAAGAGGTGGTTGCTGGGGGCGAGGGGGTCAGTGAGGGGATGTTGGGGGTGTAGTTTTGAACCAGTTAACTCTGGCTGTTGGAGGAGTGTGTTTTGTGCTGGGTGTAGTTCCAGTGGCCTTCAGCAGTAGCAGCCCCCATCTGAACACAGGGTTGATTCCTGGGTGTGGGTGCAGAGCTTAGATCTGTGTCTGTGTGATAGGGGGCCAAGAGCTTGCACAGCTAATGCATGATCCAATCTGTGCAAAATCCAAGTGAACAGCTGAGGTTTGTAAAATGTAAGGAGGGAGAGCATAAGGAGGAATCTTGACAATATCTTTGATTAAATGGTTGTCGCTCCATTTGGTGGTCTGAAAATGAGTCCTGTGCACAATCAATTGATCTGAACCAAGCCAACTGCATGGCAAAGACTATCTTCAGCCGTGAGAGTATTGCTCGGCTCAGCTGTGGCAAACTCTGATGATTAGTTAATGCCCAAACCAGATTTCCCTTGGGAAGGTGGGGTTTCTCCTTGAAAACACCAGTGGATCCAAGGCTCTGAGGCTCTGGCGAACAAGCTAGGCCACAGCTTACCTCATATACCTCAAAACAATTGGAAATCAAAGGGAGATGACTCCAGTGACTACAAATAACCAAAGTCATATCATGGTTAATTCATTGGACGATTGGTCTAGCCAATGAGGCTCACCTGGGCCTGGGGTCACTCAGGGCCTATGGTCACTCAGGGTCTGGTCTCCCTCAGGGACTGGTCTCCCTCAGGGTCTGGTCTCCCTCAAGGACTGGTCTCCCTTGGAGTCTGTTGTCATTCAGTATCTGGGGTCACTCAGGGCACAGGGTACTCATGGCTTGTGTTCGTTTGTTCACATATCCTCAATGCTGGCAGTGCTTGTTGAAGGACATTTTCTTAATCATTGGGGCCTGGTCCACCTCTTACCAACCCCTTACCACTCAGGAAGCTACACAAATGCAGCCTAGTTATACTTCCCCAGAGACAACTGTAAAAGTCTACGTTGAAACCAATATAGCTGAGTTATGTTATGAATTCGACTGATTGTCTGATTCCTTATGTAGCTATTAACACATTTGGGATTATTCAGCAGGTACTGTACAACCACAGAATTACACATTACAGTGCACTATTTGTTTTCAGTTTTGTAGGTGTTCCTAATCTATTTGTTGCGATTATGTGAATTTGTTGAGATGAGTGCTGAACATAGATTGTTAACAACATGTCTTGCTTTTCAGCGTGACCCAGCATCTGTCATGACAACCAACTCTTGAATCTGCTGCTGAACCAAGAAGGTTTCTTGCTGAGTTTGTGTTGTGGGTTAGTTTGTGTTGTGGGTTAGTTTGTGTTGTGGGTTAGTTTGAGAGAGGGTGGTGTTTGAGCAGACTGAAACCACAGACATGTGAGATCTATATTCATCTTTCCGACAACAACAGCTTCTTTGATTCTGGCAAGTGATTATTTTTTTTCTCGTGTTGTTAACCCTTTCCACGACAAAATGATCTCTCCTAATTTGTTTGCACTTGTCCAGTTTGTCTTCTCTGGATAAACTGGGGCTGTGATTACACAGGGAGCAGTCATCCTCCCCCTTCTTAAAGCCATTGAAAATGAGTGGATTCTTCAACAGTCAGTGGAGATTCCCCCATCGTTCTGGCTAACACTTATCCCTCAATTGACCGGACTGGAGGAGATGAGCTTGTCAGTGTGAGGGAGGCTGCCTGTGCGCTTTCCTACATCGGTTGATGGCTTCGCAGAAAAAAACAAAGTGAAAAAGATTTTCTTAATCACTGGGACCTGGTCCACTCCCAGCCAACTCAAAGCTCTGCTGCCCGGGACTGGTTATAGTGTCAATACTTTCACACTGACAACTGTAAAACTGTAAAACAACGTAAATTTCCTGGTTGTCATGGTCAAAATCCACCACTTCATGTAACTTTCAAGCAGGTGGACAGACACCCCAAGGTGGCTACATAAATCCAAGATGTTATTGCAAGCCTTCTGGTGGCTAAACTGTGTCAATATGTTACATAAGCTAATTTGGCATCAGCTGTAAGCTCTTATCCTCATTTATCTCAGTAATAAAAGTTAGAGTTCAGCAAAGGGCCTTGGGCTACACATCTGTCCAGGACTTGCCAATAAAAAAAATATTTTTGTTTAAACACTGTCACATTTCTAGGCTAACTAGCTTAATTTTCATTACCTCCTTATAAGCCTGAATATTTTTCATTAGAGGATCCATTTAACACCTGACTCATTACCCCCAGCCAGAATCCGTTAAATTAGCTCGAAGTTTGGGCCTAGATTAGATTACTTACAGTGTGGAAACAGGCCCTTCGGCCCAACCAGTCCACACCGACCCTCCGCAGCGCAACCCACCCAGACCCATTCCCTACATTTACCCCTTTCACCTAACACTACTGGCCATTTTTAGAATGGTCAATTCATCTAACCTGCACATCTTTGGACTGTGGGAGGAAACCCATGCAGACACGGGGAGAATGTTAAAACTCCACACAGTTAGTTGCCTGAGGCAGGAATTGAACCCGGGTCTGTGGCGCTGTGAGGCAGCAGTGCTAACCACTGTGTCACCGTGCCACTCACTGCAAACCTGTCTTCTTGGCATCTCTCACATGAGTAAGGTCTAGAAATGGTGGCGAGAGGCCTGAACACAGGTTTGGATACACTTTCCACTGCTTTTGAAGGACATCTTGTGCATACAAATGAAAGGTCTAACATGAAGTTCAGACCTCTGCATGTAAATTTGATTAGTCCTGAGGCATGGGACCATGATGAACTGCGATAAACTGTCTCCCCCAGTCTAGGAAGGGGTGAGAATCAGGCATGAGTTTGGGTTTAGGGAATGTGAAGGGTGGGATCGGAGGTTGCAGTGGTGTAGATCGTGGAATTCATGGCCACAATGGAAGGAAAATCCATTGGATTTTTATAGGGAAATGGGGAGGGGAAGAATGATGGAAGATGTTGTGATGATACTATAGTTTTAAGAAGTGTATTTTGTCCTGGGTTTTTTTTTGGAGGAAGGTTTTAAGACAGGGGCAGCAAGATGTCCATTTGCATTCCATAGAGTCATAGAGTTATACAGCATGGAAACCCTTTGGTCCAACTTGTCCATGCTGACCACATATCCTAAATTAATCTGGTTCCATTTGCCAACATTTGGCCTATATCCTTCCAAACCCTTCCTATTCATATACCCAGCCTTTTAAATGTTGTAATTGTACCAGCCTCCACCACTTCCTCTGGCAGCTCATTCCACACACGCTCCACCCTCTGTGTGAAAAGTTGCCCCTTAGGTCCCTTTTAAATCTTTTGCTCCTCACCTTAAACCTATGCCCCCTAGATTTGGACTTCCCCATCCTAGAAAAAAGACTTGACTATTCACCCAATGCTTGCCCCTCATGATTTTATCAGACGCTATAAGGTCACCCCTCAGCCTCCACCACTCCAAGCAAAATAGCCCCAGCCTATACATCCTCTCCCTAAAGCTCAAACTCTCCAGCTTGTGTTGTCATTTTTTTTCCAAACCTGACCAATAGAAGCAGCCTGAATGGGTGGGGTCAAGCTCCACAGAACCAGGATTACTTAGTTTTGTTTTCAGCAGCCATTGCTGGGGTCTTGAAGCTGGGATTGGAAGCTGCAGTATATCTCTCCTCACTTCTCTGCCTCAGAGTTTTCTCTTGATGTTTTCCCTCCTGGTCTGGAGAATGACCTGTGAGACAATCTAATTTATTGAATTTGCCTTTGTCAAGGGTATGTTTATGGGGTGTTACTACATTGGCACAGTTACTATTTAGTACTTAAATAATATATTATTCTGTTAAGTTTCCCAGTAGAATTAAGTTATGCCAATTTATTTTTCTTTTGTTGTATTTTAACTGTAATGTATGAATAAGGTGTGTTTTGTTTCAAGACTAATCAAATTGCATCTGGAATGCAATGACTGGCATTTACCTTTAAAATAAGAAAAAGTTAAGGTCTCGACCATCTTCTTGATATATTTTGAGGGACTTTGGTCTGGTCCATAACAATGTGGAGTGTGAGTAAGAGAGTGGAACTGGGCTGGGAGGCTGGTGATGGGTTGACAGTGGGCAGCTATATTGCAGGGTGTGTATGGGGTCCTGTTTCTCATTGCTCAGGCTCAGGTTTGTTCATGTCTGAGTGAAGGCTGCAGACATCTGAGAGAGTGCAACTGAATCAGCAGCAAGACCGCAACTCCATGAAAGTACCACTTCGGCAAGTTTGCAAATGGCCCAGCATGTGCTTTGCACAGTTCCGATTAGTGAATGCTACACAGAAAGGAAACTTACATTCCATATCCCGGTCCAAACTGTGTGACAGCAACAGGAATCAGTCAGGACTCAACTGGCAATGACATCTGACCTCAGTGTGAATCCTTCTCACAAGAAACAGCATCAGGTGTAGGCCATTCGGCCCATTGAGCCTGCACTGCCATTCAGCATGGCTGAACTTGGTCTTCACTCCACTTCCCGACACCCATTGCCCGGCTCCTCCCCCCAATTCCCAAATCCCTCCGTTCTCTGGAGATCAAAAATCCACCTGTTGAAAACCGAAAAAGATTCAACGTTGGAGCATCTGTGGGACATAGACTTCTAAAGATCCACAATCCCAATGTGAATGGAAAAAGACTGCAGAAAGCCACTGAACACAGGCATTCGGGACAGTGAATGGAGGGACCTCCTCCATGAATCACCAAAAACTGGCAACCAAGTTCTGTGGGTAACAGGGAAGCTAAATGGAATATTGAGCATTGTTACAAAGAGAATGGAGTATAAAAGTAAGAAGTCTGACTAAAACAATACAAGGCACTAGAGGTTGAGTAGGTTGGAGGTTGAGTAGGTTGGGCCTGTACTCATTGGCGTTTAGAAGAATGAGCGATAGTATTACAGCGGTAGAAAGGACAATGGAGGAAGACTTGCCATCTGGGTAGTTTGGGCTGAGGTTAGAAATAGGAAAGGTGAGGTCACCCTGTTAGGAGTTTTCTACAGGCCTCCTAATAGTCCGAGAGAAGTAGAGGAAAGTATTGCGAGGATGATTCAGGAGAAGAGTGAAAGTAGCAGTGTGGTTGTTATGGGGGACTTTAACTTCCCAGATATTGACTGGGAAAGCTATAGCTCGAGTTTGTTAGATGGGTCGGTGTTTGTCCAATGTGTGCAGGAGGGTTTCCTGACACAATATGTAGACAGGCCAACAAGAGGTGAGGCTATACTGGATTTGGTTTTAGGTAATGAACCAGGCCAGGTGTTAGACTTGGAGGTAGGTGAGCACTTTGGGGACAGTGACCACAACTCGGTGACTTTTACTCTAATGATGGAGAGGATAAGTGTGCACTACAGGGCAAGAGCTATAGCTGGGGGCAGGGAAATTATGATGCGGTGAGGCATGACTTAGGATGCGTGGCTTGGAAAAATAGGCTTCAAGGGAAGAACACAAATGATATGTGGAGATTGTTCAAGGAACAGCTATTGGGTGTCCTTGATAAGTATGTACCAGTCAGGCAGGGAGTAAAGGGTCTTGTGAGGGAGCCGTGGTTTAATAAGAAATTGGAATCCCTTGTGAAAGGGAAGAGGGCGGCCTATGTAAAGATGAGGCGTGAAGGTTCAGTTGGGGCGATTGAGAGTTATAAGGTAGCCAGGAAGGATCTAAAGAGAGAGCTAAGAGCAGCGAGAAGGGGACATGAAAAGTCCTTAATTGGTAGGATTAGGGAAAACCCAAAGGCTTTCTATAAGTATGTCAGGAATAAAAGGATGACTAGGGTAGGTATCGGTCCAGTCAAGGATAGTAGTGGGAAGTTGTGCATGGAGGCGGAGGAGATTGGAGAGATACTAAATCAATACTTTTCGTCAGTATTCACTCAGGAACAGGACACTATTGCTGATGTGAATATTGAGTCACAAGTGATTAGAATGGATGGCTTTGAGGTATGTAGGGAAGAGGTCTGGGGAATACTGGAAAGGATGAAAATAGATAAGTCCCCTGGGCCTGATGGCATTTATCCTAGGATCCTCTGGGAAGCTAGGGAGGAGATAGCGAAGCCATTGGCCTTGATTTTTATGTCGTCGTTGTCTACAGGAATAGTGCCAGAAGACTGGAGGATAGCGAATGTGGTCCCCTTGTTCAAGAAGGGGAGTAGGGATAGCCCTAGTAACTATTGGCCAGTGAGTCTCACTTCTGTTGTGGGCAAAGTCTTAGAGAGAATTGTAAGGGATAAGATTTATGAACATCTGGATAGGAATAATGTGATCAAGGATAGTCAGCATGGTTTTGTGAAGGGCAGGTCGTGCCTCACAAACCTTATTGAGTTCTTTGAGAAGGTGACCAAGGAAGTGGACGAGGGGAAAGCAGTAGATGTGGTGTATATGGATTTTAGCAAGGCGTTCGATAAGATATCCCATGGTAGGCTAATGCAAAAACTACGGAGATATGGCATTGAGGGTGCATTAGAGGTTTGGATTAGGAATTGGCTGGCTGGAAGGAGACAGAGGGTAGTAGTTGATGGTATAGGTTCATCTTGGAGTGCAGTTTCTGGCGGTGTTCCACAAGGATCTGTTTTGGGACCATTGCTGTTTGTCATTTTTATAAATAACCTAGAGGAGGGGCTTGAAAGCTGGGTGAGCAAGTTTGCGGATGATACGAAAGTCGGTGGAGTTGTGGACAGCGAAGAAGGATGTGGCAGGTTACAGCGGGATATAGATAAGTTGCAGAGCTGGGCAGAAAGGTGGCAAATGGAGTTCAATGTATCTAAGTGTGAAGTCGTTCACTTTGGTAGGAGTAACAAGAAGATGGATTACTGGGCTAATGGTAGGCTACTTGGTAGTGTGGATGAGCAGAGGGATCTTGGTGTCCATGTACACAGATCTCTGAAAGTTGCCACCCAGGTAAATAGTGCTGTGAGGAAGGCATATGGCGTACTGGGCTTTATTGGTAGAGGAATTGAGTTCCGGAATCCTGAGGTCATGTTGCAGTTGTATAAGACTCTGGTGCGGCCGCATCTGGAGTATTGTGTGCAGTTTTGGTCGCCATACTATAGGAAGGATGTGGAGGCATTGGAACGAGTGCAGAGGAGGTTTACCAGGATGTTGCCTGGTATGGTAGGAAGATCGTATGAGGAAAGGCTGAGGCACTTGGGGCTGTTCTCATTGGAGAAAAGAAGGTTTAGGGGAGATTTGATAGAGGTGTACAAGATGATTAGGGGTTTAGATAGGGTTGACAGTGAGAACCTTTTTCCGCTAATGGAGTCAGCTGTTACAAGGGGACACAGCTTTAAATTAAGGGGTGGTAGGTATAGGACAGATGTTAGGGGTAGATTCTTTACTCAGCGGGTTGTGAGTTCATGGAATGCCCTGCCAGTAGCAGTGGTGGACTCTCCCTCTTTATGGTCATTTAAGCGGGCATTGGATAAGCATATGGAGGTTATTGGGCTAGTGTAGGTTAGGTAGGCTTTGGTCGGCGCAACATCAAGGGCCAAAGGGCCTGTACTGTGCTGAATTTTTCAATGTTCTATGTTCTGTGTAACCTTATTGAATCATATAAGATCCTTTGACAGGATAGATGCAGAAAGATTGTTTCCCCTTTTGGGAGAGTCTGGGACCAGAAGGCATTATCTCAGAACGAGGGGGTCACATAATTAAGATAGGGACGAGGATGAACCACTCTGAGGGGGTTGTGAGTCTATGGAATATTTTATCACTGTTGAGGCTGGGTCATTAAGTACGTTCAAGGCTGAGAGACAGGTTTTTAATCAGTGAGGAAATCAAAGGTTCGAGGGAGAGGATGATCAGATTAGGCATGATTTCATTGCAGACCCGATGGGCTGAATGGCCTACTCTCCTCTGGTGGTGAATCCACGACAGATCTCCGGTCAGATAGGGCAGGATGCTGTGTGAAGTAGCAGGTTCCGAATGCAGGAAACAGATCCGTTCCTGTCCTACTCAACGACCACTCTGCCTCATCATGGTCTGTGTGAACTCAAAGCTCAAAGCAACTCGATGGACAGATTCCTGCTGTTTTAAATGAACTTTATTGTCACGTGTATTCGGGACAACGCTGTGAAAACAGTTTGGTCGCCACAATCTGTACCATTTTGGATTATAATATGCATCAGAAGAAATTACTTTTATAGAGCTTCATCTTCTATTCAATTGACAGAAAAATACAAGGTTGGAAAATAAGAAATAAAGTTTAACTTTACAGTCTTTCTTGTCAAGTACGGCTCTGGATTTTCTTAAGCTCTCAGGTTTCTGTGAGGTGGTCTCTGGTCTCCGGTGCACAATGAATCCTTGTTCCAGGTCCAGCCAAAGCTCCAGGAGCCTCCTGCTTCGCTGTCAAACCAACATCACTAGGAACCCCCGATCCTGACCCAACATCACTAGGAAATCCCTGATCCGGACCCGAAATTGCAAGGAATCACAGATTGAGGCCCGATATCACTAGGAAACCTCGACCTGTGCCTGACAACACTAGGAATCCCTGATCTGGACCCAACATCTCAAGGAATCCCCAATCCAGGCCCAACATCTCAAGGAATCCCCAATCCAGGCCCAACATCTCTAGGAATCCCCGGTCAGGGCCAATCATCACCAGGAGTTCCTGATCCAGGCCCAATATCACTGAGTCCCTGATCCAGGCCTGACACCACTTGGAGTCCCTGTTCTTGGCTCTCTCTCTCATTCCTGATGAAGGGCTTATGCTCGAAACGTCGAATTCCCTATTCCTGAGATGCTGCCTGGCCTGCTGTGCTTTGACCAGCAACATATTTTCAGCTGTGATCTCCAGCATCTGCAGACCTCATTTTTTACTTGGCCTACTACAACCATGTGCCAACATGCTGCCTCACCTCTTCGCCCTGAGGCCTACGCCAGCATCAGTATGATCTTTCCCTCTTGTCATCACCTTTCACCCCACCAGCCTCTACATCCAAAGGATCATCCCCCACTTTTCAGAGAATTCCAGCAGAACACCACCACCAAACACATCTTCCCCTCACTCCTCCGTCTGCATTATCCAAGTCTCTAACAGGCCTTCCAATTGAAGCAGCGTTTCCCCTGTACCTCCTCCAATCTTGTGGATTGTATTTGCTACACCCAGTGTGGCCTACTCTACATTGGAGAAACCAAACGCAGACCTGGGTGACCATTTTGCAGATCACCTCGGGCCTCTCCATTGCCAGTCATTTTAACACAGCGTACTGACTGCATGTCCATGTGTCTGTCCTCGGCATGCCGCAGTGCTCCAGTAAATCCCAGCACAAACTGGAGGAACAACATCTTATCTTCAGGCTGGGCACTTTACACCCTTCTGGCCTTAATACTGAGTTTAACACCTTCACATTGTGAACCAACTCCCATTCCTTCCCTTTCCTTTCACTTGTTATCATGTTCTCTATCCACTTCCTCACTCCCAGTAAGGACGGCCCATCCTTTCCAGTCTGGCAGGAGGCACACCTATCCTACCTGGCCATCATCCTTCTCACTCGTCCACTTCACCCTCCCCTCTGATCCCCACCTGTATCCACCCATCGCCATCCAGCTACCTTCCCGCCATCACCACTCTCACCTTCCCATTCCTCTCTCAGCCCCCCTCAACCCCCCACATTCCTGATGAAGGGCTTCTGTGTTGACTCTGCTGCTCCTCGGATGCTGCCTGACCTGCTGTGCTTTTCCAGCACCACTCTGATCTTAACTCTGGTACCCAGCATCTGCCATCCTCACTTCTGCCTAAATAAATGCTGGGCCTTCCAGTGGTGTCCAAATTGCATGAGCAAAGTAAAAAAGAAAATATTTAGTTCTTTATGTCTGTCCTAGCTCCTCGAAAGCTTTGTTATGTAACCAGTCCAAGTCTCTTCCCCTTTTCCATCCGGACTGCTAGCACTTCCTTTCCAAGCATTCACGCCAGTCCCTTGTGCATGGTGACTGTCTCTGCCAAGCTGTCAGCCAGCATATTTCCAATCAGATTCACTTTGTTATGTTAACAAATGGCTGAATGAAAACAAGTGCAGCACGTTGCTGGAAAGAAATGAAGGAATGAGAGCTCTGCCATGAATCATTTATGATGGTATCTGGCACTTCCCCCATTCCTGATGTCGTGCAACCCAGACTATAATCCTGGGTTTTCTCTCGACCTCTTTTTTAAATGGTGGAGTTACAATAGCGAGCCTCCAATCCATAAGAATTGTTCCTGATTCGATAGAATTTTGAAAGATGTTTCATCCACTATTTGTAGGGCCACTTCTTGACATATCCTGGGATGTAGGTTATTGGTCCCTGGGCATTAACTTTAATCCCAGCAATTTCTGCAGCAACAGTTCTCTAATAATACTGACTTCCTTCACTTCCTCCTGTCATTAGATCCTGTGTTCTCCTACATTCTTGGGACATTGTTTGTGTCCATCTTTTGTGAAGATAGAACCAGTATATGCAGCCTGCCATCTCTTTGTTTCTCAATATGACATGGGTTTGTAAGACTATAAACCAAGTGGGGATAGGGTGGGGGGGTGTGGCATGGTGTCCGAATTGAAGATGAGAGGGGCTGATTGGCCTCCTTCTCTTCCTGTGAAAGCTCAGGAATATTGAGCTCGCAGACAGGAGGAGGTTGCAGTGGTTGTATGGGGTTAGGCATTGGTGGGGTTTACCAACAGTGAATTTGAACAGATGTCTTGGTGAATGGGAAAGCAATAAGGATGGGGGATCTTTTAGAAACATATAAAGTTATGGATGGAATAGATAAGGAGGTTCTTTCCACTGGGAGAAAGTGAGGATGGCAGATGCTAGAAAGTCAGAGTTGAAAAGTTGTCGCTGGAAAAGCACAGCTGGTCAGGCAGCATCCGAGGAGCAGGAGAGTCAACGTTTTGAGCATAAGTCCTTCCTGATGAAAGGCTTTTGCTCAAAACATCGACTCTCCTGCTCCTCTGATGCTGCCTGACTGGCTGCGCTTTTCCAGCACCATGCTTTTTGTCTGAGGTTGTTTCCACTGGCCGGTGAAACTAGAAGTAGGGGGGCATAGTCTCAGAATAAGGGGGAGCAGGTTTAAGACTGAGTTGAGGAGGAACTCCACCCAAGCGGTTGTGAATCTCTGGAATTCCCTGCTCAGTGAAGCAGTTGAGGCTTTCCCATTGAATGTATTTAAGGCAAAGGTCGATAGACTTTTAAACAGTGAGGGGATTGCAGGATACGGATGAGAGGGCGGGTGAGTGGAGCTGAGTCCATGAGAAAGGTGACCCCATTGAATGGCGGAGTGAGCTCAATGAGCCAGATGGCCTGCTCCTAGTTCTTATATGAGGTTCATGTTGTCCAATAGTGAATGAAGGGGCTTCTGCCTGAAGAGCAGTTAGAATGGACCAGAGTTGTTGGGGAATAGGCTGGCTGGAAGGATTTCACTGTTGGGATTTGGGGTTGAGAATTTGATGCTCTTTGACAGACCATTGTTGTCATTGCCTTGAAATTGAGGCCTAGCAGTTTAGGGAACCAGTTAAACTCTTTCCTGACTGAGCATCTCATTCAAACCCACCCCATTACCCTATCCCTGTTACCCTCCATGTCCCATGGATAATCCACCCAGTGTGCACAATATTTAACATGGCCAAGCCACCTAACCTACCCATCTTGGGACCATGCAAGGAAACTGGAGCAGCCGGTGGAAACCCACGCAGACACGGGGAGATTGCACACACTCCACACAGACAATCGCCCGAGACTGGAATTGAACCCGTGTCCCTGGTGCTGTGAGGCAGCGGTGCTAACCACTGGGCCACCACGTTGCCCAATTTGGGCCTGATCTTCAGTTCTAATTTGACAGAAAGCTGCACTGTTAGTCAGAGCCTCTAACCCAATCAGAGTCCACTTGCTAAACAGTTAACAGTCTTCTGTCAGACAGTTTAAACAAAGTTCTCTCCTTACATTTGAATTTCTTAAGAATTGTCCCCATGACCACAAGATGAACATCCCCAATAAGTATGTCTTTTTACAGCAGCACTCAAACTGTGTGCTGTGAAATGTCAGAATGATTTAATCATGACAAATTGAGGGGGTGGGGGAGGGGTCAATGTTCTGGTCTAGATTAGATTAGATTAGATTACTTACAGTGTGGAAACAGGCCCTTCAGCCCAACAAGCCCACACCGACCCGTCGAAGCGTAACCCACCCATACCCCTACATATACCCCTTGCCTAACACTACGGGCAATTTAGCTTGGCCAATTCACCTGACCCGCACATCTTTGGACTGTGGGAGGAAACCGGAGCACCCGGAGGAAACCCGTCTACTTGAAAAAGGATCTTAGTTTTAAGATTCATTTCCTTATTTGGTTTTGAGACCAGCTTGACAATGATCTGGAAGCCAGTGTCCGAGTGAGTGCACAGAGTGAGTATGATCTGCAAACTCGATTACTTTCCCTAGAGTCAGCCTGGACTGGTTTTGGATTTGGACTGGAGGTAGTGGAGATTGGATTGTTTCCCATCTTGTATTGTCAATTCTCCTGTGAGTGATCGTGGATGATTGGAAGGCCTCTTATTCACAGACCCCCCGCTCACATTTTCTGATCTAGTGAAATACTTGAAACAGTTCATTATTTTGGTACTTAAGCAATCATTCTGAGCTATTTGTCCCAGGAATCTTTAATTACATCTCCCTAAACAGTTCAAAATTATTTTGCTGCTTTATAAGAATTTTGTAAATGTACAAAAGCTTCTGGGACTAGCTCCAACCCAGTGCCGACATAATTCTTCAGATATTGTGTTGAAAAAGACTTTTAACCTTTCAGTCTGTAATATCGAAGGAGCTGATTGTTATTCTCTTTTATGTTGGACTTTCATATCAGGCTGCTGAGACTGACAAGGACCAGGCACAGAGTACTACATCTTAGCACTTGTACAAGGTATTTTAATACCTTGTGTATTCCCCATGTTATAAGGCATTCCTGATTTATGTTCATATGTCTGTCAGATACGTGTTAGTGTGTAATATGTTGTGAGGTAGGCCACACAAGGGAGGAGAAAGTATTGCTGGGTTAAACAGGAACACTCACACCATTGGGAACATTACCGTTCTCCCCTGACACCCACTCGCAGATACTCACACACATACAGGCACACTAACACAAACACACATAGACACAGACACATTCAAAACACAGGCACTCACTCACAGACATACCCATACAGACACCCCAACACACACACACACACACACACACACGTGTACTTAGACATACATACAGACACACACACTTACAGACATACATGCACACACACACACACTCACATACACAAACACACACAGCTTCAGATCTTCTTTAAAAATTTACAAAATGCAAGTTAAAGGTTTGCAAGATCATGCTGGAAAATATCACACGGCCAGAGCTGCTCCTCTCCACATACTGACTCCCCGTCCTTACCTCACTTACAAGTGCACCATCCTCTCTCATACCACACCATCCTGTACCATCCTGTACCACACCATCCTGTACCATCCTGTACCACACCATCCTGTACCATACTGTGCCACATCATTACGCACATCAGCTCCAACACCCCAGTTAGGTGAGTGTGAAACTGATGAGCCGAAGTACTCCACATCAGTCCCAGGTCTTACCAAAATGAATAAGACAATTCTGTTTGAGTGTCTCACTCAGAGTTGCTGGTCTACACTGGTCAATTCACTGCACTCATAAAGCAGGTTAATGTTCTGGGGACATGGACTCAATGTCCCACCAAGGCAGATGGTGGAATTTAAATGCAAAGCCAGGCTTATGGCCTACCATGGTCAAATCCCACCTGGTTCCCTACATTGGAGAAGAGAATCTGCCAGCCTTACCTGCCCTGGCCTGCGTCTGATCGAAAAGCAGAGCTAACACCGGTGAAGATAGATGGCCTGGGCAGAGGTGCCTTCATCCCATGAACAAATAAAAAACCATCCCAACCTTTCGAGGTCTTCTTCAAACCTTTGGGCCTGCTGGTGTTCCTGCAAATCTCAGTTGTCCAGGAGATATAGAACATAGAACATTACAGCGCAGTACAGGCCCTTCGGCCCTCGGTGTTTAATGTTTGAGCCAGGTGTACTGGGGTGAAACCAGAAACAATGTTCACAGATAGGAACACATTGTACTTCCCACCTCCTACGTATATAGGTTCAGGGAGCCTTCCAGTTGGGCTTGTCCAATGGCAGCAGTCTGATAGCAGTTGCTTTACGGTCTTAAGGGATATTGAACAAGGATATGGTATGTGACTCTGAGGTACAGATTGATTGTTGAGTTGGTGTCACTGAATGGAGGAACTGTCTGGGGTGTTGTTGCTCAGTCTTTTACCAAGGTAATAGTCTGATCAGGATCAGCCTTTGCTGGTGAACAGCAGCTCATTACAGGGAACAGCTTGTACTTAGCAAGATTAAAGAGCATTTCATATTTACCAACCACCACCTCCCACTTATACCAAGTCAATAGCATTGACCCCAGTTACATCAGAGAGTTCAGGGACTTGTTTCCATCCTGTTCAATCTGCAGTCTGTCAGAGAGAAGCAAGGGAAAGATGATATTTCCTCAGCTTAATGGGTGGCATCCACTGTTCCATGTCTCAGCTCTGTCATTGTTGGAATATAGGAGAAAGACGTTTGATTTTTAGAATCCTAACCTCAGGAAATCCACAATCACTTCATCAGAAATTCCAGAACCTTCCAAGGGGGTGCAGTCACTGTGCGGGTAGTGCTCCCAGTCAGCATATAAAAAAAAGACTTGCATTCACGTAGCGCCTTTGCACTGCAATCAGATCATGTGGAAGTGACGTGCCTCTGCTTTTGTTTCAGGCATAGACGTTGGCCAGCAGCCCTTATCTTTCACATTCACACATGAGGGTAGGTGCGAGGTCTCAGTTTGAAGGTGTGCTCAAGAGTTGGTACTGGTGCGTCACTCCCTCAGTCCAGCACTTTAGTGCCAGCCTGCTTAGGGACTTACATCCTTGGTGTGGGACTTGAACATACAAAGTAAGGTCTCGTTGGTACAGAGGGGACAAGGCAAAAGCTGCACCTCAGCTATACAAAGCCAAGCTATCAAAGTAGCACACAAGTTGTTTTCTTCTTTATTCACACAATGTGGGCTTGGAGGGGAATGTGCAGGGAATGGTGTTCCCATATATCTGCTGCCCTTGTCCTTCGAGATGGAAGTGGTTGTGAGTTTGGAAGGTGATGTCTAAGGATCTTTGCAGTGCATTTTGTAGATGGTACACACTGGTGCTATTGAGTATCGGTGGTAGAGGGAGTGGATTTGTTGCCAGTCAAGTGGGCTGCTTTGTTCTGGATGGTCTCAAGCTTCTTGAGTCTTGTTGGAGCTTCCCCCATCCAGGAAAGTGGGGAGTACTCCATCACACTCCCATCTTGTACCTTGGAGATGGTGGACAGGCTTTGGAGAGTCTGGAGGTGAGTCACTTACTGCAGTATTCCTAACCTCTGACCTGCTCTTGTAGGCGCTGTGTGTGTGTGGTGGGTCCAGTTGAGATTCTGGTTAATGGTAACCCCCAGGATGTTTATAGTGGGAGGATTCAGTGAAAGTAACACCATTGAATATTAAGGGGCAATGGTTAGATTCTGTGATGATCATTGCCTGGCATTTGTGTGGCGGATATGTTACCTGTGGAGCTCAGGATGTAATATGAAGGTATTGGTATCTGGGAAAGAGGATGTTGTTATTGTGTGTGGCTCACTGGTGTCTGGGGATGGTTGGTATTGAAGTGAGATTTGTTGGGTTTATTTGAGCAACAATTCTGTTTCCACACACATTATCCCAAGACATTAAGGGTTGTCTGATTCTGAAGCTGTGTCTGTCGGAGATTCCAGTAAATATATCCCATGTGCTGGAGTGGCTGCCTGGAATCCTGCTCAGGTGGTGAGGCCATGTACCTGCTCACTCAGTGATCATTCTGTCCAGGAATGGCCATGCCAGTCACATGCCAGTAAGTCAGCGCCAAGATGGTCAGAACATCTGCCCCAGGACCAAGCCCCTGCCCGGTCCCAGCTGCCTGCCAATGAGTGCAGGAGGCTGCGGTCATTATAGGAGGAGCTCCTGGATCATGGAAGAGCCTGGTGTGATTGGCGGAGAGGGAGGAGCTACAAGGTTTCTGGGGTGGGGGACGCAAGGGGAAAAGAGTATCAATGACAGGGGGTGGCTCTCAATGAACATAGAAACAGGAATTAGGAGTGGAAGTAGGCAATTCAGCCCTTCTAGCCCCTTCACGTGGGTATAACCTTATCATGGTCTCCACCCCACTGTCCTGCCTGCTCCCCTTAGCTCGTTATCTCACTTTTCATTAGAACCATGTCGATTTCTCTCTTGAATCTGTGGATTGATCCTTCCTCCACCCCACCCTGGGGCAGTGAGCTTCACAGATCCCCACCCCACCTCCTCTCAGTGTTGAACCTCCCTCTTCTCACTCGATATCCATGACCTCTTGTTCAAGACTGTCCCACAAGGGGGAACATCTGTTCAAAGACCCCCTATCAGTCCCCTTTAGCATTTTATACCCCTCAATCACCCCCCGCCCCTCCCCATTCTCCTGAACTCCAGCGAGTACAGGCCTGAGCTGTTCAACCCCTCCTCACCCACCAAAACTGGACGCAGTGCTCCCGGTGTGGGCTCACCAGTGCCTTATATATAATTGTAACAACACTTCCTTATTTTTACAATCCAGTCCTTTTGCAATAACCACCAGGATTCCATTTGCCAGAAATGCAGCCTTGTCCCTTGTAATAACCCGACTGGAAAGGGGCATTATTTCTTACTGACACCAAAATAAAGCCTCAACTCATTGTATTTATACCCCAGCCCAGGACAGACCATCCCTGGGTCTGCTCTATTTCTTCTTTTGCTCTCATTTACTTTTGACATCCATAAGTGTTATCACACACACAAAGAACAAAGAGCAAAGAGCAATACAGCACAGGAACAGGCCCTTCGGCCGTCCAAGCCTGCACCACCACAGTTTGCCCCTCCATACTGAAACTGTCTCCGCTTACAGGATCTGTATTCCTCTGTTCCCTTCCTACTCATGTATTTGTCCAGTTGCTTCTTGAATGCAGCTACGGTGTCTGCCTCCACCACCTCCTCCGACAGATGGTCCAGGTACTCACCACCCCTTGTGTGAAAAACCTGCCTCGTACATCTCCTTTAAACTTGCCCCCTCGCACCTTGAATCTGTGTCCCCTATTAATTAACCCTCCGCCCTGGGAAAAAGCTTATCCACTCTGTCCATGCCATTCCCGATCTGATAAACATCAGGTCACATCTGAGGCTCCTACCTTTTAGTTAAAGCCAACCCAGTCTATCCAACCTTCCTTCATCACTAAAATCCCTCATACCAGGCAACATCCTGGGAAATCTTTTCTGTATCTTTTCCAAAGCATCCACATCCTACTGGTAGTGTATCTCCCATCTACAAATCACAGGAGTAGCTTTTTTACTTTCTGTTAACCACCAGCATTATATCACTCGTGTTTCGATTTGATTAATTTACACGCAAAGCCCATTAAGGGGAAGGCAGACCATGAGAAAGTGCGGCAGAGGGTGGGAGAACATGTAGGGGCTAAATAAAAATGGATTTGGAAGGAGAGATAAAGCACGATTACCCATGTGGTGCCCACTTCCCTCGAAAAGCATCGAGAGTGTTGATGGACACGCCCAGTCCCTCTCCAAGGACACCCAGGCACGAATGTGACTGTGAACGAGGGACAGGCAGTCACTAAAATAGAGCCACACTGGCCCACTACCTGGGCCTGTTTTTAGCCAGCCTGTCCTAGAAGACCCATGAGGTGTCCTCCCATCTGCCTGCAGCCCTCCGCACTGGGTGCCCAATGATCAGGTGAACCAAAAATAGCTGCGAGGTATACTTCATTCTTTATATCCAGGAAGTCCTCTTACACAAAACAAACCATTTCTCCCCATCACCAACTCACTGTGAACATTTTATTTTGGTTTTTAATAATTAACGACCATCGGTAAATCACCCTTGTGGCCAATTGAGTATTCTGGGTCAGCTTTTACATTATTGTAAAATCAACATGATTCCAAAATGTTATTGCACGCCTCTGGAGCAATAAGGTGGACCTTGATCCTGGGCCACCTGGCTCAGAGATATGGTCACTATCACTCTGCCACAACAACCCTAGCTAATGGCTCCTCAAGCACCCTTCAGAGAAATGAATCCTTATGGGTGCAATACGCCCACACTATCCCAAAGATGGGGAACCAACACCATCCAGCTGAGCCCAGCCACCAATAACTGTATACCCTACGTGAATGTCTCAGGAAACAGGTATTACCAACATGTCTCAAATACAAACCGTCGCTCAACACCAGAAGACCATCCAATCAGAATGGCGACAGAATGCTGAGAGAAACGGTGAACGACACCCACAACCGACTCTACAAATACAATCAGGAAACTTTGCACTAAAAAACTTTGTACGCCCAATGCGACAGACCAGGAATGGACAGGCATGTTAGAACGAGCCATCAGCATCAACCAACAGCAGACCGTGAAAAAGATAAAACTATCCGTACAAGAAAAACCGGACAAGCTTGCACAAAAGATAAACACAGACGATCCAGAAGCTTGGATTAAAAACCCATCAGAGCGAACACTAACAGACACGGATAAAGCCATTCTAGTAAGAGGGATGAGCTACATCTACAGAGACACGGACAAAAAGGACTTCTTAGCAGCATCGGAATCAACCCTGAAAGACAATGGACTCACAGCAGAAACCCAGCAGGCCATCAGACCGATAGCAGCACCAACATTAAGCAGGAAGTAGGAAAGGAACACACATTACACACAGGAAAGGAAAGCCCTAGATGGACTCAGAAAAGACAGAAACGTTGTAATCTTATCGGCAGAATAAGGGCGCATGATCTTCATCGTAAACAGAACACGGTCCATTGAAAAGGCAAACTCACTGCTCACAGATACCAACACTCACCAATGGTGGGGATGGACCTGACTACACAGCTAGGAAACCATGTCACAGCCTCATTGATGAAGCTTCATAAACCAGGCCAAATGAACAAGACAGATCTCCAATAAAATGAACTCAAGATTAGAGTGGTGCTGGAAAAGCACAGCAGGTCAGGCAGTATCCGAGGAGCAGGAAAATCGATGTTTCGGGTAGGAGCCTTTCATCAGGAAATGGCTCTGGCCCGAAACATCGATTCTCCTGCTCCTCAGATGCTGCCTGACCTGCTGTGCTTTTCCAGCACCACTCTAATCTTGACTCTAATCTCCAGCATCTGCAGTCCTCAATTCTGCCTCCAAAAAAATGAAACCTGATGGATCCAACACACCCTGTTTTTACGGCTTACCTAAGGTACACAAACCAAGGCCCCCCTCAGACCCATAGTCTCACTTCCTGGCACACTAACATACAGACCAGCAAAGGAACTTCACCCTAAACTGAAATACCTGGTAGAAGGCTCATGTCACTTCATCCACTCCACCCAAGAATTCCTGAATGTCATCAAAGACACCAAGATAGAAGAAGACAAAGTCATGGTCTCCTTCGACGTAATGGCCCTATTCACATCAATTAACATCAGCCTGACCAAAGAAGCGCTGAAGTCACAGCGAGATGAACCAAGTACACAAACACCAAACAGCACCAACTCCATCAGCAAGGACAGCACCCTCAAGCTAGTGGACCTGAACCTCGCTACACACTTCACCCTCACTGACCAGACCTACAAACAAATCAACGGGACACCCATGGGATCACCAATATCAGGACTTTTAGTAGAAGCAGTGATGCAGAGACTAGAACTAACAGCCCTTCCCATGATCCACCCCCCATTTTGTCTCTGTTACATGAGTGACACCTTTGTCATCACAAAATGCAACAAATTAGCAGAAATGTCCAACATTATTAACAACATCCTTACTGGCATAATTTTCACAAAACAGGAGAAGAACAGTAGCAGACTCCCCTTCTTAGATGTCATGGTGGAACAAATAGTCAATGGAGACCTGCAGACCAGCGTCTACAGGAAAGCAACACACACAGACCAGATATTCAACTACAGTGGCAATCATCCCAACACCCACAAACAGAACTGCATCAGGACACCATTTAATTGGCCACAACACACTGCAGCCCACCCAGGAACTATGAGCAGAAAAAGGTAAATACCTATCCAGCATATTCAAGAACAATAGGTACCTGATAAACACAGTCCACTGATTCTTAAAGAATAAGTAGACACAACACACCCAGAGACTGTAGCCACAATACCATACATCAAAGACATTTCTGAGATGACTACCAGACTACACCAACCTCTTGGCATCATGGCAGCCCACAAACTTACCAAACACACTAAAACAGCTACTGATGAACCCTGTACCAACCACCAGCAAATCGAACATCATATACAGAATACCCTGCACAGACTACAACAAACACTACATCGGACAGACAGGCAGAAAACTATCCACCAGGATACAACAGCACCAACTAGCCACCAAAAGACATGACCAGCTATCACTTGTATCCTTACACACAGATAAAGGAGGACACCACTTTGATTGGGACAACACATTCTTCCTTGGACAGGCAAAACAGAGACACACACGGGAATTCTTAGAGGCCTAGATTCAAACCGAAACTCCACCAATAAGCACGTTGATCTGCACCCCATTTACCAACCTCTGAGGAAAAGAACCGGAAATGATATCACCCACCTAAACAGACCAAGCTACATAAATAGAAAGTGGGACGTAACACCTGTGTTTCAACAGAGGCTCACTGATGTTGTTACGGAGCATGGTGATAAAATGTCTGAGATCAAACCTGCCAGCTCAGCGAGCAAACTTACATCCTGAATAACCACGAATTCTTATGTTTAATTATCATTGTAAGGGAGCAGAACAAGCAGGCACTAGGACCCTGGGCCTTCAGATTAAAAGTCTGGCGCTATTCTGATTCAACGACCCAGGCTCACCAGTCTGCTTCTTTTTAGTAATTAATTCCAGATTTGCTTTTTTGAATTCAAACTCTATTATCTGACAGGATTTGAACCTGGGTCCCCAGAGCATTAGCTGAGTTTCTGGATGAGTAGTCTCATAATGATACCACAAAGCCATCACCTCCCTCAGTCTACTTTGTTTTTTAAAGATCTTAAGAAGTGTTTTTTTGTTCAGTTTCAATCTCCATTCTAGCCTTTAAAATAGTTTAATTGGCAATAAAACAGCCAATCTTGATTACATAATAATTTCATATCTGTAAAGAAATATCTAACTTGATCGTATAAATAATTTGTATTTCAGTCCTTACCAAGCAGGGTTAAGGATAAGTGCCTGAGGATACTGGAACACATTCACCTCCCGACCTGGATCGGGACACAGATCTCTGTCAGAACTGAATTCCCAGGATGCTTTTCAGGACATGTTAGAAGAGCTTCAAGAGGAAAAGACAGGGAAGATCAAACAGCAATCTAAGGCTCAGGTGATGAGTTCAAGATGGACAGGTCATTGACTGTTACCATGGGAACTCATACTCAATGAGCTCCACAGGGAGATTCATTAATGATTTCCCATGGGCCCAAATCCAGTTCCTTGATCAGGAACTGATTGAACTCATTGACTCTGGCGTATTTCTGTTGGAGGTGAGAGCTGGACAGTGGGTACCCCATCTCCCCAACCATATAAGGGCCTTCCCTACTCACCATCACTGGGAACCATCACTGATGATAGCTCTGGAGCAATACCTCCCACCCATCCCCATTATTTCTTTATTCACTGGATGTGGCCATCCCTGGCTGAGCCAGTGTTTATTACCCATCCCTGGCTGAGCCAGCGTTTATTACCCATCCCTGGCTGAGCCAGCGTTTATTACCCATCCCTGGCTCAGCCAGCGTTTATTACCCATCCCTGGCTGAGCCAGTGTTTATTACCCATCCCTGGCTGAGCCAGCGTTTATTACCCATCCCTGGCTGAGCCAGCGTTTATTACCCATCCCTGGCTGAGCCAGCGTTTATTACCCATCCCTGGCTGAGCCAGTGTTTATTACCCATCCCTGGCTGAGCCAGCGTTTATTACCCATCCCTGGCTGAGCCAGTGTTTATTACCCATCCCTGGCTGAGCCAGCGTTTATTACCCATCCCTGGCTGAGCCAGCGTTTATTACCCATCCCTGGCTGAGCCAGCGTTTATTACCCATCCCTGGCTGAGCCAGTGTTTATTACCCATCCCTGGCTGAGCCAGCGTTTATTACCCATCCCTGGCTGAGCCAGTGTTTATTACCCATCCCTGGCTGAGCCAGTGTTTATTACCCATCCCTGGCTGAGCCAGTGTTTATTACCCATCCCTGGCAGACCATGGAAGGGTAGCAGATTTCCTTCCCCAAAGTGAACTCCGGTGTGGATTTCACAACAATTGACAATAGATTCATGGTTATCATTAGACTCTTCATTTGTTATTAAATTGAAATATCAGCATCAGCATGGGGGCGGGGGGGCGGGGTGGTGGGGTGCGCTTTGAACCCACATCCCCAGAACATTATCTGGGTCTCTGGATTAACAGTCCAGCAGTAATACCACCACACCATCACCTCCTCGAAGCATCTGAATCCCAAGTATATTCTCTACAAGTGCCCATCCAATTCTCATTTGAAATTGTTGATTTTTTCCGCATTCCCCACTCTTGTTGTCAGTGAGACCCAAGGCATTCACACTCACTGAGTAAAAACTGTTCCTCCTCACATCTGCCCTGTATCTCCTGTCCAGATCTTGCCCCCCCACCCTGGGTCTTTATACCCTTAGACAGTAGGAACAGCCTTTAATCCAGGCCTGTTTCAATCTCAAACACATTGATTAGAGTAAGCTGAGGGCTCAGTGAATCATATGGGCACCCCACCTGGCAGAGGTCCTAGCTATTGCTCATTCCCACACTCCCTCCCAGCACAAAGCCAGCTTCCTTGGGCATTCCTGAAGGAGGATCCATTCTATTCCGCTCCTCAGATGGTCAATGGACTGGGCTAGGATTAACTGAGTGAGTCTGAATGGGAAAGATTGGCCGTGTAAACTCAAGTCAATTGAAAAGTGTTACCTTGACCTGACGATCAAGCAAACTTGGACTGTTAGAGCATCAGAACCTATCAATGGTTACGCTGGTTTTAACGATACACGGCATTACTCATCCCCAACTAGAGGAGTTTATTGAGGAACTTTGTACTGCTACAAGCATATAATTTCACTGATTGATTTATTGCAACACAATGGAAGGCCATTTGGCCCCTTGTGGTTATGCTAGCTCTCTCAAGGAGCTTCCCAGACTTTTGCCCAAGCTTCTGCATCTCTTCAGCTCCAATACTGATTGATGCAATTCTCCTCAACACACTTCAGAAACACCCTACCCTTCTCTGCTTTTTCAACCATGACAATCCTAGTTTCTATTAGATTAGGGGAAATTCCTCACTGATGCTCCTCTGTAATGGATGCCCCCTGTAGGTTCCCTGGAAAAGTGTTCCTGCAGCTGTCTGCCACTAGTTGTGTTGGCATAGTGTACCTCAATTGGTTCTTAAACAGATGCATTCAATCTATAGCCTCACTTTGACTTGACCTGAGTGTCTGCATGGAGATAAGGCCTTGATAACACACTGATATCTCGATTTTTGGCTTTTCTTCATTTCTTTTTTCAGGTTTTTAAAACTTCAGTTTTGTAATCAAATGTGTAATCAAGATGGCGCCAGGCAATGGCGACTTTGTACACTGTATTCCCACACTTGAGTACATGTGACAATGAAATCTAATTCCAAAATTATCTAATTCTAACACTAGGACATCCCCCCTCCCTCTCTCTCCCATTCTCACTGTATCCAGCAATGTCATGTCACCTTCAACAACCCTGACACCTCTCTTTCTTTCTCTCCTGCCTGACAGTTCCTGATTAGAAACTCAATCTTCTGTCCAGTGATGGCGCAGATTACACAGTAAAGGGTCTCCTGTTTCATCAAAGCTATTCTATATTTTGGATTGGTCTTCATTAGAGAGAGGACAAGTAACCTTACAGAAATAGCTGTAAATCAGGAATTAAAAGGGAGGGAGGAAGTCAAGAAAGTTGCAACTACCAGGCAAGTTGTTCTGAGTAAATGGTTGGAATACTGACTTTGGGTCTAAAATTCTGGAATCTTCTGACCAATTCTGGACAGTCCAGTAAACCGCTGGAGAAAGTGAGGCGGATTTAGTCAAAAAAAATCGCAGAGATGAGAGAACTTGTGACACAGAGCTGAAAATGTGTTGCTGGAAAAGGAGCAGGAGAATCGATGTTTCGGGCATGAGCCCTTCTTCAGGAATGGAGGAAAGCTCATGCCCGAAACGTCGATTCTCCTGCTCCTTGGATGCTGCCTGACCTGCTGCGCTTTTCCAGCACCACATTTTCAGCTCTGATCTCCAGCATCTGCAGACCTCACTTTCTCCTCGCGACACAGAGAAACAAGAGAGGGTGACTTTGTTCACAGAGGCAAGGTACTGAAGGAGGAATTTGATAGCAATGCTAAAAGCTTTGAAGGGTAGAGTCACTGAGGGGTCTGAGGTGTGCAGGAAGCCTGCAGTCAGAGAAATGAGTGAATGAAAACTTCAAGGAATGAAGGAAGTGTCGATGAGGTTATCCCTCAGTGATGGGAGGATGGGAGGATGTTGCAGCCTTAAAAAAATTGGCTAAATAATTGAAGAGAGGACAAAGAAACTGGCAATATTTTGACGAGTGAGGGGTGAGGGTGAGGTGTGAAGGTGGATGGTGAGGGTGAGGAGTCAGGGTGAAGGAGCGGTTTGAGAGGTGGGGTGTGAGGATTGGGGATGAAGGTGGGGAGTGATAATGGGAAGAAAGAGGTGAGGGAGAAGAGTGAAGGCAAGACATAAGAATTGAAGGAGAAGGTGAGGATTGAGGGAGAGCGTGAGGATCGAAGCAGTGGGTGAAGATTAAAGGAGAGGGTGAGGATTGAGGAAGTGGGTGAAGATTGAGGGAGAGGGTGAGGATTGAGGGAGTGGTGAAGATTGAGGGTGAGGGTGAGGGATGAGGGAGAGGGTGAGGATCGAGGGAGAGAGTGAGGATCGAGGGAGTGGGTGAAGATTGAGGGTTAGGGTGAGGATTGAGGGAGTGAGTGAAGATTGAGGGAGAGGATGAGGATTGAGGGAGAGGATGAGGATTAGGGAGTGGGTGAAGATTGAGGGAGAGGGTGAGGAGTGATGGAGAGGGTGAGGATTGAGGGGGTGGGTGAAGATTAAAGGAGAGGGTGAGGATTGAGGGAGTGAATGAAGATTGAGGGAGAGGATGAGGATTGAGGGAGAGGATGAGGATTAGGGAGTGGGTGAAGATTGAGGGAGAGGGTGAGGATTGATGGAGAGGGTGAGGATTGAGGGGGTGGGTGAAGATTAAAGGAGAGGGTGAGGATTGAGGGAGTGAGTGAGGACTGAGGGAGTAGGTGAGGGTTGAGGGAGTGAGTGAGGGTTGAGGGAGTGAGTGAGGGTTGAGGGAGAGGGTGAATCCTAGTCACAGTCAGTGTGACTCACGGTCAGTGACTCCCTGCCTGGTCCTTGTCCTGTTGCTGCCCAGTTAGCTGTCAGTTTGACTGCCTGTTTGTTGAGGTGCAGCTGCTGATGGTGTTAAGTGACAGTGAGATGTGAATATGGGAAAGAGCTGTGATTTCTCTCAATGCAGAATCAGCTCCAGACTGGATTGCGTGAAAGCTTACCATCAATCTCTCAGTTGTCACAGGCAGTAGCTTCTCACTGCACACTAGCTGGACAGGAAAGGGTATCAAAACCATATCTTTCCAAGTCAGCGTTTGAGCAGAAAAAACACAGATTGTGCTTATTATCCTAATAATCCCAAGTTCCTCCTAAAAACTGTTTGCTAAATATCTGCATACAATTCCCTCCTCAATCCCACAACATGTTAAAGCAGGATTAACCCTTGAGCAGAAGATGAGATCAGTTATGAAATAATTCCACAGAGACTGGTATCCTGTCCATTTACACATGGGGAGGGTCATTGACACTGATCCAACTCCCTCAGAGGCAGCTCTCAAAGTGAACAGGATATCTGACCCTCAACTGTCAGCCCGGGCTCCCTGATGTTAACTGCCCCAGTCAGGGAACTCATATTCTATGTGGTCAACCTGCCTGTCACTGTTATCATCACGGCATCCCTTCCCCAGTGAGTCTGAGGTCATAGGCCAGCAGCTCCTCCTGGAGTACGTAAGCACTTGGTCTATATACACAGACTCTGCCTCTGATAGGGGCGGTGTGTACACAGACTCTGCCTCTGATAGGGGCGGTGTGTACACAGACACTGTCTCTGATACGGGCGGTGTGTACACAGACACTGTCTCTGATACGGGCGGTGTGTACACAGACACTGTCTCTGATACGGGCGGTGTGTACACAGACACTGTCTCTGATACGGGCGGTGTGTACACAGACTCTGCCTCTGATACGGGCGGTGTGTACACAGACTCTGCCTCTGATACGGGCGGTGTGTACACAGACTCTGCCTCTGATACGGGCGGTGTGTACACAGACACTGTCTCTGATACGGGCGGTGTGTACACAGACACTGTCTCTGATACGGGCGGTGTGTACACAGACACTGTCTCTGATACGGGCGGTGTGTACACAGACACTGTCTCTGATACGGGCGGTGTGTACACAGACACTGTCTCTGATACGGGCGGTGTGTACACAGACACTGTCTCTGATACGGGCGGTGTGTACACAGACACTGTCTCTGATACGGGCGGTGTGTACACAGACACTGTCTCTGATACGGGCGGTGTGTACACAGACACTGTCTCTGATACGGGCGGTGTGTACACAGACACTGTCTCTGATACGGGCGGTGTGTACACAGACACTGTCTCTGATACGGGCGGTGTGTACACAGACACTGTCTCTGATACGGGCAGTGTATACACAGACACGGTCCCTGATACGGGCAGTGTGTACACAGTCACGGTCCCTGATACGGGCGGTGTGTACACAGACACTGTCTCTGATACGGGCGGTGTGTACACAGACTCTGCCTCTGATACGGGCGGTGTGTACACAGACTCTGCCTCTGATACGGGCGGTGTGTACACAGACTCTGCCTCTGATACGGGCGGTGTGTACACAGACTCTGCCTCTGATACGGGCAGTGTGTACACAGAATCTGCCTCTGATACGGGCAGTGTGTACACAGACTCTGCCTCTGATACGGGCGGTGTGTACACAGACACTGCCTCTGATACGGGCGGTGTGTACACAGACACTGCCTCTGATACGGGCGGTATGTACACAGACACTGCCTCTGATAGGGGCAGTGTGGAACGCACAGTAGCTCACCTCTTGCCCCTGGAGCATCTCAGAAGAAATTCATGCTCTTCTCCAGGTGCAGTGACAGCCACCATGCCCATCTCAGATTCACAGGGACCTTCAACGCTTGATAGAGAAGGAGAACCCATGGGTTCTGGAACCATCAGAAAGGCTGTCATTTGTGAGTTTGCAGCTCTCACATGGTCCACGTACTTTGTTCAGGACCGTCACACCTACCCAAATGCTGTGTGTCACAAGACCTGACCTCACATTGACCATGAAACAAAATAAAACCACAGATGCTGGAATCTAGAGTCAACAGGCAGGAGGCTGGAGGAACAACAGCAAGTCAGGCAGCATCAGGGGGTGGAGAAGTCAACATTTCGGATGTAACCTCTTGTCAGCTCCACCCTCAGTCCTGAAGAAAGCTTACACCCAAAATGTCAACTTCTCCATCTCCTGATGCTACCTGACTTGCTGTGTTCTTCCAGCCTCCTGCCTGTCTACCTCGCAGTGACCATGCCTCTTACCCATGCAGGGTCATTTCCTTGGTTCCTACATCAAACTCCATCCCCGAAGGAAATTGCCTCTTTCGTTGAGCTGTCTTGTGTCTGGCATTGATATCCCTAATGCTGATTCATCCTCACCCCAAGTCTGGGAAGATCAGATTGAACCTGGAGCTGAGTCTCCTCCCCATTAGCAACTCTGTGGGAGCTATCCCTGGAGTTACATGAAGGGCTGGTCCGTTCATCTACAATGATCCAGCAGTTTGTGTTGAGTGAAGCTGTAGGCTGTTTCTTTAAGTTTGCCTATAAAGTTTGGACTGCTCTTTCCCCCAGAGCATTGGAGGATGGATTGTATAGAGCTGTCCTTATGTGACAAATGGCATTTGACTTGAGGAAATACTCAAATTCCCTGCTGATAAACAGTGGCTCATTTTCAGAGACCAACACTTCTGGGAGTCCGTGTTTTGCAAAAGATGTGCATAGTTTTTCTGTTGTCATCCTATGTTTGACGACTGAACTCTATGCGTGTACTGTTCCTGACAAAGGGCTTTTGCCCGAAACGTTGATTCTCCTGCTCCTCAGATGCTGCCTGACCTGCTGTGCTTTTCCAGCACCACATCTGCAGTGCTCCCTTTCTCCTCGGCGTGTACAGCACATCCTTTGACTGGGCGCCCACAATGACTCAGAACATTGCGCCTATGAAAGGACCTGCATAGTCAATGTGTAACTGAGTCCAGGGTTTACCAGGCTATTCCTAAGAATATGGGGGAATGCTGGAGGTGGTTGCAGACTGATTGCAGTCCAGGACTATGTGCTGAAGCTTGGGGCAGCTGCTGCTGAGGCATGGTGGGAATGACCACCATGTAAGGTCCATGTGCCAAAGAATAACGGGCTCCCATTCAGTAACTGGGCCCCGTTGTTGCCTCAGCTACAGGCCAAGAGGTCCTCTGTAAATACAGAGTATGGTGGACATCAAAGACTTAATGTGTCATCTCGAAGCAAAAAGAGTAGCGATCTGAGTGGGTTCATTGACTGTCCATGTACCAAAGATTTATTATCTCTTAGACAACGGAACGAGGACATGCCACAACCCAAAGGACTAGCCACACTACCATACATCAGGAGCATTTCCGAACTGACAGCCAGATTACTGCGACCACTAGGACTCATAACAGCACACAAACTAAACAGCCACTCTCCGACAACTCACCAGAATGAAGGACCCAATACCCAGCATGAGCAAAACCAATGTAGTGTACAAAATCCCATGCAAGGACTGCACAAAACACTACATAGGACAAACAGGAAGACAGCTAACAACCCGCATCCATGAACACCAACTAGTCATGAAACAACATGACCAGCTATCCTTAGTAGCCACACATGGAGATGACAAACAACATGAATTCGACTGGGACAACACTACTATTATAGGGCAAGCCAAACAGAGAACAGCCAGGGAATTCCTAGAGGCATGGCACTCATCCACTGATTCTATCAACAAACACATTGACCTGGACCCAATATACCGGCCTCTGCAGCGGACAGCTACTGACAACTGGAAGCGGCAGAGACAAGCCAGTATAAATGCCGGAGGAAACATGACAGAAGCGCTTCACAGGAGACTCCCAAGCACTGAAGATGTCACCTAGAAAGGGGACGAAACGTTCGCAACAAAAATTCCCAGCTCGGCAAACAGAACCACAACAATGAGCACCCGAGCTACACATCTTCCCCCAAACTTTGAGATCAGTTATTGGTTAAATCGCATTATGGCCTGTGTTGCCAGGTAACTGAGAAATGTGCAGATAATCAGGATGCAAATTACTGTTTGTCTCTGGTTTCCGAATGATCAATTATCTGAACAAAATACTCCCCATCGTCTCATTCAGATAGGTGAGGTGCTGCCCATTCCGCAAACCAGACTGGTTTGACGATTCCTTTACTTTCTGATTTCTGCTTCTACTTTTGCCCGTAAGGCCCTGGGCTGGCCTCACACAATCGTGGAGTTGTTTCCTGGTCAATATGCAAGGTGGCCTTGGCTCCTTTGATGGTCCCTTGACCTTCCTGAGAAATGTCTGGATAATTAATTGGGACCCCAGTCAGGCAGCCATTTTGTAATGGAGAAATGTTAAGCCAATCAAGGTGAATCTTTCCAGACCATTTTTTTCCCCCACCAAGCTTGATCCCAAGTCTTTTCCCACAATCAGTGGCAACTGACCCAGCTGCTTCTTATATTTCCTCTTTTTTTTTTCTGAATCTCTTGGTTATTTTTTTAATTAACCCCCACACTACTGCCTAACTGCGGTAGTGCTTATTTTTTTTTCCCCAGCACCCATAGTGTGTGTGTTCAATATCCACCACCAGGAAAAATAGGAAAACACCCGAGTGGCCAGTGACAAGCAGTGCCCTTCACGTCAAAGAGGGCAATGCTGTGTGATCAAACAGCGAAGGGGAGGGCAGGGACTAAATCAAAATAGCGTTGGAGGGGTGAATGATGCACTCCACTCCCTGCAGCGCCCACCTCACCCTGAACAACTCCAGGGTGTTGGTGGACACCGCGTGCTCCTTCTCCAAGGACACCCGGGCCCTAACGTAACCGCGGAAGAGGGGCAGGCAGTCGGCCCTAACGACCCCCTCCACGGCCCGCTGCCTGGACCTGTTTATGGCCAGTTTGGCCAGGCCCAGGAGCAGACCCACGAGGAGGTCTTCAGACCTGCCCTCCCTCCTCCGCACCGGGTGCCCGAAGATCAGGAGCGTGGGACTGAAGTGCAACCAAAAGCAGAGGAGAAGATTTTTGAGGAAATCAAAAAGGGAGTGCAAACGCCCACACCCAATATACGCATGGTCCACGGACTCCACAGCACCACAGAACAAGCAGTTGGGCTGGGAGTCCGTGAACCACCGCAATCTGCGGTTGCAGGGGACTGCTGCGTGCAACACCCTCCACCCCAGATCCGAGAGAAAGGGGGAGGACTCCAGCATAGAGGGCCCTCCACTGGGGATCCCCACCGCCCGGTGGCAAATGGGCACGCCAGGGTGTGTCCGGGCGGTGGATGAGGGAGAAGAGGTGGACGGTGTGCAGCAGCAGTCTGTACAGGGCCCGCCTTTTAACGTCCTTGAACGGGACAAAATTAAAATTTCGAAGGCGGCTCAGGTTGTGGGGCACAGGCTCCCGCGGGAACTATGGGACCTTGGGGCCGATGTGAAATTCCGTCCGGGCAGGGGTGAGCGCGGACGGGATCCCACCGCACACCTGAGCGTCCTCCAACTGGTGCACTACGTTGGGTCCGAGCACCGCCGTTTTAAGGCGAGAGATGGCAGTGGCCACGTACCGGACGTCTACCGCTGCCCTGCTCGCTATGTCTTGCGGCAACGTCCAGCCCAGGCCCCCGGCACCCAGCACGTCCCCGACCCTGGTAACCCTCACCGCCACGGCCCTCCCCTCTGACAGCCACTCGAACCCGCGAGCACGGAGGTGCGGATTCCTGAGCAACGGCTCCCTGACGACAGCCGCTACTCCTGCCGGAGGGTAGGCGCGGCGCGATTCGACCATGTTCCAGACAGTGATCAGGTCCTGGTAAAAGACAGGCAGCACCTTGAGGGCGACCTCCAAACCGTCACGGTCGACGAACAAGAGCTGCGTGTCGTAGTTGAGGTTACGCACCTGGCGGAAAAAATACGTCGCCAGGGAGCACCACCTAGGAGGAGGCTCGACGTAAAGGTATCGCTGCAAGGTCTGAAGGCGGAAGGTTATGACCTGGGTGCGGACGCACACCAGCGACTGACCGCCCTCCTCAATGGGGAGACTCCGAACCTGCGCAGCGACCCAGTGCATCTTTTTGTCCCAGAAGAAATCGACCAACGTTCTCTGGATGTCAGCGACAAAGCCAGGAGGAGGGACCAAAGTGACCAGCCGGTACCACAGCATGGTGGCCACCAACTGGTTTATGACCAGCACTCGGCTCCTGTAAGATAGCACTCGGAGCAGTCCTGTCCAGCGGCCTAGGCGAGCCGAGACTTTGGCCTCCAGCTCCTGCCAGTTGGCCGGCCAGGATTCCTCGGTCGGGCTGAGGTAGACCCCCAGGTAGAGGAGACGGGTGGTACTCCAGCTGAACCCCCGAAACTCCTCCGGCAAGGAGTCCACCCTCCAAGGACCCACCAGTAGCCCGGAACATTTGGCCCAGTTGATCCTGGCGGAAGACGCCGCCGAGTACACGGCCTGGCACTCGCGCATCCTCCCCAGGTCAGCCGGGTCGGTGAAAGTGAGGAGCACGTCGTCGGCGTAGGCTGAGAGGACCACCCCCGCGCCCGCGCCGCGCAGAACCAGCCCCGACAACCTCCTCCGCAAGAGGCGCAGGAAAGGCTCCACGCACAGGGAATACAGCTGGCCGGACAGGGGGCAGCCTTGACGCACTCCTCTCCCGAAGCGAAGGGGCGCCGTCAGGGACCCGTTAACTTTAACCAGACACTCTGCGGCGGCGTACAAAAGTCGGATCCGGGCGACGAACTGCGTCCCGAACCCGAATGCCCGCAGAGTCCCGAGCAGGTACTCGTGATCGACCCTGTCGAACGCCTTCTCCTGGTCGAGAGACAGGAAGGCGCTTGGCAGACCAGCCCGTCGACAGAAATGGATCAGGTCCCGGACCAGATGGACGTTGTCTTGTATCCTCCGGCCCGGGACCGTGTAGGACTGGTCCGGGTGAATCATGTGGGCCAGCACGGAAGCCAGGCGAGAAGACAACACCCTGGCAAAAATTTTGTAGTCCGTGCTGAGGAGGGAGACCGGACGCCAGTTCTTCAAAGAACGAAGGTCCCCCTTCTTTGGCAGCAGGACGATGACCGCCCTGCGCCAAGAAAGGGGCAGCTCTCCGGCATTTAGACACTCCCCCAGGACCTGTGCGTAGTCGCTCCCCAGGACATCCCAGAACGCCCTGAAGAACTCCACAGTCAGCCCGTCCAGCCCCGGGGATTTGCCCCTCGAGAGCCGGTCGAGGGCGCCGGTCAGCTCCTCTAAGGTGACGGGAGCGTCGAGCCTTCCGGCGTCCTCCGGGCTGAGCTGCAGCAGGTCCTCCCACAGAACTCTGCGAGCATCCTCGCTGGACGGATCCGGAGAGAACAGGGCCGTGTAATAGGATCGGACGTGGGCCCTGATACCCTCCGGATCCGAGACGAGGGACCCGTCGTCGGCCAGCAGCACAAGGAGCTGCTGACGGGTGCCGCGCCTTTTTTCCAGCGAGTAGAAGAAGGGGGAGCCGCGGTCCAGGTCCTGGAGGAGCTGGAGCCGCGACCTCACGTACGCGCCCCGAGCCCCGACGAGCTGCAGGTCCCGGAGCGCGGCCTTCTTCTCTTCGTACACCCCGCGCAGGGCCGGGTCCGCGTCGGGCTGACCGAGGCGTGACTCCAGGTCGAGCATCTCCCTCTCCAACTCCCCGATCCTGGATTTCCGCCTCTTTGTCGACCCCCTCGCGTACTCCTGACAGAAGACGCGGACGTGAGCCTTGCCCACGTCCCACCATAGCCTCAGGGAGGGGAAGCTTCCCCGCTTCCTTCTCCAGCCGGCCCAGAAATGACGAAACGAGTCCCGGAACCGCTCGTCCTCCAGCAGCAGGTTGTTAAAGTGCCAGTACGCGGAGCCCAACCTGGCGCCGAACGGAAGGAGTTCCGCCCACACCAGGTGATGGTCCGTGCACGACACCTGCCGCGTGGAGGCCTTCGGAAAGCAGGAGGCGTACGCCCGCGAAACGTACAGGCGGTCGATTCTGGACGCTCCGACCCCAGGCCTCACGAAGGTGAAGGCGATGGAGTCAGGATGGAGATTCCGCCAGACGTCCACCAGGTCCAAGGACTTGACCAAGTCCCCCAACCTCCTCCCCGACGTCGAACTCGTGCGGGCACCGCCGTGGTCCCTGTCCTCGAGGACGCAGTTAAAATCTCCCCCGAGGACGACACACTGGTTCTCGTCGATGGAAGCAAGATGAGCGGACACTTCTTCGAAGAAGCTCGCTTGCCTCGGCCCGGCCAGGGGAGCGTAGACGTTCACCAAGTGAAGCACCGCGCCCCCCAGCCGAACCGTCAGGTGAAGCAAATGGCCTGGCACTGGCTCCCTGACCCCCAAGATCTCTGGCTGAAAATGCGGGGCCAACAGGATAGCCACCCCACCAGATCTGCGGGTGAGGTGACTCATGTAGACCCCCCCTCGCCACTCCAGGAGCCAGGTAGCTTCGTCTCCCGGGGTAGTGTGGGTTTCTTGCAGGAAGCACACCACATACCTCCCATCCCGAAGGACCGAGGGGGTCTGGAATCTGCGCTGTGACTCCCTGCTGCCGTTGATGTTGAGGCTGGCTACAGTTGTCTCCATGTCAGAAGCTTTGTACTGGTGGTGGTTGCACAGTTACACACTATATACATATTTACTGGGAGGACGAGAGAGGGGCACAGAAGTCCCTCGCCCTCACCAGGAGTGCTCCCAGGAAGTTCCTGACTCGCTTTCGCTCATTTGCGTCGAGCTCGGGCGCCTGGCGCGCAGCGTGGGCCGACCAGTACACTCTTTCGAAGGAGCTCCAGCGGTCGAGCGCCAGTTGGGCTCTATCCCGGCGACTCCGAGTTTCCTCGACAAATTCCCGGAGTTCCTTGAGGGGGATGAGGGGGAGATCGGTGGGGGGCACCTGGGACTCGAAAATATCACTGGAGGCAGACTCCGTGTCATCCCCAGTGTCCACCACTGATCCCGAACCCTTCCCCGGGAGGTCACCCTCGGTCACCGACCCCTCCCCCCCACTAAGAGGATGGGGGCTGGTCCGGCACTGCCAACCGGCCTCAAACCTCCAGTGACCCCACCCCCAGGGTCACCTTCAGTACCTTCCTCGGCGCACCCCTTCCCGGAACGCCCCGAGTTCGGGTCGCCGGGCGGCAGAGGCTCGGGGCCCCGCTCCTCTCCCGACACCGGGACGCCCGGCTCCTCGGGGAAAAGGTCCTCCCCCAGGGACAAGGCCCCCGGAAAAACAGTCTGGGAGGGAGGAGCGAGGATAACACCTTCCTCCCCTCCACCACTCGATGACCCAGCAGAGAGTTCCCTGTTGTCACCCGCACCACGGCCTTCGTGGTTTTTAAAATCATCCCCAGGGTCCAGAGGAGTTATGGCAGCAGAAGGTCCTGCTGTGGCCCCTGGGGGTTTGGTTTGGTCAGGTCAGGCCGCAGTGCAGGATATGCAGGAAACACCGTTGGCTCGTCCCCTGGAGAGGGGGTAGTACCGCCGGCACACTGCTAGGATATCTCCCCTCTCCAAGGGCTGGCTCCTCTTCCCCAGCGAGGCAGGGGGTAATTTATGGGTCTTCCCCTCCCCGCCCGCCTTGGTGGTCATAAGGCCCGACGTCCCTCCCCCCAGCCTTTCCCAGGATACGATTGGCTGGGGGAAGATGGGGGCGTGGCCAGGGTGGGTCAGCCATGTCACTTCCTGCCCCGCCCTGGTTTATCAGGTGATGGCAGGCAGGCAGGGCAGAGGCCCAGTTCCCTCTCTGGGATCCAGAGACATGGTCGCTGCAGGAGGTGAGGCAGTAGTCGTTCCCCCAAGATTAGTGCTAGGGTGTGCTGGGTGGGGCAGGGATCGGGATCCTCTGGGCCAGGTGTTGCGGTGCCAGGGGCAGGCGTTGAAGCCCCAGGGGTTTCTGTAATGGGGCGGGGGTTGGGTGTGGGGTTAGTCAGGCCAGGATCAGGTACGGGTTTGGGGGTTAGGGTTCCTGCGCCAGGGTGACGCTGGCTTGGCCGCATGGACATTGTCGTTCTGGGGTGGGGCGGGTCATGGGCTCGCTGAAGGGGATGGGGATGGGATAGGGTGGTCTCCCCGTGGGCGGGCCTGACGCGTTGCGTCTTCCTGGGCGCCTTCTGTCCGGTCGGACGCTCACCCCCCTCCCTGCCAGAGGCTGAGGTATTGGGAGCCAGTGCCAGGGCTTGTGCTGTTGACTTCGGGGGAGGGGGAGTGGGTGCGGCGGTGCCACCTGCAGCCGTTGGTGTGGGCTGGGCAGCCTTCTGGGTGGGGCAGTTCTTTCTAATATGCCCCACCTTGTGGCACAGGTGGCACCGCACGCCGCACGCCATCCAGAATGCGCGGAATGCGCGCCCTCGTGGAGGACAGTGAACGAGCCCTCCGTGACCTCCTCCCGGGCCAGGCAAATAAACACCTGGCGTCGGAAGGAGTACACGTGACGGAGGGGCAGGGTCTTTAAGACCGAGCAGGAGCGGTTGAACGCCTGACCGGATCTCCCCCAAGGTGGTGAGGTGGGGAAGAAGGAGCTCACTGGCAATGAAGGGCGGGACGTTGGAGATCACGACTCTCTGGGCCGTAACATCCAGAGGGTCGACGGGCAGATGTGTCCTGCCCACAGTGAGACCCCTCTCCACGACCAGGTGGACCACCCGCTCGGTCTTAAGGAAGAATACGGCCTTCCCGTACATGCGGGCCGCAGCGACGATGGCCAGTGGGCCGACCACACTAGCCATGGCCTTACTGCAGGCCTCGATGGTCATGTTGAAATAGGAATAGGCCTTTACCCCTAGACGTTTAGTCAGGTACCTGAAGGGGGTCGTAGTTGCAGCTGGGGTTGGAGCAGCCGAGCCTAAGGCAGCGGCTACCCTGGTGTAGGCGTGGCTAGGCCCTGCGACCTTTGGCCTCGTCATGCTTTGCTGCCTTCCACCGGCTTGACAAGAGTTCAGTTGGGACCCCAGGCAGCAGCAGCGGTGGAGGTGGGCCTTAGGTCGCAGCAGTGGTGGAGGTTGTGGGGAGGGGCCCAAGGCGAGTCCCAGGCAGCAATGGTGGAGGCAGGCCTCAGGCAAGTCCTAGGCAGGCCTTGGTCGCAGTGGTAGGGGCAGACCTGTTGGGGAGGGTCCCCAAGGCAAGTCCCAGGCAGCAGCAGCAGCAGTGGTGGAGGTCCTGGGAGGGGCCCCAAGGCGAGTCCCAGGCAGCAGCAGTGAGGCAGGCCCCGAGCAGTAACAGCTGAGGCAGGTCTGGGCAGGGTCCCAGAGACCAACAGTGGGAGTGGGTCACAGGTCAGCAGCAACATTCCCTTGACCTGGGTGTTGGAAGCCCCCTCATTGCTAGACCTGGGCCGGGAGAAAATGCTTGCTGCAAAAGTCAGCTCAGTGTTCAGCACTGCCGCCTCACAGCATCAGGGTATTGCATACACATCCCACAAAGTTTTACACCTGAGCAAAGGAAACAGTGAAAACAAGCAAAATTGATTAACCAAAATCTCAACACAAATGTACCAGCCAATGGGAAACTCAGTTGTACAAACATACAAATGGATTCTGAATGAATAAGTTGTGTTTCATTAAAAGGCACAATCCAATTTAGCCTCATGTGTAGAATGGACAGGCCAGTGTACATTCCACAAAGAGAAGTTTCAGTATATGTTTCTTCTAAATGTTGAACCATTTTATCTACATTAGTCAGGGGAAATGTAGAGTAATTGGGGAGGGGGCTGTGTTTTAGTGGGTTACTCTTCAGAGGGTCAGTGTGGACTTGTTGGGCCAAATGGCCTGTTTCCACACTGAAGGGATTCTATGATTCTAAATAATTAAAAGGAGGTAAGGAGCTATAATAAATAGATTTACAACCACCTGATGAAGGAGCAGTGTTCTGAAAGCTAGTACTTCCAAATAAACCTGTTGGATTATATCCTGGTGTTGTGTGATTTTTGTCTACCCCGTTCCAACACCGGCTCCTCCACATCATAATAAAAGGAAACATTTTAAGAAAGCATTGAAAGAGAAGAAACCGAGTGGATGAGCTCCAGGCTCCTGGGTTGAGGAGCCGGAGTGATGTGCTGATGCTCCACTGTCGTCTTGGAAGAGAAAGGATGGCGAATGCTCGGAGGGGAACTTGCAGGATGGGTGGTGTTCCCATATATCTGCTGCCCTTATCCTTCCAGATGGAAGTGGTCATGGGTTTGGAAGGCGTTGTGTAGGTCCTCAAAATAACCGTGGTAGACTGTTCCTTCCTTTGCCATTGGTGTCCCGACATGGTACACAACATTCATCTGTTGACCACCTCATCCTCCCCAACCACCCACCATCCACTCCTCCGCAACCACCACCACCTCATTCCCCTCCCCCCCCCACTTCCCTGCACCAACCCCCCCCCCTCCCAATTTAGCTTTGAATGTCCCATCAATAATTTTCCTTCCTATCCCCACTGAAGGGTAACCCATTGACCCACCACTGGACCTCCTTGTAGCTGTGGGCCTAGTATGTTGCACTTCACCTGAAGTTGGATCTAGTTGCTTGATCAGCTCAGAAACCTGGTGGCTGTGTTTGAGTAACTGGAGGCACTGTCCACACATGGGGTCATGCCACTCACAGGAGTTGGCCTGGTATTCCCATATGGCATGAGAAATGTGGGCCATAGGGTTATAGAGTCATACAGGACAGAAACAGACCCAACAGTTCCAATTTGTCTGTGCCGACCAGATATCCCAATCTGACTTAGTCCCATTTCCCAGCACCCGGCCCATATCCCTCCAATCCCTTCCTATTCATATACCCATCCAGGTGCCTTTGACACAGTGACAGTGAAAGAACAGCAAGATATTTCATATGTGTTTTTACAAACAAAAAATACACTGAAAAACTTTTATAAATCACTACACCACGGTGTCTAAATTAATGACAGAAGTCATAAATAAGAAGAAAAGAAAGTAAAAGTTCATCGCAGATCAATTAGCGGCCCTTGGATTCAGGCTACATTGGAAAACTGGGTTGACACTAGTGTGCACGGCCATGCCAAGATCACCAGTCCACGCTGAGGTGAGACCTTCATGCTGAGCAGCTGGAATGGAGCCAAAGAAGACCACCATTCCAGGCTGAGACCACCCCTTCCTGGACAAGACTGCCACACCCGGCGACCACCCTGCCAAGTGGCAGGCTTATCTCGCCATGCTTGGCCATTGGAAGCCACCTCATTGCTAGACCTGGGCCGGGAGAAAATGCTTGCTACAAAAGTCAGCTCAGTGTTCAGCACTGCCACCTCACAGCATCAGGGTCCAACATTCGATTCCCACCTTAGGTGACTGGGTGGAGTTTGCACATTCTCCCCGTGTCTGCGTTGGTTTCTTTTGGGTGCTTCGGTTTCATCCCATAGTCCAAAGATGTGCAGTTTAGGTGAATTGGCCGTGCTAAATTGCTCATAGTGTTCAGGGGTGTGTAGGTCAGGCCACAAAGTCACAGAGATGTACAGCACTGAAACAGACCCTTCAGTCCAACCTAATCTAGTTCCATTTGTCAGCATTTGGCCCATATCCCTCCAAACCCTTCCTATTCATATACATCCAGGTGTCTTTTAAATGTTGTAATTGTACCAGCCTCCACCACATCCTCTGGCAGCTCAGTCCATACACAAATAATCCTCTGTATCAAAAAAGTTGCACCTTAGGTCCCTTTTAAATCTTTTCTCCTCTCACCTTAAACCTATGCCCTCTAGTTCTGGACTCCCATATCCTGGGGAAAAGACCTTAGCCTGTACCTTATCCATACCCCCAATGATTTTATAAGGTCACCCCTCAGTCTCCAATGCTCTGGTGAAAGCAATGACAACCTATTCAGCCTCTCCCTATAGCTCAGACCCCGTTGCTATCTCACTGGGCACATGCTCCTGGGGTCTGCATCTCTCCAACATAGAGATGCTCCTGAGTCAGCCCACCATGGTAATGAAGGGCTGGTCATTGGGTCACTTCCAGTGAATTAATTGGGACCTATTGACGTGGGGATGCGATGTGGGAGGGGGTAGTGAATATTATGGTGATTGAAGCTTGGACCAGCATGTCAGAGGTTTAAATTGGGGCTTTAGGAAGCCCGTGGACTGACTGAGGGATCAATAGAGGAGATTAACTGTTAAAATGGAGGTAAGGCCAAGGGCTTGGCAGAGTGGGTGGGTGGGTGATGTGCGAGTAACAAGACAACACAGTTGAGGAATTGAAAAAGAACACCTTTTATTAATAAGAAAGGGAGACGTTACAAAATTAGATTTCAAACAGCCTCCATTATTTAGCAGCGAAAATGCAATGGTGTGTTGGGGCACTTCCACTCCTTGCACTGGTCCAATTACAATATTTAAAAGGCATCTGGATGGGTATATGAACAGGAAGGGTTTAGAGGGATTAAATTGGAACCTAATGATCTATTTAATGAAATAATTATTTTTGATTTTGAAATCCCCATTCATCCAGTTTTTTATAAAACGGTGGACCTGCCTTTCAGTTCGTGTCTGTCCATCACACTGTCAGGAGGCCATGAACCACTCCACAGCCACTGATGTCCTTTCTGAAGTGTGCTGATGGTTATGATGTGAAACACACACACAAGCTGCCAGGTGGGAATGTCACAAAAATCTCTCTGAATGATGGGGAGGAAGCCTCCAGCTGCAGTTCACTTTGTGATGTGAGATGTTTCGCTTGACCTGACAGGAGAGGCAGGCTCTCGGATTAACGGCCCATCCTAAAGCCAGTCTCTGACATTACAGAGTCCCTGCATTGGAGGGTCAGCCTGGTGGTGCATGCCTGTGGTGTGCATTCTGTACTGGGCAGTTATTAGGCTCCAGTCAGAATGAAAGAACATTCAAGCTCTTTGGTTGTTGTCAGCAACAGGGAGGCTTTAATCCCAGAGCTGTACACTCAGTAAACACTCATTACAGGCCTGAGCAAGTCACAAACTGTTCACTGACCGGTGCTCACATGACTCACCTCTTAAAGGGACACTTACTTAACACAACATACCCTGATTATAATAAGTAATACAAAGCGTTCAGATAAGATTGACAAGGATGTTGCCAGGGTTGGAGGATTTGAGCTGTAGGGAGAGGCTGAACAGGCTGGGGCTGTTTTCCCTGGAACGTCTGAGGCTGAGGGGTGACCTGAATAGAGGTTTATAAAATCACAAGGGGCATGGACAAGATAAATAGAGAAAGTCTGTTCCCTGGGGTGGGGGAGTCCAGAACTAGAGGGCATAGGTTTAGGGTGAGAGGGAAAGATATAAAAGAGACCTGAGAGGCAATTTGTTCACTCAGAGGGTGGTACGTGTGTGGAATGAGCTGCCAGAGGATGAGGTGGAGGCTGGTACAATTACAACATCTAAGAGGCATCTGGATGGGTATATGAATAGGAAGGGTTTGGAGGGATATGGGCCGGGTGCTGGCAGGTGGGACTAGATTGGTTTGGGATATCTGGTCGGCATGGATGTGTTGGACCGAAGGATCTGTTTCCGTGCTTTACATTTTTATGACTCTAAATGGGATTGTCAGAACGCTGCCTCTGAGGTAAGGCTGAATTACAGTGACCTTCTCATTATCAGGAAGGCCTAACTCCACAATGGCAGAGGCTATGTCCAATCATTCTTGGCAGGACTGACATATAGAGTGAGTCTGGGTTAGTCAGGACGGTACTCACTGGAGTTTAGACTGAAGGGGAATTTCATGGAAACTTATAAAGTTCTAACAGGAGCAGGGAGTCCACAACCAGGGGCCACACTCTCAGCATAAGGGTAGGCCACCTCAGAATCAGACAGTTATAGAATGCCTACAATGTAGTGGATTGAATCCACACCGCCTCTGGAGAGCATCCCACTCCAGACCCAAACCCCCCTACCCCCCCAACACTCTCCCTCTAACCCTGCATTTCCCATGGCTAACCCACCTCGCCTACACATCCCTCAACACTACGGGCAATTTAGCATGGCCAATCCGCCCTAATGTGCACATCTTTGGATTGTGGGAGGAAATCGGAGCACTCAGAGGAAACCCAGGCAAACATGGGGGGAATGTGCAAATTCCACACAGTCCGTCGCCCGAGGCTAGAATCGAACCCGGGTCCCTGGAGCTGTGAGGCAGCAGTGCTAACCATTTCGGACTGAGATGAGGAGCAATGTCTTCATCCAGAGGGTGGTGAGCCTGTGGAATTCTCTGCCCCAGAAAGGTATTGAGGCCAAAACATTCAATGTTTTTAGATTAGATTAGATTACTTACAGTGTGGAAACAGGCCCTTCGGCCCAACAAGTCCACACCGACCCGCCGAACAGCAACCCACCCATTCCCCTACATTTATCCCGTCGCCTAACACTACGGGCAATTTGGCACAGCCAATTCACCTAACCTGCACATCTTTGGACTGTGGGAGGAAATCGGAGCACCCAGAGGAAACTCTCACCCACACGGGGAGAATGTGCAAATCCCACACAGTCAGTTGCCTGAGGTGGGAATTGAACCCGGGTCTCTGGCGCTGTGAGGCAGCAGTGCTAACCACTGTGCCACCGTGCCACCCCAAGGAGGTAAACATAGTCCTTAAGGCTAAAGGGATCAAAGGGCATTGTGAGAAAGCAGGATCAGGGAACAGAGTTGGATAATCAGCCACAATCTTACTAAATGGTAGAGCAGGCTTGAAGGGCCGAATGGCCTACTCCTGCACCAATATTCTATGTCTTATAAGTGGGGGCCCTGAGTTAAAATGAGGTGAACATGAAGACCTCATCGCTACAATTGCTAGCCTCACAGATTAGGAATTACAAACAGGGAGGCCCCCAGAGCAACGTTCACAATCAACGCTTTGTTCCATCCGGGTCAATGAAGAAACTAAGGAAGTCAGAAATAAACACAACAACTACCTTCACAGATCATCCAGCAAAAAGACCAAATGCACCAACACAATCCTGGAAAGTTTAATTGCTGCGATGTAAGACACTTACAAACCTTGCACCATCGGTACAGCCATCAGCTAGTGATGGGACAGGGACAGGTCTTGGAGAGAGGAGAGAGAGATTGCTACATTTTTATCACCTCAATCACACTTCTCAGGACATGCCTGAGTGTGTCACAGCCAGTGAAAGTGTGGTCACTGTCACAAATCAGGAAAGAAGGCAGACATTTGATGTTTTGCATGGTCTCCTGCAAACACAGGTAAGAGATAATGTTTACATATTCTTTATTGGGGAAGACCACTCTGTCCTTCACACAACTTCTAGCCCACCCCCAGAGTGTGACAGGGGGTTCACCAGACTGTGCAGCTCTGATATAGAGGGGAGGGTCTATCAGAATTGGCTCCTTTCTCTTTGCTCCCTTTCTTGACTGTTGGAGCAGACTCAATGGGCTGAATGGCCTTCTCCCATGTCTTATGGTTTCGGTATAGCCTTTGGTTCTGTCAGTCGGGGCTTGTGGGAAGGAGAGAGGGATGGTGAAGAGGTTAAAGCTGAAATAAGCACTCTGCACCCCCAAGTCCTGTCCACCTTAACAAGTAACTCATGTGTGACTGTTAAATGCTGTTGTCAGATAAATATTTGTGCTACTGTAGAGAGAAGCATGCTCAGACTCTGTCCTGTTGAATAAATAACGCTGAGTACAAACGCTAACAGTGGTTGAAGTGTGCTGGCTGAGCCTTGTTCCCTTGGGAATGATGTTGGCAATCTCAGTTTGATGTTTACCCCTCAGTCTGTGACAGCTGAAGCTGGAGCTGGTCTGAACATGTGCAGCGAGAGGCTCCTCTTACAGTCAATAAAAGACAGTATTGAACTTGCCTGCTCAATCTGGCTTCTGGCAAGGCATGGAAATCCCCAGGGATTCGAGCAGAGCCTGGATCTCAAATGGAATTGACACTGGGAGTTGTTTAACGCATCCATCCAAGGCAGTAGTTCAATCCAACAAACTAAACCGACTCTGACCTTGGGTCGTGGTACACTTGGGAGGGCTGCAAATGAAAACCAAGGGTACTGAAGATGCTCAGTGTTTCTGACAGCGTCTCTGAGCAGAACTCCACCCCCACAGTCAGCTACCTGACAGAGGGGGAGGGAGGCACAATTGTAATATGTTGTGAAGCTGCCTCTAATTGCAACAGGCTTTGTGGTCAACTTGCACGCATTCACAGCCTCGGGCCTGCTCTACCATTCAACATAAGACCTTATGACCAGAGGAAGAATTAGGCCATTCAGCCCACTGAGTCTGTTCCACTATTCGATCATGGCTGATAAGTTTCTCAACCCTATTCTCCTGCCTTCTGCCTGTAACCCTTGATCCCCTCTTTACTAATCAAGAATCTATTTATCTCTGTCTTAAACAGACACCATGACTTGGTGCCCTGTGGTAATGACTTTGACAGATTAACCACCTTCTGGCTGAACTGTTCATAAAGTATCAGGGAAACCTCAAAGGAAAGGCCTGTATTTCCACCGAGGCCTGTATCAGGGAAACCTCAAAGGAAGGGCCTGTATTTCCACCAAGCCCATTCATGACTTTGACTGTCTTGTTGTGCTTTATTGCACATAATGAACTTTCTTGTACTGTAGTTTCTGTGACAACGCAGGAAAGGATACACAATTGTGCCCAACAGAACCCCTCACACAAGTGATAGGAATGACCTTGTAAACTGCCAAAGTGCTGACAAAGTCAGAAGTCCGACCACGCCAGGTTGTAGTCCACGAGCTCTCGGAACACTACTCCTTCAGCAGGTGGAGCAGCAGAGCTCCAGAACCTTATGCTTTCAAATAAACGTGTTGGATTATAACTCGGTGTCATGTGACTTCTGACCGCGTCCACCCCAGTCCAACTCCGGCACCTCTACATCAAGTGCTGACAATTTTAGACCAATGTCCTTTCTCTTTTGAACATCAGTGTGGAACTGTGTATACTTGACAGCACAGATGGTTTGATCTCTCTTCAAACAGATAATGCTCTTGATAGTGTGGTGTTTCATTAATAATGCACAAAATGTAACAGCTGGATGCACATAATGATGCAGGACAGTTGACGTTTACATTCAGCATATTGTGACTGTGCTGGTTATTGGAAAGAGCTAGCCAATCAACTTAATTGCCCGACCCTTTCTCCAGAGTTACTCTGTTTGGAGGTAATGATTGAATCTGCTAACACCGCCCTTTCAGTAAATGTGATCATTGGAACTTGCTGTGCTTTTTAAAAAAAAAGTCTCTTTATCTTTGATTTATTTGGAAGCTACCTTAAAATTGCATTCTCTAGTTACCTGAGGAAAAAAAAAACAAATTTCAAGATGTTTGTAATTGTTCACTTATTCACTTTGTATTAAAACTTCAGAGGTACATTGAAAACCCTGTGTTGGCTTTGTGGTGATGGAAGGCATGTGCCTGAAGTTGAACTTAGGGAGACAGGCAAATGATAGAAGAGAGGAACTGGATGACAGGTGTAAAGATTATGAATGACCCTTGGTTCAGTCGTATCCCTGAACCCAAATTTGTTTTAAAATCTCAAGAGTCCCTGGAGTTAGACTTTAATCATAGCAATGTCTTCTTTTGGACCCTTGAGATGAGTTTTGATTTGGGCTCTGCTTATTGTTCATGTGTCCACCCTCATGTTAATTTGCCCCATTTACTGAGACTGCAGACCAGTACCAATCCCAGCAGGCATGGCAGCACTCCTGGCTGAGTTCATTAAGCGCCAATAAGTCCTGGAGTTGGTCTTGAAGCCAGGGCCTTCCAGCCCAGAGGCAGACTGTAACCAATGGCACACTTGCGCTCTGAAGAAGAAATATCTCCTATGTTCAGTCTCGTATGAACGACCTGTTAGCCTGAGATTGTTGTCGAGATTAGAATGGTGCTGGAAAAGCACAGCAGGTCAGGCAGCATCCGAGGAGCAGGAAAATCGACATTTTAGGCAAAAGCCCTTCATCAGGAATGAGCCTGTGATTGTTCCCTGGTTTAGATTATACAGACAGAATAAGTAACCTTCCTGTCTACACTACCATAACTATGGAGACCAACACTGCTATCTTTTTCAGGTGTGATCTCACTAAAGTCCTGTACAATTGTGCAAGATTTCTTTCTTGAAGTATAAGAGTAGAGGCTATCATACTATTGTCTTGTTATTTGCTTGCAGTACCTTCTTCTTAACTTTGTGTTCATGTGAGTTGAGGGCAGCATGCTGGTTCAGTGGTTAGCACTGTTGTCTCATAGTGCTAAGGACCCAGGTTCAATTCCAGCCTCAGGTGACTGTCTGTGTAGTGTTTGCACATTCTCCCTGTGTCTGTGTGGGTTTCTTCCCACAATCCAAAGAGATGTAAGTCAGGTGAATTGGCCATGCTAAATTCAGGGATGTGTAGGCTAGCTACACTAGTCATTGGGAATGCCTGGGTGGGGGGGTCAGTCTCCACAAATGGCCTGTTTCCACACTGTAGGGATTCGATAATTCTAAACAAAAGGTCCACCCAAGTCTCTCTAAAAATTTCACAACTTTCAAAAAAAATCTGCTTTTCTCCTCTTAGTATCAATGTACCTAACTACAAACTTCACAAAAATAGCGCATTATACTCTTTGTGCCACATTGCTTCCATTCACAAGAACAACATACGCAAAATTCACTTAACCTGAAATAACTGTTCCAGGGTGTAGGTTTGCTCGCTGAGCTGTAGGTTTGATATCCAGACGTTTCATTACCTGGCTCGGTAACATCATCAGTGGGGACCTCCAAGTGAAGTGAAGCTGTTGTCTCCTGCTTTCTATTTATACCTTTCTCCTGGATGGGTTCATGGGGTTTGTGGTGATGTCATTTCCTGTTCGTTTTCTGAGGGGTTGACAGATGACATCTAGATCTATGTGTTTGTTTATGGCGTTGTGGTTGGAGTGCCAGGCCTCTAGGAATTCTCTGGTATACCTTTGCTTAGCCTGTCCCAGGATAGATGTGTTGTCCCAGTCGAAATGGTGGCTTTTTTCATCCCTGTGTAGAGCTACGAGGGAGAGGGGGTCGTGTCTTTTTGTGGCTAGCTGGGGTTCGTGTATCCTGGTGGCTAACTTTCTTCCTGTTTATCAGAGTTGAAAGAAAGGATAACGGAGAGCTACAAACCTGCGTATACAGAAAACCGACAAACACTGACCAAATACTTAATTACACCAGCAACCATCCCAACACACACAAATGAAGGTGTGTCAGAACACTATTCCAACGAGCCACCACACACTGCAGCACAGACGAACTACGCAAAACAGAGGAGAACCACCTGTACAACGTATTCAAGAAGAACGGATTCTCAAAAAATACAGTGCGCAGATTCCTCAGGAACAAACCACGACAAGCAGACCAAACACAGCCAGAAACCCTAACCACCTTACCATACATAAAAGAAGTTTCAGAAATGACAGCCAGACTAAGACCCCTCAGAACCCTCGTAGCACACAAACCCACCAACACCCTCAAACAAAAACTAACAAACTTAAAAGACCCAGCACAACCCATGGACAAAACCAACATCATCTACAAAATTCCATGCAAGGACTGTCATAAACACTACGTAGGACAAACAGGAAGAAAGTTAGCCACCAGGATACACGAACACCAGCTAGCCACAAAAAGACACGACCCTCTCTCCCTCGTAGCCCTACACACGGATGAAAAAAAACCCAACAATTCGACTGGGACAACACATCTATCCTGGGACAGGCTAAGCAAAGACATGCCAGAGAATTCCTAGAGGCCTGGCACTCCAACCACAACGCCATAAACAAACACATAGATCTAGATACCATCTATCAACCCCTCAGAAAAAGAACAGGAAATGACATCACCACAAACCCCAGGAACCCCATCCAGGAGACAGATATAAATAGAAAGCAGGAGACAACAGCTTCACTTCACTTGGAGGTCCCCACTGATGATGTTACCGAGCCAGGTAATGAAACGTCTGGATATCAAACCTACAGCTCAGCGAGCAATCCTACAGCCTAAACCTCAACCTGAGCTACAAACCTTCACAAACCTTGCATAACTGTTCTAATTTTAGTAAGTTTGCAGATGACACCAATATTGGTGGTTGAGTTCAAACAATGATCTGATTTCAAACAATGATAAGACAGAACACAGGACAGAGATAGAGAGCTTACTGGTATGGTGTAAACACAACAATCTGTCCCTCACTGTCAGGAAAATGAAAGAGCTGGTCATTAACTTCAGGAAGTGGTGTGGAGGGCCATCAATGGTGTTGAGGTGGAGATGGTTGAGGGCTTTGTGTCCCTGGGAGTAACGATCACCAACGATCACTGTCCTGGTCCAATCTTGTCAACGCAATGATCAAGAAAGCACAACAACATCTCTACTTTTTCAGGAGGCTAAGGAAATTCAGCTTGTCCAAAATGAATTTTACCAATTTTTATAGATGCCCCATAGAAAGCTTCCTATCTGGATGCATCACAGTGTGGTACGTCAACTGCTCTGCCCAAGACCCAAGCCATAAACTTATCCCAGTCAATCATGCAAACCAACCTTCCATCCCTGACTCCATCTACACTTCCCATTGCCTTGGGAAAGCAACCAACATCATCAAAGACCCCTCCCACCCTGGTTATACTCTTTACCATCCTCTTCCATCTCGCAGAAGATATAAAAATTTGAACACACATGAACAGATTCAAGAACAACAATTTCACCGCTGTTATCAGACTTCTGAACAGACCTGTCATGTTAATTCTGATCTCTCTCTCTCTCTCTCTCTCTCTCTCTCTCTCTCTCTCTCTCTCCCTCTCTCCCTCTCTCTCTTTCTCTCCCTCTCTCTGCACCTTCTCTGCTACCCTGATGCACCTTGTATGGTTCAATCTGCCTGTAGAGCACATAAAACAACACTTTTCACTGTATCTTGGTACATGTGACAACAATAAATCAATCAATCAAGACCTTTTACTGTTCCAATGTTTTTCATGTTCCACAGATCCTTCAAGTATAATATTGAATGAGGAGGCAGTTATACAGTCATAGAGATGTACTGCATGGAAACAGTCCTTGACGACCAGATATCCTAAATTAATCTAGTCCCATTTGCCAGCACTTGTCCCATATCCCTCCAAACCCTTCCTATTCATATACCCATCCAGGTGCCTTTTAAATGTTGTAATTATACCAGCCTCCACCACTTCCTCTGGCAGCTCATTCCATACATGCACCACCCTCTGTGTGAAAAAGTGGCCCCTTTGGTCCATTTTAAACATTTCCCCTCCCACCCTAAACCCATACCCTCTAGTTTTGGACTCCCCATCCGGGGGGAAAAAAAACCTTGTCTACTCTTAAAGAGAATCGATGTTTCGGGCATGAGCCCTTCTTCGATTCTCCTGCTCCTTGGATGCTGCCTGACCTGCTTCGCTTTTCCAGCAACACATTTTCAGCTCTGATCTCCAGCATCTGCTGTCCTCACTTTCTCCTACTCTTAAAGAGAGTGTAAAGGAGCACTCCCCAGCGCAGGAGTGAATTGAATGTTTAATTCTCACCTGCATTTCACAGCAAATAATACAGTAAAATACAGCAAAAAGCTTCACCTGTCACCACGATCCAGCGTCATTTTGAAAAATCTAAGAATAAAAAGACATCTCTGAAAAAGAATCCATTTTTGTTCTGTCGCCACAGGGCCTGAGCTGGTTCACTGATGGCATCTGTGCTGCCAACCCTCCACCACGGCCTCCCTGCTGCCCCTGCTAGACCCACCAATGTCAGAGTTACCGCTCTTCCTGACTAGGCTGGATCCTGTGCTCAACCCACACTCCTCCCACCTGGATCCCCCCTGTTCCGCTGACACTACCACCTCCCTGATAACCAGGAGTCCCTGGCTTTCGGCCTACCACAGCCAGGCTCTGCCACCTCGATGCCACCATGAGTCCCTGCTCAGTGTATACAGCATCACCTTCTGGAGGACCCGATCCCTGCTGGGCCTATCCCAACCAGGCTCCCTGACTCCGCTGCTGGGCCTATCCCAACCAGGCTCCCTGACTCCGCTGCTGGGCCTATCCCAACCAGGCTCCCTGACTCCGCTGCTGGGCCTATCCCAACCAGGCTCCCTGACTCCGCTGCTAGGCCAGGGCCAAACAGGCTCCCTGACTCAGCTGCTAGGCCAGGGCCGCCCAGGCTCCCTGACTCCGCTGCTGGGCCAGGGCCGAACAGGCTCCCTGACTCCGCTGCTGGGCCTATCCCAACCAGGCTTGCTGACTCCGCTGCTGGGCCTATCCCAACCAGGCTCGCTGACTCCGCTGCTGGGCCTATCCCAACCAGGCTCCCTGACTCCGCTGCTGGGCCTATCCCAACCAGGCTCCCTGACTCCGCTGCTGGGCCTATCCCAACCAGGCTCCCTGACTCCGCTGCTAGGCCTATCCCAACCAGGCTCCCTGACTCCGCTGCTGGGCCTATCCCAACCAGGCTCGCTGACTCCGCTGCTGGGCCTATCCCAACCAGGCTCGCTGACTCCGCTGCTGGGCCTATCCCAACTAGGCTCCCTGACTCCGCTGCTGGGCCTATCCCAACCAGGCTCCCTGACTCCGCTGCTAGGCCTATCCCAACCAGGCTCGCTGACTCCACTGCTAGGCCTATCCCAACCAGGCTCCCTGACTCCGCTGCTGGGCCTATCCCAACCAGGCTCCCTGACTCCGCTGCTGGGCCTATCCCAACCAGGCTCGCTGACTCTGCTGCTGGGCCTATCCCAACCAGGCTCCCTGACTCCGCTGCTGGGCCTATCCCAACCAGGCTCCCTGACTCCGCTGCTAGGCCTATCCCAACCAGGCTCGCTGACTCCGCTGCTAGGCCTATCCCAACCAGGCTCCCTGACTCCGCTGCTGGGCCTATCCCAACCAGGCTCCCTGACTCTGCTGCTAGGCCAGGGCCGAACAGGCTCCCTGACTCTGCTGCTAGGCCAGGGCCGAACAGGCTCCCTGACTCCGCTGCTAGGCCAGGGCCGAACAGGCTCCCTGACTCTGCTGCTAGGCCAGGGCCGAACAGGCTCCCTGACTCCGCTGCTAGGCCGAAGCCGCCCAGGCTCCCTGACTCAGCTGCTAGGCCAGGGCCGCCCAGGCTCCCTGACTCCGCTGCTAGGCCGAAGCCGCCCAGGCTCCCTGACTCCGCTGCTAGGCCGAAGCCGCCCAGGCTCCCTGACTCCGCTGCTAGGCCAGGGCCGAACAGGCTCCCTGACTAAACTGCTAGGCCAGGGCCGGCCAGGCTCCCTGACTCCGCTGCTAGGCCAGGGCCAGCCAGGCTCCCTGACTCCGCTGCTAGGCCAGGGCCAGCCAGGCTCCCTGACTCACCAAGAGTCCCGCTCCAGCCGCCCTCCTCCAAGATGTCACCTTTTCCACCACCGCTGACAGGAAGAAGATGAAGGAAAAGAAAAAAGAAGAGGTCAGAAAAGGTAAAGCAAGAAGGGAGGAAGCAGCGGTCTGGAGTGGACAGGCTCAGGAACCTGAGCACTTGCCGGTGACGCCATTTTGAGTGTCGCACAGATACACAGCTCAGAGCAACACAGTGACGTGCAGAAGAAGGTGTTGGCAATACTGGCAAAGAGCCACCATCGGTGAGCATGGGACACAGCTCTGTTCAGCTCAAAGGTTGAAAAGTAGAGATGGTGCACAAACAATTTACAAGCCCAAACAGAGACTGTGTGATCTTACATGACTATACACCTTCAATGGTCTAGACGGGTTTCTGGGAGAAACGACCAAACATGTAAAGACTGTCGAAACTCTAGAAGTTTGCCGACAAACAACGAAGGTGTGACAATTTAAGCTTTGGAAGAAACAGCAGACTTCAAAAGGATTCTGTGGGTGTTTTTGTTTGTTCACACACACAGGATGTAGGAGTCACTGGCTGGGCTAGCAGTTATTAGGAGAAAGTGAGGACTGCAGATGCTGGAGATCAGAGCTGAAAATGTGTTGCTGGAAAAGCACAGCAGGTCAGGCAGCATTCGAGGAACAGGAAAGTCGATATTTCAAGCATAAGCTCTTCATCAGAAATTGCCCATTCTGAATTGCCAGGAGGATACTTATGAACATTGCTGTGGGTCTGGAGTTACATGTAGGACAGACCAGGGAAGGAAGGCAGTTTCCTTCTTTAAAGAACATTGTTGTGGTTCTGTTCGCCGAGCTGGAAGTTTTTGCTGCAAACGTTTCGTTCCCTGGCTAGGGAACATCATCAGTGCTATTGGAGCCTCCTGTTAAAGAACATTAGTGAGTCAGATGGGCTATTCTAATAATTGGCTTCATGGTCATCATCAGTCTCACCCTGGGACAATGCTTTTTGAACAGTGGAGATATTCCGTGAGAAATGTAGGGTTTGATGATTCTATTCAGTTTGGCTGAACCAGGACAGAGTATCATTGACAGTTCTCTTGCCTAGTGAACTTTAGTGAATCCATTGCAACTTCACCAGCTCCAGACTTATTGAATGGAATTTCACAACATTGTCTTTGCTGGATTTGAACCAATTATTAGAAGGTTTCCAGTCCAAACTCATAACCATAGGCTCCATTCTACTTTATTGTAGAGCCCTATGTCGAGTTATTGTCCCCGGGAACTGGACAGGACAAGTGGCTGGAGGAGAGAGAAACGAAGGATTGACTGATATGGTGACAAGGAGGGTAAATGGTGGAAAGAACCAATGAGAAGGTTGGAAATTGGATTGCTGGGGCCTGGAAAAGTGTGGACTGAGGGTTCAGTGAGGAGGTAGAGTAGCAGGTGGAGGGAGTGGGAATATCGAGAGTTGAGGAATTGGAAAACGGGGTTGACCAAGTGGGAACTTGGGATTGATGAAGTGACGAAGTGGGAGTTGAGGAAGTGGGAAGTTGGGTTGAAGAAGTGGGAATTTCAGGTACTTCTCTCCATATCCATTACTGTTGTACATTGCTTTGGAGTGTAAAATACACTGATGCAACCGGTAAATGTTTATCCAAAAGTGAGTAATTTTGATTCTTTTCAAAAAGCTGCTGTGGGAATTGCAGTCAGTAACCTCCTGGGCTCCACATTGATCTATCCCACGGTCTTGACTGCTCCGTGTTATTCTGTGAGACTAAATACTGGGCTTCCTCCAAGAACCAATCCACAGAATAATCTCTGGAGACTCCTCATTGCGTTCTGTTTACTGGAACATACAAATAACACATTTTAGTTTTTAAAATACTTGCTTGCTGCCAAAATGATCATTTACAGAACATTTCCCGCTCTCTTCTTTAATCTTTCTTGTTTCTTCACTCCTTTCAAGTATCTTCCTTTGCCAAGAAATTATATAACCAGTGATTACTCGGTCAAACAGGAGGGGCTTAAACGAGGAGGGGAAGGCACAGGGCTCAGGTGCCCAAAGGGACAACATTGGAGAAACACAAAAGGGTATAATCTGAGGGGTAAAGAGTTTCAGGAGTGTACTACTGAGGTAGGATGAAGATGCTGACATTAGGGAAGGAGTTAACGCCTTGGGCCTGGACGCAATCTGCTCTGGTGCCTGAAGGCAACTCCTCACATACTGAAGCAGTGTATCAGCAGTGTCAGCAGGTCATTTACAGATTTGGGATGATAGATGCGTAGTAACTTTCACACCAACAAATGCCAGGCAATGACCATCTCCAACAAGATACAATCCAAACACCACTCCCTTGACATTCAATGGTGTTAGCATCACTGAATCCCCTGCTACCATAATCCTGGGTAGACCAGAAACTTCAACTGGGCTTGCCATATTATAATGGCAACAAGAGCAGGTCAGAGGTTAGGAAGACAGCACGAAGAAACTTACCACCTGACTCCCCAAAGCCATCTCCAACTGGGAATCATTAAATTTTCAATTTAATCCTTTGTATCTTACTTCTGCTCACTTCAAACTTTGAATTCTTTATAAACTTTGATTTAAACCTAAGTGTAACCATGCTTCAATAAATTCAAAATGAGTCAATCGTGCAATTGTTTGTAATAACTTTCTAGCCAGCAGGCACACATTAACATGAAGAATAAAAAGGGATCCTACAAACCCTACAGTGTGGAAGCAGGCCAGTCAGCCTATTGAAGTAACTAAGTGGATTGGTGAGGGCAGACTGATGGGTGTGATCCATATGGCGTTCGACATGGTAGACTAGTTAGCAAGGTTTTATTCATATGAAATACAGGGAGAACTGGCCATCTGAACACAGAACTGGCTTGAAGGGATAAGACAGAGGGTGGTGAGGAGGATTGTTTTTCAGACTGGAGGCCTGTGACCAGTGGAGTGCCACAAGGATCGGTGCTGGTTCACTACATTTCGTCATTTTTATAAATGATTTGGATGTGAGCATAAGGCGTGTATTTCGTAAGTTTGCAAATGACGCCAAAATTAGAGGGAAAGTGGACAGCAAAGAATGGGATCTTGATCAGATGGCCCAATGGGCTGAGGAGTGGCAGATGGAGTTTAATTTAGATAAATGCGAGATGCTGCATTTTGGGAAAACAAATCTTAGCAGGACTTATACACTTAATGGTAAGGTCCTAGGGAGTGTTACTGAACAAAGAGACCTTGGAGTGCAGGTTCATAGCTCCTTAGAAGTGGAGCATAGTGAAGAAGACATTTAGTATGCTTGCCTTCATTGGTCAGGGCATTGAGTATGGGAGTTGGGAGGTCATCTTACAGCTGTACAGGACATTGGTTAGGCCAATTTTGGAAAACTGCATGTAATTCTAGTCTCCCTGCTATAGGAAGGATGTTGTGAAATACAATAAAATGGAAAAAGATAACTTAAAGAGAGTCCAACGCTTCCTTCCCCACTGCTACAGCATACCATCACCAAAGTCCCACTCTGGGCTTCCCAGTCCATGCCATGCCATGCCACAGAGAGATTACCAGGTTCTGGAGATCCATCAGGTCTCAGTCTTATTATTTTCTCCCCTTTTTTTTCATCAATCCTAATCTGCTTCAATTCCTCCTTCCCAAAAGACCCTTGTTTTATTGTACTTTTGAGAGGCTTTTTTGTGTCTTTGTCAGTGAAGGCAGAATAGATGTAGTTGTCTAATTATTCTGCCTTTTCATTGTTCTCCATTATTGATTCTCCCATTTTTGCATTGTAAGGGATTTATTGCATGTGTTTTTTTTTCTTTTTAAATACTTAAAGATGCTCTTACATCCTGCTTTTATGTTTGTTGCAAATTTACTCTTATATTCTTTTTTTTTCCCTCTTATTTAACCCCTTGGTCCTTCTGTGTGAAATTCTAATGCACTCCCAGTCCTCAGGTTTACTACTTTTACAGGAAATTTTACATGATTTCCGTTAGATCTAATGCTATCTCTAAATTCCTCTGTTAATCATGACTGGCCCTTTCTCTATTTGTGTACTTTTCACCCAGAGGAATGTATAATTTCTGCAACTTGTGCATTTGTTCATTAAGTACCAGTCATTACCTGGTCCCTGTCTCACCTTGTGATGAAGTCACTGAGCCTATTACAGCCGACTCACCCCTCCTACTGTTATAATTTGCGTTGTTTAGATTTACGACCCTAGTTTCTGATTGGACTACTTTACCTTCTATTCCAGTGAAGAATCTTATTAGGTTGTGGTTACCTTTGCCTAAAGCACCTTTCAAACCAAGATTTTAATTAACCCTGCTTATTCCACAAGCCAAATCTAGGAGTCCTTGAGGTCTAAAAATCTGTTATGCACTGAGTCTTCTGAGAACGGACCATTCAGCTGCTCCCGACCCTGTCAATCTTCATGGTTATTAGTGACGGTCAGGTAGAGACATGTTTCAGCACTGAAGCCAAGATGTGTAGTTCCATTAACTTCCAGAGCTCATTTCTTTTTAAATACATGTATAATCTTTATATAAATGTATAATCTTTACATAAATATATGATTTTTAAATTTAACAGGATATTTAGCCTCCAGCCTTGTCCAAGTGAGGCCACAAACTGACCAACAGTCTCTTTCCATTCTAATTAGACTGTTGGTGCAGGTACAACAGGTTAAGTGGACTCCTTCCACACAGTAATAATGCTGCCATTCTGTGAGATAGCACTTTGACATCTCCATTTCCTTTCCAATACTTGGTCGAGTTCAACATCAGCGTTCTGAACTTGAGAGATTCATGATTTTCAATATCCATCCCCCTCCTCCTTGAAGATACTCCACTCTCTGTTCTCTACACTAACCATGCCTTTGGCAGCATCAGACTCGACTCCTGCCTGAGACTCTCCATTCCTTAAGCTTTCATCATGCTCATTATTCTGATGCTCATTACGTGGAGGTGCTGGTGTTAGATTGGGGTGGGCAAAGCTCAAAATCACATAACACCAGGTTATGGTCCAACAGGTTTATTTGGAATCACTAGCTTTTGGAGAGCTGCTCCTTCGTCAGGTAGCTAGTGGGATAAGATCATAGGACACAGAATTTATTGTAAAAGATCAAAGTGTCATACAACTGATGCAACATATTGAACAAACGTAGATTGCTGCTAAGTCTTTAATCACTTGTCATCCAGTCCTTCAGAGTACCCTACACACCTCTCACACACCTCTCACACACCTCTCACACACCTCTCACACCCCTCTCACACACCTCTCACACACCTCTCACACACCTCTCACACACCTCTCACATCCCTCTCACACACCTCTCACACACCTCTCACACACCTCTCACATCCCTCTCACACACCTCTCACACACCTCTCACACACCTCTCACATCCCTCTCACACACCTCTCACACACCTCTCACATCCCTCTCACACACCTCTCACATCCCTCTCACATGGGGAACTTCCAACGATACACAAAGCCAAAGCACCAGGACATCCCATCATATCAGCAAACCGGCCCTGTGTGAAAACCTCCCTGACTATGTTGACAGTATCTTCAATCCCATTGTACAGGGGACCCCTAGTGTCTGCTGTGAAACTACAGATTTCTTACAGAAACTCAGCACTCACAGACCAGTCGAACCAAGAACATTCCTCATCACAATGGACATTTACACCAGCATCCTCCACAATGACGGCATTGCAGCAACAGCCTCAGTGCTCAACATCAACAACTGCCAATCTCCAAGCACTGTCCAACAACTCATCCAATTCATCCTTGACCACAATGTCTTTACCTTTTCCCCTCCCCCCACCTTATCTCAATCCCAACCCTCAGACTCAGCACCGCCTTCTTGACCTGAAATCATCTTCCTGACCTCTCCGCCCCCACCCCCTCTCCAGCCTATCACCCTCACCTTGACCTCCTTCCACCTATCGCATTTCCAACGCTCCTCCTCCAAGTCCCTCCTCCCTTCCTTTTATCTTAGCCTGCTTGGCACACTCTCCTCATTCCTGATGAAGGGCTTATGCCTAAAATGTCGATTCTCCTGCTCCTTGGATGCTGCCTGACCTGCTGCACTTTTCCAGCAACACATTTTCAGCTCTGATCTCCAGCATCTGCAGTCCTCACTTTCTCCAACAATGAAAAGTGGCCGAGCAAAGGCTGATAGCCAGGTTCGGTGCCCATGGGAATGGCCTCAACTGGGACCTTGGGTTCATGTCACATTACAGGTGACCCCACTGCTCTATACACACACACAGACAGACACAGACACACAGACACTCCTACACGCACACATGCACACACGTATATAAGTTGATGGAGTGAATTTGTATTTGCAGATACATTCTATTTTGTTCAAAAAGCACACAATCTGTAGGCAATCAATCCATGAGACTTCTTACAAATAAAACCAGTCTGATTCCAAGTTGGGATACAGACAGACCCTAATCTTACACCTTTAATGCATTTCCTGAGCTGAGATGTCACTTTTTAAATAAAACTTTAAGTTATCGCAGGACTGTGACTTGAGCGAAGTTCTGGGATTTACATATTAATCAATGGAAACCTGCATCCCCATTCGAAGTGATTAAAGACTTAACAGCAATCTAAGTTTGTCTAATACATTACATCAGTTGTAATGAAATTTGATCTTTTACTATAAATTCTGTGTCCTGCCCCACTAGTTACCTGACAAAAAAGCAGTGCTCGAAAAGCTTGTACTTTCAAATTATGCTGTTGGACTGTAAGCAGGTGTTGTGTTGTCTAACTGCTGCTGATTGACCAGTGCTGGTTACTACACTCAGTCTCTGCAGTTTACTCTCTGCTTGTGTTTAAATTGCTGTGGTCTCACTCTTCCCATCATCATACCCACCTTCCTGAACAACAGCCCTCCTGGTAGCCTTTGCCTTCCTTCTCCAGCTACTCCAGATTTGAGCTTATACCTTCAGCCACTTTAAGCCCTCAGGATAAGAATGCTAGCCATCCCAAAGCAATAAGAGAGGGGTTTGTGTTTATGTAGTACTTGTCATGAATTGAGGACAGTCCCAATGAACTGGACAGTTAATGAAGGACATTTATCACATGGTCAAGTGGAAGCAAATGTGACCGCCAGGTCATACACAGCAAGATCCCACAAATGGCATTGTGATCACGGCCAGATAATCTGTTGCTGCTGCTGGTCGAGGGTTAATTATTCATCATCCTTTACAATTAAGCATCAAAATATTTCGCTGTGACTCATTTACGTATTAACTCATCACCACACAACATTGGATAGTAAAGTCTACATGTGGGCTTATATAGTCATCAGGAATGTGCAATGGTCAGTGATAAAGAACTAAAACATCTCTCAAACAGCCTTCACATCACAATCTCCAGATTGAGTAAACAGGGAAATTTGGATAATGTGTCTGTCTGAGACAAACATGGTGACTTAGCTGAACGATCTGAGGGATGAATTAATGCTTCCAGATGTTACTGGAATTCAGAGGGGAGATTCCTTTAATTCTGCAATTGTTTAATTTCACACTAAATGAACAGATTCCTTCAAGAAATGAGAGATTGTATGTGTGGTGAGGGGAAGGGGGTAGACGGTGAGGGGGTAATTTTGGGTTTCCCCTGGCACATAAACAAGATCAGTGATTGAACCTTAGACCAGTTGTCTGAGTCCCACAGAAACCTTTACTCAGAGGATCAGTTTGCTGCAATGGTATACGTGAATAATTGAAGCTGGAATACCGGGTTCCTGTTGCATTCCCATAACAACTCCCTGACTAATCGGAGACCTCCGGGCCCTAGTCTGAGAATGACAATTGACAGTTAACTGCTCCTGCGGCATATCTCCACACCAACGATGGCCTGACCAATCAACACCGTCCTCTCGTGCTGTGTGAATTGATGCTCTTCAATTGTCCATTCCCAGGGACCCAGCAAGAAGCTCTGACCTCTTGGGTTGTATCTGATATGGGTCTGAGTGACCTGGGCTGTGGTCAGGTGTTAGCAAGGCCTATTTCGATGCCAGGTCAATCTCGTTCTGTCTTTTATGTTTTTTGTAAAGTGAATTTCTCGCTAGGTAGCTGTGTGATGCCGACTGACAACCATTATTACTTGTTAAACACCTCATTAATGTCACAATTCACCTCATTAATATCCAGCTTACAATCTGACTGAACTCGTTAAACAAGCTCAATGTCAAAAACTTTTGACATGGAAACGAGAGCAGGTTCAAGGCAGATTCAGTTCACAGTTTGCTCTGATCATCTCCCATGTTTGAGACTGGGTAGAAACATAGAGTCACAGAGATGTACAGCATGGAAACAGACCCTTTGGTCCATCCCGTCTATGCCAACCAGATATCCCAATCCAATCTAGTCCCACCTGCGAGCACCTGGCCCATATCCCTCCAAACCCTTCCTATTCATATACCCATCCAGATGCCTTTTAAATGTTGCAATTGTACCAGCCTCCACCACTTCCTCTGGCAGCTCACTCCATACACATACCACCCTCTGCGTGAAAGAGTTGCCCCTTAGGTCTCTTTTATATCTTTCTCCACTCACCCTAAACCTATGCCCTCTAGTTCTGGACTCCCCCACCCCAGGGGAAAGACTTTATCTATTTACCCTATCCATGCCCCTCATAATTTTGTAAACCTCTATAAGGTCACCCCTCAGCCTCCGACGCTCCAGGGAAAACAGCCCCAGCCTGTTCAGCCTCTCCCTGTAGCTCAGATCCTCCAACCCAGGCAATTCCCTTGTAACTCTTTTCTGAACCCTTTCAAGTTTCACAACATCTTCCCGATAGGAAGGAGACCAGAATTGCACGCAATATTCCAACAGTGGCCTAACCAATGTCCTGTACCAGCTGCAACATGACCTCCCAACTCCTGTACTCAATACTCTGACCAATAAAGGAAAGCATACCAAACACCTTCTTCACTATCCTATCTCCCTGCGACTCCACTTTCAAGGAGCTATGAACCTGCATTTCAAGGTCTCTTTTTAGATTAGATTAGACGAGAAGGATTAGATTAGACTTACAGTGTGGAAACAGGCCCTTCGGCCCAACAAGTCCACACTGACCCGCCGAAGCGCAACCCACCCATACCCCTACATTTACCCCTTACCTAACACTACGGGCAATTTAGCTTGGCCAATTCACCTGACCCGCACATCTTTGGACTGTGGGAGGAAACCGGAGCACCCGGAGGAAACCCACGCAGACACGGGGAGAACGTGCAAACTCCACACAGTCAGTCGCCTGAGTTGGGAATTGAACCCGGGTCGACAGGCGCTGTGAGGCAGCAGTGCTAACCACTGTGCCACTGTGTTGTTCAGCAACAACTCCCTAGGACCTTACCATTAAGTGTATAAGTCCTGCTAAGATTTGCTTTCCCAAAATGCAGCACCTCGCATTTATCTGAATTAAACTCCATCTGCCACTTCTCAGCCCATTGGCCCATCTGGTCCAGATCCTGTTGTAATCTGAGGTAACCCTCTTCGCTGTCATCTGCAAACTTGCTAACTGTACCTCTTATGCTCGCATCTAATCTCAGGTTATGCTCTGCTCCATAGGCACCAGCTATATGCACCCTACATCCCTGGACATTGGCACTGATATGTACCAGCCTCAGAGAACATGGCACATCTCCCATTTAATTACATACGCCTCTGGACTTCACTGCTGCACTTTTGGCTGCAGCAGGAACCCTCATTGTAATGCGACAGCAGGACACTGTGTGCTCAGGGACATTCACCCAGCTCACAGACTGGATCTGGCTGTATCTCCAGGCTTTTTACTCACTGTCACAGTGTCCTTGGATGCTCACAGCATCCCTGAATGGTCTTCCCTTGCCTGTTTGCACTTTGCCCCCTCAGCAAGTGACTGTTACTGTCTTGTTGTATCATGTACTGCAAACACAAAGGAAGGGAGTTTGTCATAGTTGTCAACAGGCCCCAGCCTTCTCTCAGGGAGTCCTGACTCAGTAAGTTAAGAGTAACCCATCAGACTGGCCTCGGACCTTTCCCAAGGAAGCACTGTGCTTATTTCTAGATGGCAATGTGTGAACACAAAACCAATCGCAACACCACAACTTTATCCATCAAAACGCAACCTACAAACAAAAGAGAAACATCAAAACTAGGATCAGGATTGGCCTTTGAACCTGCTCCACAATCCAATATGGTCATGGCTGATCCTCTATCTCAATCCCGTCCCCACCTGCCCCTTCATGTCTTTAACACCTAAAAAACTATCTCTTTCTTGAGTATATTCAGTGTGTAGGCCTCCATAACCCTCTGAGATAGAGAATTATACAGGTTTACTCCCATTGGAGTGAAGAAAGTGATTCTTATCTCAGTCCCAAGTGGTCTACTCTGTATTCTGAGACTGTGTCCCCTGATTGTGGACTCCCCAGCTACAGAAAACATTCCCTTTTCATCTAGTCTGTCCACCCTGTTAGAATTTTAGACATTTCAAATAGATTCCCTCTCATCCTTCTCAACTCTACTGAATACAGGCCCAAGTGAGGACTGCAAATGCTGGAGATCAGAGTCTAGATTAGAGTGGTGCTGGAAAAGCACAGCAGGTCAGGCAGCATCCGAGGAGCAGGAAAATCGACGTTTCAAGCAAAATCAGCATTCCTGATGAAGGACTTTTACCCGAAACATTGATTTTCCTGCTCCTCAGTGCTCCCTGACCTGCTGTGCTTTTTCAGCACCACTCTGATCTAAACTCTGCATACAGGCCCATTCGAACCAATCTCTCATCATGGAATAATCCTCCCATTCTCGATAAGGGCTGAGTGAATCTCTCTACGGCAAGTATATCCTTTGGTTCGGTGGGGAGACCAAACCTGCATACAATACCCCCTTGTGTGGTCTCTCCAAGACTCTGTATAACTGCAGTAAGATATCCGTACTTCTACATTCAAATCCTCTGGCGATAAAGGCCAACATACCACTTGTCTTAAATACAATAAAGAACTGTGAATGCTGGAGATATGAAACATAAACAGAAATTGCTTTATAATCAGTATGTCTGGTGGAGAGAGAAACAGTGTTAACCTTTCGGGTCCTGTATTTCAGAACTTACTTGCCTTGAGGTGATAAGTTGAGATCATGGGTAAATGCTTGGCAAATCCGATAAAATGGGAAGTTATACACTTGGGTGTGAAATACAGAAAAGCAGAGTATTATTTTTTGGATGCCCTTTTGCACCCAGTAGACAGGCAGATGGCAATTTAAAAATGCAGCATCCACAACTGTACCCAAAACTATAGCTGGTGGCTGACAAGAGTCATCTACAAGTTCAGCATCACCTCCTCACACTTCTCTGCGATGCCCATATTAATAAAGCTGAGGGCACTGCTCTTATTATTATTATTATTAACTGCTCTTTCCACTTGTCCTGCCATCTTTGCAAGTGTATACCCAGGTTCCTCTGCTCCTATACCCCTTTCAAACTGCTGTTGTGTTGCCATAGTCTTACCAGACCATCAGGTCCTCTCTCTCATTAGAGAGAAGTAACAGGTGATGATTCCATCCCATATTCCCAATTCCTTCGTCTCCGCCGCATCTGCTCCCAGGAGGACCAGTTCCAACACCGCACAGCCCAGATGGCCTCCTTCTTCAAGGACCGCAGATTCCCCCCAGACATGATCGACGATGCCTCCACCGCATCTCCTCCACTTCCCGCTCCTCCGCCCTTGAGCCCCGCTCCTCCAACCGCCACCAAGACAGAACCCCACTGGTTCTCACCTACCACCCCACCAACCTTCGCATACAACGTATCATCCGCCGTCATTTCCGCCACCTCCAAACGGACCCCACCACCAAGGATATATTTCCCTCCCCTCCCCTATCAGCGTTCTGCAAGGACCACTCCCTTCGTGACTCCCTCGTCAGATCCACACCCCCCACCAACCCAACCTCCACCCCCGGCCCCTTCCCCTGCAACCGCAGGAAATGTACAACTTGCGCCCACACCTCCACACTCACTTCCCTCCAAGGCCCCAAGGGATCCTTCCATATCCGCCACAAGTTCACCTGTACCTCCACACACATCATCTATTGCATCCGCTGCACCCGATGTGGCCTCCTCTATATTGGTGAGACAGGCCGCTTACTTGCGGAACGCTTCAGAGAACACCTCTGGGCCGCCCGGACTAACCAACCCAACCACCCCGTGGCTCAACACTTTAACTCTCCCTCCCACTCCACCAAGGACATGCAGGTCCTTGGACTCCTCCATCGGCAGAACATAACAACACGACGGCTGGAGGAGGAGCGCCTCATCTTCCGCCTGGGAACCCTCCAACCACAAGGTATGAATTCAGATTTCTCCAGTTTCCTCATTTCCCCTCCCCCCACCTTGTCTCAGTCGGTTCCCTCAACTCAGCACCGCCCTCCTAACCTGCAATCTCCTTACTGACCTCTCCGCCCCCACCCCACTCCGGCCTATCACCCTTACCTTGACCTCCTTCCACCTATCCCACCTCCATCGCCCCTCCCCCAAGTCCCTCCTCCCTACCTTTTATCTTAGCCTGCTTGGCTACTCTCTCTCATTCCTGATGAAGGGCTTATGCTCGAAACGTCGAATTCCCTATTCCTGAGATGCTGCCTGGCCTGCTGTGCTTTGACCAGCAACACATTTTCAGCGTTAACCTAAGGGCCACCAGACTTCAGGCCAGGGTCAAAGTTGAGAAGGAGAGGTTTTCATGGTAACCTCAAACCAATGATGGGAATTGAATGCAAGCTATAGCATCACACTGCTCTGCAAGCCAACAATCCAGCCAACTGAGCTGAACTAATTCCTTTTCGAGTTGTACCCTCTATTTAATGCTGTCTTTCAGTGTTCTTCCTACCATGTACATTACCTCACTCTTCTCCACACCGAACCCCAACTGCCACCTATCTACCCGCACAATTAACTTGTCAATGTCCTTTCAGAATTCTACAGTGTCTTCCTCACAGTTTATAATTCTTCCAGGTTTCAGGTCAGCTGCACCAATCCTCCTAGCCTGGCCATTTTACAAGACCCTGAATGTATTGAAAAGATAAAGAACAAATAGCTTTGAAAACAGGAAACTGTGGCTTCCACAGGAACTACCTCAGAACTCAGATAAAACCATGGAGCATGGAGAATCGGACTCTGATGCGTGATCCATGAGAGGGAAGAAACAATAGTTAGAATTTACGGTGCTTTATTATGCTTACCGGATTTCGTGTACATGAACCCTCGAGTCCGGCAAATTTCGGCAAATCATGTACAAACTGCAGAGATTTTAAGCAAAGAACATAGATCTGAATTTCAGAGGGGGAGACCTGGAGGAGTGTGGTAATGGTCTGAGGGGGGTTTCAATTGCAAGTTGAAGGTCGCGTTGGCCTCTGAACTTGCAAACCAAAAATGTTAGGCCCAAGCACCAAGAACAGGAAAGCTTATCAACCCAGGAAGCATTAAACAACATCCGATGGTGTTTAACAGGAGCAATGACTCAGGCCATCAGCTGGGGAGTGTGAAAAAGCATTTGATAAACAGCAGCTGCTTACATTTACATTAAGTCTTTAATGTCATGAAATATTCCAATATATTTCATCACAGTGTAAACCAAAAGCAAGACATGGAGATAGAGAAGCTGATACAAGGTTCCCGTACAAAACATTGGATCAAATAGAGAGGTTTTAAGAAGAGTCTTAAACATAGAAGCATCAAAATCGGAGCAGGAGTAGGCCATTCAGTTCCTTGATCCTACTGTATACGGTCATGGCTGACCATCCAGCTCAGAGCCCTGCTCTGACTTTCTTCTGAGACTCTTTGATCCTAAGAACTAAATTGAACTTGTTCTTGAAAACGTTCGATATTTTGGCCTTGACTGTTTTCCGTGGTCGAGAACTCCCCAGGTCCACAGAAGAAATTCCTCCTTGTCTCAATGAGCCCATTTCTACTCGAAAGCAACTGTCAACACAGAACCACTATCGTGGCAGGCTGCACATTCCAGTTGTAACACCTCACCGTGTGAAAATATTTCTGTCCCTGTCCTGGTTTTTTAGCCAGTTCTCTCTTAACCCCATTTTTAAACTTTCATACAGCTCTTCCCTCCTGTCTTCTGTTCAAGACCTCCATGGATCGTAAAAGCATTTTTAACAGTTTTCTCAACACGTTGTGCCACCTTTTAATAAGTGCAGCCCTGCCTGGTCACTGCATTCCTGCACCATCTAGTTTACACTCACCTGATATGGGAACACCGCCAGCTCTCTACCTAGCCCTCGCAATTCCTCCACCATTCCCTGATATGGGAACACAGCCAGCTCTCTACCTCGCCCTCGCAATTCCCCCACCATTCCCTGATATGGGAACACCACCAGCTCTCTACCTAGCCCTCGCAATTCCTCCACCATTCCCTGGGTTGCTGTTGGGAGCACAATATCATTGGAGACCTTTGCTCCTTAGATTTCCCGGCTGTCTCACCCAGTTTGGAAATCCCAGGCATCAAACCCAAGCTTGGAAAAGCTCCCCCCCCCCACCCAATCCCTGTGTCCTCACTGTTTCCCTTGCCCCCCATCTATGGTACTGATACTTGACATAAGAGATTGAATGAGAGTCAAAAAGCGTGGTGCTGGAAAAGCACAGCCGGTCAGGCAGCATCCCGAAGAGCAGGAAAGTCAACGTTTCAGGCATAAGCCCTTCAACAAGAACGTGTTGGAGGGCTGAGAGTTAAAAGAGGGGTGGGGGTATGGTCGCTGGGAAGGCGATAGGTAGGTGCAGGTGGGGGATGGTAGTGATAGGTCGGTGAAGTGGGAAGGAAGGTGGACAGGTAGGACAGTTCAGGAGGGCAGTGCTGAGTTGGAAGGTTGGATCTGGGATGAGGTTGGGTTGGGGAGATTTAGAAACTGGTGAAGTTGATGTTAAGATTACATTTGGAAGGAAATTCTACAAATCCCTTATCATCAGCTTATCCACTGGGAATTACAGAGAAGAGAATCTTGATGTCCCAGGTTTAATTACATTATGGCTGATATCTCCAAAAATCAAAATGAAAGCAGGAATCTAACTGAGCAGGAGGACATGTGCTTTTCATTACTGCTTCTTCTGTATTTGAGTATTAGCCTTGGCTCAACTGATGGCATCCACTGGTCAGTCTTAGTAGTTCCTCAAATATAGACAGCGACCAGTCAAGGACCATGTTTGAAAAACCAATCTGATTTTAAAAATCAGTGATGCAACAAGATGTGAATCTATGGCAGACAAGGGGAAAGTACAGACAACATTCTGATGTTTCTCTTTCACTTAGTCTTAGACAGTTTCACTGAAGTTGTGAAATGGAGCAATTCCTCACATCTGATGCAGATTACAGTAACTCTGGGGGAATTTGACATGATTGTTCCAATAACTGAATTTCATGCCAATCCATCGAGGACCCTGGCAGATGCAAGGCTACCCTGTCAGTGAACTGAGAGTAATTGTATGCATTTCTGTTTGATTGTGTGTTTGCGTGTGCAAATGCGTCTGTGTGTGATTATGCGTAGGTATGTGTGTGAGTGTGAGAGAAAGTGTATCTGCATGGGTTTAAGCGTGTGTGTTTGTGTCTGTGCGCGTGTTTGTGTGTAGGAGTGTGCACGGCTGTTTATGAGTATGTGTCAGTGTGTCTATGAGTGTGTTTATGGTTGTGTATGTTGTGTGAGTTTGCAAGAATGTTTGAGTGTGTGTGTTTTGTCAGCGTCAGTGTGCATATATGTGTGTCTGTGTGAGTGTGAGTGTTTGTGTGTGTGTGAGTGAATGTATGCACATGTATTTGTCCATGTCAGTGTGTATATGTGTGTGTGAGTGTGTGTGAGAGTGAAAGAGTGAGTGTGTGTGTGTCTGTGTTAGTATGAATGTGTGCGCGAGTGTGTGAGTGTAGGTGTGAGTGTGCGCAAGTGAGTGTGAGTGAATGTGTGAGAGTGAGGGTGTGTGTGTGAGTGAGTGTGTGAGTGAATAAGTGTGCAAGAGTGAGGGTGTGTGTGAATGTAGGTGTATGAGTGTGAGTGTGTGTGAGTGTGTGCATTTGAGTGTAGGTGTGTGAGTGAGTGTGGTTTGTGTGTGTAAGTCTGTCTGAGTATGTGTTTGTGTGTATGTGGAGTGAGTGTAGGTGTCTGTGAGAGAGAGTGTGTGTGAGTAAGTGTAGGTGTGTGATAGGGAATGGGGGTGTATGAGTGAGTGTGTGAGCATGTGTGATAAAGTGTGTGAGAGAGTATGTGACAATGTGTGGTGAGGGGGTGTGTATGAGTATGTGAGAGTGTGTGTGTGTGAGTATGTGAGTGTGTCTGTGTGTGTATGTGTGTGTGTCTGCGTGTGTATGTGAGAGTGTGTCTGTGCGTGTGTATGTGTGTATGTTTGTGTGCCTGTGTGTGAGAGAGAATGTGCGTGTGTTGTGAGTGTGTGAGTGTGTGTGTGTTGTGAGTGTGTGTGTGAATATTTGAGAGTGTGCGTGTGTCAGTGTGTATGCATGTGTTGTGAGTGTGAGAGTGTGTAAGCGTGAGTATTTGAGCACATGTATTGTGAGTGTGAGTGAGTATTTGAGAGAGTGTGTGTGTCAGTGTGTATGCGTGTGTTGTGAGTGTGAGAGTGTGTAAGCGTGAGTATTTGAGCACGTGTGTGGTGAGTGTGTGAGTATTTGAGAGAGTGTGTGTGTGGGTATGTGAGCTAATAATAGATATTGTCAGAGGGCACACATGGTGGTTTGATAATGGACTGCTTCTCAGTCAAAGTAACAGCCAGACGTGGGCCAAACACCTGCAACTCCATCTGGGAACAAAGCAGCTTGTCTGGCATGGTTTTCTTGCTCAGTGTGAGCTAGAGCTTTCAAGGAAGTAGAATTCACATTTCCCCATTTGATCACCCAATCAGCTCCTGACCTCATTACAGCCTTGGTTCAAGCATGGACTAAAGAGCTGAATTCCAGAGGTTAGGTGAGAGTGACAGCTTAGAATCCCAACAGTGTAGAAACAGGTCCTTTGGCCTAACAAGTCAACACTGACCCTCCTAAAAGTAACCCATCTAGACCCATTCCCCTGACTAATGCATCTAACCTACACATTCCTGAACATCGTGGGGCAATTTCCCACAGCCAATTCACCTAACCTACACATCTTTGGACTGTGGAAAAAAACCAGAACACCTGGAGGAAACCCACGCAGACACGGGGAGAACATGCAAACTCCACACAGACAGTCACCCGAGGCAGGATTCGAACCCATGTCCCTGGGCTGTGAGGCAGCAGTGCTAACCACTGAGCCACCATAACACCCCTAACTCTTGACATCAAGGCTGCATTTGACCAAGTGTGGCATCAAGGAGCCCTGGCAAAACAGGAATCAGTGGGCATCAGGGGCAAATTCTCCACTGGTTAGGTCATACCCAACACACAGGAAGATGGTTGTGGTTGTTGGAGGTCAGGCATCTCAGCTCCAGGACATCTCTGTGGGAGTTCCTCAGAGTAATGTCCTAGGCCCAACCATCTTCAGCTGCTTCATCAATGACCTTCCCTCCATCATTCGATCAGAAGTGGGGATGTTCACTGATGATTGCACAATGTTCAGCTCCATTCCTCAGATACTGAAGCAGTCCATGTTCAAATGCAACAAGGTCTGGACAATATCCAGGCTTGGTCCAACAAGTGGCAAGTAACATTCATGCCACATAAATAATAGGCTGGGGCAATTTTCCCTCGACAAAGTCAGAAGTGATATCCACCTGTTCTGACAGGTTTAGTTTGAAATCACAAGTTTTTAGAGCACTGTTCCTTTGCCAGGTGAAGGGGAGGGAGGTGCACAGGCACAGACTACATGGGATACCTGCGCCTGTGCACCACTCTCCACTTCACCTGATCAAGGAGCCACACTCCAAAAGCTTGTGACTTCAAATAAATTATTGAAATATAACTTGGTGTCACGTGACTTCTGTCTTTGACCGCCCCAGTCCAACGCTGGCACCTTATATTTTTCCTGGAACTTTGGAGGCTGAGGGGTGATATAATAGAGAGCTAGAAAATCATGAGGGACATGGATAGGCCTTTTCCACGGGGTAAGGGAGTCCAAAACTAAAGGGCATAGGTTTAGGGTGAGAGGGAAAAGATTTAAAAGCGACCTATTTTCACACAGAGGGTGGTACGTGTATGGAATAAGCTGCCAGAGGAAGTGGTTGAGGCTGGAACAATTACAGCATTTAAAAGGCATCTGGATGGGTATATGAATAGGAAGGGTTTGGAGGGATATAGGCTGGTTGGCATGGAAGAGTTGGACCGAAGGGTCGGTTTCTGTGCTGCATATCTCTATGACTCCACGTCTCTAGGAGACAGTCTAATCACCGCCCCTTCACATTCAACCATGTTACCATCACTGAATCCCCCACAGTCAACACCCTGAAGTTTACTATTGACCAGAAATTGAATTGGACTCACCACATAAATACTGTAGCTGCAAGAGCAGGTCAGAGGCTGAGAATCCTGCAGTAAGTACCTCACCTCCTGTCTCCCTGAAGCCTGTCCACCATTTACAAGGCACAGTTTGGTGTTGGAGGTGATTTCCTTGAATTCCAGGAGCAGCAATTACTGCTTTATACACTGTTGCATTGTTTTGGAACTTTGGAGAGAAAAAAAAGTCAAAACGACAGCACTTTTAAAAGAGAGAGGGACAGACAAAGGCAGCACACGGTGAGGTCAGTGCAGGAGAGAGAGAAAGAGAGAAAGATACCCACGCTGCTAACTGCTAAGTTAGAACATGAGACCGGGGTATCATAGCAATTACAGAAACGTGGCTCAAAGATGGACAGGACTGGCAGCTTAATGTTCCAAGATACAAATGCTACAGAAAGCACAGTGAACCTGCACAGTTACTGCCTTTACTGTTTGAATTCATGTATTGCTGGACATCGGAGTATATCTGGGAAAATTAATAAACTGTGAAATTCACAACTAATCCTGGAAGAACCTGTTTGGGAGAGGTCACAGCACAGAAACAGATAAGTGAATATTTTTAGGTGTGGCCTTACAGTAGGTTTGTAGTAGTGAGTAGAGTGGGTTCTTTCTTAATTAGATGTTTTATTAGACATGTCTCTTGATTAAACTTAAAAATATAAGCTGTAAGTATTAACTTAACCTGGAGCAGTGTTTTGTAGAGGAATAAGACAGGGCTATTTTCTGGGTCTACAGATTGAAACAACCAAAAATGGCCTTTAGTAGAGTGATATCCTCTTCATGTCAGATTTAGGAGTTTAGGAATATTTATGGGCTACTGAGGATTATATCTGCAAAAAGTGCCGTTGGTTGCGAATCCTATCAGATCGAATGGATTGGTTGGAGCGACAGTTAGAGGCAATGAGGAATTTACAAGAGCAAGGAGATGTGATGGATGGCAGTTATGGGAAAGGGGGAAAATCTCAGATACAGTTACACATATGGATTAACTCCAGGAAGGGTAAGAGAGGTCGTGCAGGAGTCTTCTGTGGCTATCCCCATTTCAAACAGGTATGCTGTTTTGGAAAATGTGGGGGGTGATGGTTCTCAGGGGAAGGTAGCACAAACAGCCAAGTTTCTGGTATCGAGACTGGCTCTAATGCAATGAGGGGTACTTTGGGTTCCAAGAGATCAATTGTGTTCGGGGACTCTCTAGTCTGAGGTCCAGGCAGACGTTTCTGTGGCCAGCAGAGAAAGATCAGAATGGTGTGTTGTTTCCCTGGTGCCAGGATCAAGGATGTCTCAGAGAGGGTGCAGAATGTTCTCACAGGGGAGAGGGGCCAGCAGGGGGTCATTGTATATATTGGAAACAATGACATTGGAAGGGGAAAGGATGACATTCTGAAGGGAGAATATAGAGAGTTGGGTAGGAATTTAAAAAGAGGTCCTCGAGAGGAGGTAATGTCACTTTTACTCCAAGTGCTACGCTCTAGTCAGGGCAGGAATAGGAGGATAGAGCAGATGAATACATGGCTGAGGAGCTGGTGGATGGGAGAAGGATTCCCATTTTTGGATCATTGGAAGCTCCTTTGGGGTAGAAGTGACCTGTACAAGAAGGACGGATTGCACCTAATATACTGGCAGGGAGATTTACTAGACCTGCTCGGGAGGATTTAAACTAATAAGGTGGGGGGATGGGGGGGCTGGGGGGGGGAAGGGAGAGGTGGGGGTGGGACTCAGGGAGATAGTGAGGAAAGAGATCAGTCTGAGATTGGTACAGCTGAGAAAAGAAGCGAGTCAAATAGTCAGGGCAGGCAGGGACAAGGTGGGAGCGGTTAATTAAACTGCATTTATTTCAAAGTTACAAATCACACAACTGAGAGACAATTGTGTCCTCCACAACCACCTGATGAAGGACGTCGCTCCGAAAGCTACTGCTTCCAATTAAACCTGTTAGACTATTACCTGGTGTTGTGTGATTTGTAACTTTGTCCACCCCAGTCCAACACCGGTATCTCCAAATTATGGCATTTCTTTCAATGCAAGAGGTCTAACAGGGAAGGCAGGTGAACTCAGGGCATGGTTAGGGACATGGGACTGGAATATCAGAAACTTGGTTCAGGGATGGGCAGGACTGGCAGCTTAACGTTCCAGGATACAAATGCTACAAGAAGGACAGAAAGGGAGGCAAGAGAGGAGGGGGAGTGGTGTTTTCGATAAGGGATAGCATTACAGCTGTGCTGGGGGAGGATATTCCCGGAAATTGATCCAGGAAAGTTATTTGGATGGAACTGAGAAATAAGAAAGGGATAATCACCTTATTGGGATTGTATTATAGACCCCCCTAATAGTCAGAGGGAAATTGAGAAACAAGCTTGTAAGGAGGTCTCCGCTATCTGTAAGAATAATAGGGTGGTTATGGTAGGGGATATTAACTTTCCAAACATCGACTGGGACTGCCATAGTGTTAAAGGTTTAGATGTAGAGGAATTTTTTAAATGTGTACAAGAAAATGTTCTGATTCAGTATGTGGATGTACCTACTAGAGAAGGTCAAAACTTGACCTACTCTAGGGAAATAAGGCAGGGCAGGTGACTGAGGTGTCAGTGGGGGAGCACTTTGGGGCCAGTGACCATAATTCTATTAGATTTAAAATAGTGATGGAAAAGGATAGACCAGATCTAAAAGTTAAAGTTCTAAATTAGAGGAAGGCTGATTTTGACGGTATTAGACTAGAACTTTCAAAAGCTGATTGGGGCAGATGTTCGCAGGTAAAGGGACGGCTGGAAAATGGGAGTCTTTCAGAAATGGGATAACAAGAATCCAGAGAAAGTATATTCCTGTCAGGGTGAAAGGGAATGCTGGTAGGTGTAGGGAATGCTGGATGACTAAAGAAATTGAGGGTTTGGTTAAGAAAAAAGAAGGAAGCATATGTCAGGTATAGACAGAATAGATCGAGTGAATCCTTAGAAGAATATAAAGGCAGTAGGAGTATACTTAAGAGAGAGAACAGGAGGGCAAAAAGGGGTCATGAGATAGCTTTGGCAAATAGAGTTAAGGAGAATCCAAAGGTTTTTTACAAATATATTACGGACAAAAGGGTAACTAGGGAGAGAATAGGACCCCTCAAAGATCAGCAAGGCGGCCTTTGTGTGGAGCCGCAGAAAATGGGGGGGATACAAAACAAGCATTTTGCATCAGTATTTACTGTGGAAAAGGATATGGAAGATATAGACTGTAGGGAAATAGATGGGGACATCTTGAAAAATGTCCAGATTACAGAGGAGGAAGTGCTGGATATCTTGAAATGCAAAAAGGTGGATAACTCCCCAGGACCTGATCAGGTGTACCCTAGAACTCTGTGGGAAGCTAGAGAAGTGATTGCTGGGCCTCTTGCTGAGATATTTGTATCATTGATAGTCATAGGTGAGGTGCCAGATGACTGGAGGTTGGCTAACGTGCTGCCACTGTTTAAGCAGGGTGGCATGGACAAGCCAGGGAACTATAGGTCAGTGAGCCTGACGTTGGTCGTGGGCAAATTGTTGGAGGGAATCCTGAGGGACAGGATGTATATGTATTTGGAAAGGCAAGGATTGATTAGGGATAGTCAACATGGCTTTGTGCGTGGGAAATCATGTCTCACAAACTTTACTTTTTTGAAGAAGTATTAAAGAGGATTGACGAGGGCAGAAGGGTAGATATAATCTATGGACTTCAGTAAGGCGCTCTGAAAAGGTTCCCCGTGGGAGACTGATTAGCAAGGTTAGATCTCATGGAATACAGGGAGAACTAGCCATTTGGATACAGAACTGGCTCAAAGGTAGAAGACAGATGGTGGTGGTGGAGGGTTGTTTTTCAGACTGGAGGCCTGTAACCAGTGGAGTGCCACAAGGATCGGTGCTGGGTCCACTACTTTTCATCATTTATATAAATGATTTGGATGCAAATATAAGAGGTACAGTTAGTAACTTTACAGATGACACCAAAATTGGAGGTGTAGTGGACAGCGAAGAGGGATACCTCAGATTACAACATGATCTGGACCAGATGGGCCAATGGGCTGAGAAGTGACAGATGGTGTTTAATTTAGATAAATGTGAGGTGCTGCATTTTGGGAAAGCAAATCTTAGCAGGACTTATACACTTAATGGTAAGGTCCTAGGGAGTGTTGCTGAACAAAGAGACCTTGGAGTGCAGGTTCATAGCTCCTTGAAAGTGGAGTCGCAGGTAGATAGGATAGTGAAGAAGGTGTTTGGTATGCTTTCCTTTATTGGTCAGAGTATTGAGTACAGGAGTTGGGAGGTCATGCTGTGGCTGTACAGGACATTGGTTAGGCTACTGTTGGAATATTGTATGCAATTCTTGTCTCCTTCCTATTGGAAAGATGTTGTGAAACTTGAAAATGCTCAGAAAAGATTTACAAGGATGTTGCCAGGGTTGGAGGATCTGAGCTACAGGGAGAGGCTGAACAGGCTGGGGCTGTTTTCCCTGGAGCGTCGGAGGCTGAGGGGTGACCTTGGAGAGGTTTACAAAATTATGAGGCGCATGGATAGGGTAAATAGACAAAGTCTTTTCCCTGAGGTGGGGAGTCCAGAATGAGAGATTTAGGGTGAGAGCGAAAGATATAAAAGAGACCTAAGGGGCAGCTTTTTCACAAAGTGGGTGGTATGTGTATGGAATGAGCTGCCAGAGGATGTGGTGGAGGCTGGTACAATTGTAACATTTAAGAGGCATTTGGATGGGTATATGAATAGGAAGGCTTTGGAGGGATATGGGCTGGGCGCTGGCAGGTTGGTCGAGACTGAGTTGGGATATCTGGTCGGCATGGATGGGTTGAGCCGAAGGGTCTGTTTCTGTGCTGTACATCTCTATGACTCTAAATTAGGCGTGTGATGGATTACTCCCCAATAACTCTGGATGAGTGCAGCCCCAACAATATACAAGAAGTTTGACATCTTCCAGGACAGAGCAGCCCACTCGCTTGGCACCACATCCACAACGATCCACTCCCCCATCACCCGCGCTCAGTCGCAGCCTCATCTCCAAGATGCACGGCAGAAATTCACCAAAGGTCCTCAGACGGCACCTTCAAAACCACATCAATTCCAATTTGGAAGGACAAGAGCACTAGATAAATGGGAACACCACACAAAAGTGCCGTTCCTTCACTGTTGCTGGGTCAAAATCCTGGAATTCCCTCCCAAAGACATTGAGGGCCTACTTAAGCACATGGACTGTAACAGTTCAAGAAGGCAGCTCACCCCCCACCTTCTCAAGGGGCAACTAGGGACAGGCAATAAATACTGGACCAGCCAGTGATGCCCACAGCCCATAAATGAATTTTTCAAAAACTCTCCGTGGCTATAGCCAACTCCCACCCATGAATTCTAACCTTCGCTTTCCATCCACACTGATTCCACATCACCATCTATTTCACCGAAATGACTGCTCACTGCCTTACTGGTACCTTCCTTCATTAACAAAGCTACGCTACCTCCTTTTCCTGTTTGTCTGTCTTGTAGGAATATCAAAATCCTTTCAACATTCAGTCCTCAGTCTTGGTCACCTTGCAGTCACATTCCCAAGAATAGCTATCACATTATATTCATTGGTTTTTATTTTCTTATAGCTAACAGCAAATGAATTGAACTGGTTAGATAGCGACACACATGACAACACAGAGGCTGTCAGAGAAATGGATAACATGAGCAGAGGGTGAAACAAAGCTGACTTTTTATGTCCAGTATGACTTCAAAACTGAAAGTCATCTGCTTCTAGTTCCTAAAAAATTCCCAATTCTCTGGTTGACAATAAGTTTTTGGAACATGTGTAATTATAACATGTTTCATTATAACATATCGATTTTGCAAAATCCCCAAACCTCGCCTCACTTTTTTCTGTTGTTCAAAATCAATGGAAGAACTTTTCAGGAGAACCATTAGATTTGTTTCAGTTTCTGAATTAATTCGGACTGGGATTTTTCTTACTTATGATCCCAGTTTAACTAGAAGTAAACTGTGGATAAATAGTTTATTCTGACCATCTTCCATTGTTTCTTTTTAGATGAAGCCACATGTGAAGATTTACAGGTCCACTGCCTGGGACAACATCGAGGAGCTTGACACCATCCAGAGTAAAGCAACGCCCTCAATTGCACCCTACCCTTCACCTTCAATAATCACTCCCTTCACCAATAACGTGCAACAGCAGCAGGGAGTGCTGGAAACAACTTCGCAAGGCCTTATCAAACCTGTGAGAAAGGTCCCCTCCAAGTCACTCACTGACTTGGAAATATACCCCCTTCCTTCAGTGTTGCTGGATATAAAGGCTGGAATTCCTTCCCTAAGGGCATTGTGGGTCACCCCACAGCATGTTGACTGCAGCGATTCCAGCAGGCAGCTGACCCCGACCTTCTCAAGGGCAACTAACAGAATTGAGAGTACCTTAGACACATGGACTGCAGGCAGCTCAGAACCACCAATTGCTTCCTTCTTACATATCTACTGAAGCTTTTGGCATCTGTTTCATTTTCCTTGCTAGTTTAATTCAACATTATAAAATCATAGAATTCCTAGTGTGGAAGCAGCCCATCCTCATCTTCCAAAAAGCATCCCACCCACATTTCCCATGGCCATCCCACACAGCCCTGAACACGGTGGGTAATTTACTTCCCCTGCACAGCTTTGGATTGTAGGGGGAAACCAGAGCAAATCCACACAGATACTGGGAGAGTGTACAAACTTCACACAGACAGTTACCTGAGGCTGCTATCGAACACAGGTCCCTGGTGCTGTGAAGTAGCAATGCTAACCACTGAGCCACTGTGCTGCCTAATTTTCCTTTTTAATCAAATTCCTGGTCCCTCTTTGTCAAACATTAAATCTTGTCAATCCTAGGTTTCTAACTCTTTGTGGCCACATTATTAGCCTCACTTTAATCCAGTGTCTGAACTCCTTTTGTTAGCCACAGTTACATGACTTTTCCTGTGGTGTTTTGATGCTTTAAGAGATTGCATGTTTATTGTAAAGTAAATACTAATCCATTAAACGTTTGCTACTGTTTATCTTTTAATCTACTTTCCCAACCTGAGGCAGTCCACCTCTCAGAACTACAATGTCTGTTTTGTTCAGATTTGTTGTGTTGCATTGAGTTTAAATAAGTAAAGTCAAAATCAATCGAGAATTCCAGCACATTATGATTACTCTTCCTTGGAAATCCTTTACAATAATATTATCACTTAACTATTTCTCATTGCAGAACACTGGATTTAAAATAACTTGCTCCCATTCAGTTCTGTGATCTATACACAATCTTGTGCACATCCTGTGAAATTAGCCTCCACACTGTTACCGCAAAGTCCTTTTGTTCTGTTCAAATGAAGATTAAAATCCCCTCATGGTTCTTGTGTTATTCTTGCGACATGAAACTCTAATTTCCTGATTTACACTTTGTTTACTCTGTGGTGACCTATAAATAGCTTCCAACAATATTTCTGCCTCTTGTTATTCCTTAGCTCTGCCTAAACTGATTCCGCGTTTTGTCTGAGCGAAGATTCCTTTTCTCTGGCATTCCCTTCTTTATCACTCTCCTTCCATTTTGCCAATTTCTTCGAAGACTGAAGTACCCTGGGATATTTAGTCATCCAGCAACCATGGACAGGGTTAGACCCACTGCCACAAGTGAATCTGCGAAGGCAGGGGGTCGCTGCTATAATTCAGTGAGTCTCTTAATTACTAATTGTCTGCCTCTCCCCTCCCTTGGGGCCTTCTAACTCTGGGCCATGCTAACAGATCTCTGAGACATATCTTCTCACCAGTTCCTGGCTCTTGTTTGCTGGGGGTTGGTGGATGTAAGTCTGAACGTGGCCACTGCTTTTGATGGCACTGTAGGGAGTGGAATGTTGATGGATGGCCTCCTCTGATCTTAGCTGAAAATGTATTGCTGGAAAAGCGCAGCAGGACAGGCAGCATCCAAGGAACAGGAGATTCAATGTTTTGGGCATAAGCCCTTCTTCAGGAATGAGGCTTATGCCCGAAACATTGAATTTCCTGCTCCTTGGATGCTGCCTGACCTGCTGCGCTTTTCCAGTAACACATTTTCAGCTCTGATCTCCAGCATCTGCAGTCCTCACTTCTCCTCCTCTGATCTTATCCTAATCCACTTAATGCTCCTTAGTGTGGGAGGGGCTGAGTTCCTGAAAGAGTTACCCCCTCAGAAACCACTGCCCTCATGTCTCTGTAATGACCGTTCGGTTGAACCTTTCCATTTCTTCCTGTATTACTCATTCATCTTGGGAATGATCTATGGACTCAGATATTGTGTCTTTCACTTTCATTTGTTGTGCCCTTGGAAACCTCATAAATAGCCCCTTAAAAACAAAATGGAGGAGGGGATTTAAAATACAGGTGAGGTCACTGTCTGGAGTACTGTGATAGGAGGAGCTGTGAATGCGTGGGACAGAATCCAAAAGGACCTGCTCCTCAAACTTACTCACTGCTGCCCCACCTCCAATCCCAGGTATCCCCAGGTTTTCCACCCTGGAATGTACATGGATGTGTGACTGTTTGCTATGCCCCCTTTCCTTGCCTTACCTGGCCCAGACAGGAGATGGTGTGTCCTGAAGTCAGGAGGAACGCATGGAGTAAAGAGCTGGCTGTATCAAACTCTAAAGATAACCAGTGAGCATGTGCATTCAGCGCTACGTCCTTATGATGTCAGGTCTTCCTGATGGAAGAAGGTGCTAGGGAAACCCTATCTTATCGTGCTTCCCTATTGAGTGTACCATACATTGCATATCATGTATTGTGCATTGTATTTAATTTCATATATAGTATATAGTACATATAGTATGTCAAGTAGAGCAAATTGGGTCCAGTATGCAGTGTCTCGTTTATCGTGTACCATATGAAGTGTCTAGCACATTGTGAACAGTATGTAATGTCTGGTTTATCGTGTCCAGTTTGTACAGCTTTGTGTCCATCCCTAATGTGTACACTACTTCCCCTGCTTGTATGTCACACCCAGATGCTGACCTTCTCTGCAGACATTTTGGGGCAGATTGTAGCAGCTTGGATAATACTTTGACCTGAACCATTAATTTATCTCTTTGAAATGGGTTTTGATGAAAATGTTCACCAGCCCAAGGCAATGGCCAGGTACTCTTTCTCATTCTGAAAGTAGCAGCACTCCATTTGTGAGCAAATCCAGTCCATTGTCCTGGTTAAGCGCTGAAATGTCCACATGGGACAGGTCACATGACTAGGGCATGCCAGGAAGGACATTTGATTTTGACTTTTTTCACAGGAGCAGAGGAGGTTGAGAGGTTTATAAAATCATGAGGGATATCGATAAGGAGAAAGGCAGGTGTCTTTTCCCTAACATGAGGGATTTCAAAACTAGAGGCAGATATTTAAGGTGAGAGGAGAGAGATTTAAAAAGGACATGAGGGACAATTTTTTTTAACACAGAGAGTGGTTTGCAATAGGAATGAAATTCCAGAGGAAATGGTGTATGCCATTTAAAGGACATTTGGAAAAGTACATGGGTAAGAAATGTGGCAGGTATGGGCCAAGCCCAGGCAGGTGGATCTAGTTTTGTTTGGGGATTATTGCCAGCATGGGCTAGTTGGACAGTTTCCATGCTATTTGACTCTATAGTGACTGAAATAACTCCACAGAGGACAGTATCCTGTCACCAAGTCACCCTTTATCTACATGTGGATAGTACTTTGACACTGGTCTAGCTTCTCAGAGTGAACAGAATCTCTGACACTCCTGTATATCAGTCAGCCAGGGCTCCCCGATTAGACCAGATTAGCAGCCCCAGTCAGGGAACTCATATTCTGTGAGGCCCACCCAGCTGGTCAAAAGATTAAAAGGTTGCCCCTCAAACTCCAAACGCTGTCCTCACACAAATCTCTGGAAGAGCCCTCTAAAATCTAACTCAAGACCCCCATCTCAGATCCCGTGGCATTTGGAAAATAAGTGTTTCCTAAAAGCATTTCACTGCTTGTGAATCGCTTTGCTCCATCCAGGTGCTGCAGTTGGTTCGATTTTCAGTGGAAATCCGCTTACTTTGAAAGGCTGTAGAGAAACGAGTGCCAAGAATAAAGGTCAGGAAAAACAGGACCGTGATTGTTGACAGCAAATGGCTATACATTGTTGAAAACATTTCCTTTAATGCGCTTTGAAAACATTTCTTTCTGCCCAGATCTGTTGCCTGATTTCCTTGTTATTTTTGGATGATTTGTTGAAAAGTGTTTGCTCACACTGCTGAACAAAGAAAGAATGCACATGGGAGAGAGCCTGATGTTATCTGTGTTTCCTTTTCATTTTACAGAGGTTCCCACTTTATTGTTCACTCCTGCCCTCTCAGTAATTATATATTCTGTGAGTGTGGTGATGACAGACCGCACTGACTTCGCTTTGTTTAATGTGGCAACAGTTTCGATCATCAGCCGCTCTCTTTTGCTCCAAGATCAAATTATCTTTGAGATGCAGATGAATTTTAACCAAAAAAGGAAACATTATTGACACAAACAGAGGATATCTATGCCGTGGTTTGGGGGAGTTGAGGCTAGTTAGGGTCTTGGGTATAATCCTTCATCTGAACAGGTCCCTTGTAGCTTTTTCCCCACAGCTGCTGACTCAACTATTGAGGCACTGCCATATCCCACACCTGAGTCAGTAAGGGCAGTGAGTCCAAATCCCTGCACAGACTCTTGAGTGCAAAACCCTGTGTTGAGAGCCAGCACGGTGTTTGAGATGCTAACTAAGGGTAAAAGTCACCATGCTTTATGGCCAGACCCAATTTACTATAGTGCCAGGCGGGATACCTCAAGCCCTTAAACCCCTAGGTGAGAAAGAGTGAACAGTTCCTCCTTCTTTATTCATCCACCCTCGTGGTTGGTCATAACAAGATTAATAAAGATAGGATCCCTTTCTTAGGGGAGCCCCTTCTCCCAGTTCCGTGTGTTTTCAAAGAAGCTGGTTTAACCAGGCTTTCTTGAGTTAACAGATTAGATTAGATTAGATTACTTACAGTGTGGAAACAGGCCCTTCGGCCCAACAAGTCCACACCGACCCGCCGAAGCGCAACCCACCCATACCCCTACCCCTACATATACCCCTTACCTAACACTATGGGCAATTTAGCATGGCCAATTCACCTGACCCACACATCTTTGGACTGTGGGAGGAAACCGGAGCACCCGGAGGAAACCCACGCAGACACGGGGAGAATGTGCAAACTCCACACAGTCAGTCGCCTGAGGTGGGAATTGAACCCAGGTCCCTGGCGCTGTGAGGCAGCAGTGCTAACCACTGTGCCACCGTGCCTCAGAGTGACTTAATTAATGACCAAATATGGGAAGAATTAATCATACACAATTTAGAAATAGGAGTTGAGTCTCAAAGGATGAAAGTTTCAAAAAAAGATAGAGGATGTACACTGATCACTCCCTGAATTGTTTACAAAGTGTGCAGAGTTTCAGCCCTTTCAGTGGAGATTATTAGTGATGATGATATTGATATGTGAACATGTGATTTCCACATTCGTAGCTCTGCAGGGTGATTGAGATTCTGTAATCCTGATTCTTTTTGACCATTATTGAATTCCAACATTCCTGTTTCAATTTGTCTGGCTTAGAAGCCAGCTCAGAGTGAGAACTTCCCTTTACCTGCAACACAGAGGCGAAGAGGGAAGAGTTCCTCAACTGTGACCTTCACAGCACACACTAATGCTCTTACCCAGGCTGTTGTACACAGGTAGTTCAACACACAGGATGTGCCAGAGAGGGCTGAGGTATTTGTGTACTCCCTTGTATTTCAGTACTAATGTGCTATAAATATCACAGCCAAAGAGGAACCTACTAGGTACCCCTCCATTGCAGGTTAAAGGATGCTCTCTCTCTCTGAGTCCTAGAAGCCAGCTAAACAGGGAGCATGACAGGAAGGACTCTCTTGCTCTGAGTCCTGCCAACCAATCACCATCAAAACTGAAAGAAGATTAAAAGGGGTCAATGAACCTGCAAAGCCAGGAATCCTGAAATTAACTGTTAATCCATCCATCTTCAACATTGATACAGGTTGAGGAGATTAAGCCTGCACTAACAGTGTTTATAAGAATTAGAGATGACCTTAATCAAACATACAAGATTCTTGAGGTACTTGATGGGGTAGATGCAGAAAGGTTGTTTCCCTGTGTGAGAGAGCGTAAGGCCAGAGGGCATCATCACAGAATAAGGGGCCAACCATTTAAGACAGAGATGAGGAAGAATATTTTCTCTCAGAGGGTGGTGAATCTGAACAAATCTTTACTGCAGAGAGCTGTAGAACTGTGTCATTAAATATATTCAAGGCTGAGATTTTTAATCAGCAAGGGAATCAGGGTTAAGGGAATTGACATGATAATTTGGAAGAGTTAAGTTCAAATAGAACATTTCATTTCCTCATCCAGGAAGAATTCCTGATGGCAGAAATAATGCCAAGCAAAGGGAAATCTTCAACCAACAGAACTGAGCAAACTGAGGGTGAACAAGACAGTCCAAAACGATCAGCAAGCTGAAGTAAAATGTTAACATACATCCATGGGGATTGGCCGTCAAATTGAAAATAACATTCTGCTGACACAGATTAAAGATGTCACCATGGGATAGAGGTAGACATATTGATGTATATGCATATTAATGATGAGAACAAAACATGGGGGTAGATGTGGTGTAAGGCTCTGACAGGATGTATATTGAGAAGTGCTTTAAACACCACCCAGAAAGGCACAGTTAGCATCTGAACGAATTGAGACCAAACTCCTTCTCAGAGATTCTGGAACAATGCCTATCATACCAGTGCAACCTGTGACATGTTGCTACCGTACAAGAAAGTACTTGTTCAATCTGAGAGCCTCTGCTAGTGAGACCAGGGAGTGGATTTCCTTTCCCACAATACAACAATCAGACCCTGCACATCCCTGCGCTTGAAGAAATGCCAGTAGACTGGTTTGATTGCATACTGCTTTCAATTAACGTGCTGTTCCTTTAGCTTCCTTCATTGGAAACAGCAGTGTGATCATGGTCACTCATGGACATCTGTCACATCTGACATGTCTTCCGAACCTGGCTCACAATGGATAACTCTGGATCTCTGTCCACAGACACTGCCAGATGTGCAGAGAGCTTGTCCAACATTGTCTCTGTTTGTTCCTGATCTCCAGCACCCGCAGCATTTTGCTTTAAATCTGCACACGCAATCACTCCTGTCCACGCTTCTCCTTCCATTTCACTCTCTCTCTCTGTAAATGCACACCTTTTACCCTGCACTACAACAGTCATGCCCATGATACACCCCCTGCTTCCCACTTCCCCCACCCTCATCACCTCCACATCACAGCACATCAATTGCAACATGTTATCTCTTGAATCAACTCCACATCCTGGGTGTGTGAAAAGCCCCAGTCCCAGCTCAGGCCATTTTGATAGGTTTCTCCATATCATCAGGCTGGGGAATATATTTTATCTTAGGTTACAGATTCTCAGTTAACACTCCCAAAGATTGTGAAAGCAGTGGAATTAGGGTGATCACTTTTGTAATTACTGTGAACAGTTTAGTCATGGTGGGGGAGAGGGTGGGGATTCAGTGTTAAAGGTTGACTGTAAAGTTTGGAGAAGGACATACCACTCTGCGTGTTTGAATGCTTTAGTTATTTCTTGGCTAACAATCTGATACAGTCGTTCTATTATGCTCCTGTCTCTGAATCATTTCATTTCATTTCCAAACTTGTTTTAAAAGTTCAGTTAACATGCTTCCAGCTCCTGGAATTTTTGGAAGTGGCCTGTTCAATCAAAGAACGCCACAGTGGAATCTTGTCAATGGTCTGGCTAAACCTTTGCATTGAACTCTTGACTTTTGCATTTATATTTTGTAGATTTATCTGATTTGATCCACTAACAAGACAGAAGCTCCATTATAGAGCTTTCAGTTGCTCAGAAAGTGAGCTCAAAAGATTTATGAGTGTGTTCAAACCAGTTGAAGAGCTTTAACACAAACTAGCTGTCAGCAATGAGCCACCGCACAGTTGTTACAACAACTCAATCCACAGTGTTTTTGCTGCAGTATTCCCAACCTCTGACCTGCTCTTGTAGCCATTGTGTTTATGTGGTGAGAGCAGCTGAGTTTCTGGTCAATGAAGGAGAGTCACTGATTTAAAAACTTACCTTGAGCATCGGGTTCCTCTATTTTTATTTCAGCAGCAGGAAGAGGGGGAGCATTGGCCAGGCCGCTGGGGGGAAGGTTTAAGAAGTTGTTGATTTAAGAAGTTGCCTCGCAAATAGGCAGAGCACACACTGAGCAGGAGCAGACTTAGGATGGCTGAGGAAGTGAAATGGTTCCATTACCTGAAACACGACTTAGGTAACATCTCCCACGCATCCTCCTCCTCTAACCAAATAAAAGATTCTGCCTGCCGGATTGGTAAGGTAACTAGTTAATTTTTAATTCTTTATTTTTCAATGCCTCTTTGGGAATTGAGAATAGTGGGAATGGAGGTTAGGGCAGTTGAATATTCCTCCTGCAGAATGTGGGAGGTAAGGGTCCCCACGAGTGTCCCTGCTGACTACATCTGCGGGAAGTGCACCCACCTCCAGCTCCTCGAAAACTACATCAGGGAACTGGAGCTGGATGAACTTTAGATCATTCGGGAGGCTGATGGGGTTATTGAGAGCAGTTACAGAGAGGGAGTCACACCTCAGGAGTAAGAAAAAGGGAGATAGTTACAAACAGGGAATGGAAAGGGAATCGGCAGGCAGTGCAGGGATCCCTGTGGCCATTCCCATCAACGGGTCTATCATTTTGGATATTGCTGGGGGCAAGACCTACCAGAGGTAAGCCATGGGGTACAGGTCTCTGGCACAGAGTCTGTCCCTGTTGCTCAGAAGGGAAGGGGCCAGAGGAGCAGAGCCTTAGTCATTGGGGACTCCATAGTTAGGGGGACAGATAGGAGGTTCTGTGGGAATGAGAGACACTCGCGGTTGATATTTTACCTCCCAAGTGCGAGGGTTCGTGATGTCTCTGATCGTGTTTCCGGGATCTTTGAAGGGGAGGGACAGCAACCCCAAATTATGGTCCATGTATGCACTGATGACAAAGGTAGGCAAACAGATGGGGGTTCAAGGCAGAAGTTCAGGGAGCTAGGATGGAAGTTTAGAGCTAGAACAAACAGAGTTGTTATTAGATTACTTACAGTGTGGAAACAGACCCTTCGGCCCAACAAGTCCACACCGACCCTCCGAAGAGCAACCCACCCAGACCCATTCCCCTACATTTACCCCTTACCTAACACTACGGGCAATTTAGCACGGCCAATTCACCTAACCTGCACATTTTTGAACTGTGGGAGGAAACCGGAGCACCCAGAGGAAACCCACGCAGACACGGGGGGAATGTGCAAACTCCACACAGTCAGTCGCCCGAGGCAGGAATTGAACCTAGATCTCTGACGCAGCAGTGCTAACCACTGTGGCACCGTGCCACCCATGTTATCTGTGGTCTATTGCCTGTGCCACATGCTAGCGAATCAAGGAATAAGGAAGAAGAGAGAGGAGTTGAACACTTGGCTATAGGGATGGTGCAGGAAGGAGGGTTTTGGATTCCTGGATAATTGGGGGTCTTTCTGGGGTAGGTGGGACCTCTACAGACAGGATGGTCTTCACCTGAACCAGAGGGATCCCAATATTCTGGGGGGGATATTTATCCAGTGTGTGCAGGAGAGTTTCCTGACATAGTATGTAGACAGGCCAAAAAGGGGCAAGGCCACATTGGATTTGGTATTGGGTAAGGATCCTGGCCAGGTGCTAGATTTGGAGGTAAGTGAGCACTTTGGTGATAGTGACCACAATTCGATTATGTTTACTTTAGTGATGGAAAGGGTCAGGTATGTACTGCAGGGCAAGAGTTATAGCTGGGGGAAGGGCAATTATGATGCAATTAGACAAGATTTAGGATGCATAGAATGGGGAAGGAAACTGCAGGGAATGAGCACAGTTGAAATGTGGAGCTTGTTGAAGGAACAGCTACTGTGTGCCCTTGATAAGTATGTACAGGTCAGGCAGGGAGGAAAGGGTTGAGCAAGGGAGCTGTGATTTACTAAAGAAATTTGAATCACTTGTCAAGAGGAAGAAGGCCGCTTAGGTTAGGATGAGACGTGAAGGCTCAGTCAGGGCACTTGAAAGTTAGCCAGGAAAGACCTTAGGAGAGAACTAAGAAGAGCCAGGACAGGGCATGAGAAGTTGTTGCAGATAGGATCAAGGAAAACCCTAAAGCTTTCTATAGGTATATCGGGAATAAAAGAATGACTAGAGAAAGCTTCGGGCCATTCAGGATACTAGTGGGGAGTTGTGCGTGGAGTCTGAGGAGATGCTGAAGCACTAAATCAATATTTTTTGTCACTATTCACACTAGAAAAAGACAACGTTGTCGAGGAGAATGCTGAGGTATGGGTTACTAGACTAGACAAGATTGACGTTCACAAGGAGAAGGTGTTAGCAGTTCTGGAAAGTGTGAAAATAGATAAGTCCTCTGGGCTGGATGGGATTTATCTGAGGATTCTGTGGGAAGCCAGGGAGGAGATTGCAGAGCCTTTGGCTTTGATCTTTGTGTTGTCATTGTCGACAGGAGTAGTGCCAGAAGACTGGAGGATAGCAAATGTTGTTCCCTTGTTTAAGAAAGGGAGTGGAGACGACCCTGATAATTATAGACCAGTGAGGCTATTGTACAAAATAGGGAGGCATGGGATTGAGGGTGATTTAGCGGTTTGGGTCAGAAATTGGCTAGCTGAAACAAAACAGAGGGTGGTTGTTGATGGGAAATATTCATCCTGGAGTTCAGTTACTAGTGGGGTACCGTAAGGGTCTGTTTTGAGACCACTGCTGTTTGTCATTTTTACTAATGACCTGGATGAGGGCATTAGAAGGATGGATTAGTCAGTTTGCGAATGACACCAAGGTCAGTAGAGTTGTGGATAGTGCAGAAGGATGTTGCAGGTTACAGAGGGACATTGATAAGCACAGAGCTCGGCTGAGAGGTGACAAATGGAGTGAAATGCAGAAAAGTGTGAGGTGATTCATTTGTAGTGTTGTGGTTCTGTTCGCCGAGCTGGGAGTTTTTGTTGCAAACGTTTCGTCCCCTTTCTAGGTGACATCTTCAGTGCTTGGGAGCCTCCTGTGAAGCGCTTCTGCGCTGATTCCTCCGGCATTTATACTGGTTTGAATCTGCCGATTCCAGTTGTCAGTAGCTGTCCGCTGCAGTGGCCGGTATATAGGGTCTAGGTCGATGTGTCTGTTGATTGAATTTGTGGATGAGTGCCATGCCTCTAGGAATTCCCTGGCTGTTCTCTGTTTGTTTCAAACAGAGGCATGGCACTCATCCACAAATTCAATCAACAGACACATCGACCTAGACCCTATATACCGGCCACTGCAGCGGACAGCAACTGACAACTGGAAGCGGCAGATTCAAACCACTATAAATGCCGGAGGAATCAGCACAGAAGTGCTTCACAGGAGGCTCCCAAGCACTGAAGATGTCACCTAGAAAGGGGACGAAACGTTTGCAACAAAAACTCCCAGCTGTAGATGAGCAGAGAGAGCTTGGTGTCCATGTACATAGATCCCTGAAAATTTCCACTCAGGTTGATAGTGTTGGTAAGAAGGCATATGGCGTCATAGAGTCATAGAGTTGTACTGCACAGAAACAGACCCTTCGGCCCAACTCGTCCATACCGACCAGATAAATCCCATCCAGCCCAAGGGACTTATCTATTTTCACACTTTCCAGAATTGCTAACACCTTCTCCTTGTGAACGTCAATCTTGTCTAGTCTAGTAACCCATACCTCAGCATTCTCCTCGACAACATTGTCGTTTCTAGTGTGAATAGTGATAAAAAATATTGATTTAGTGCTTCAGCATCTCCTCAGACTCCACGCACAACTCCCCACTAGTATCCTGAATGGCCCGAAGCTTTCTCTAGTCATTCTTTTATTCCTGATATACCTATAGAAAGCTTTAGGGTTTTCCTTGATCCTATCTGCAACCCAATCTAGTCCCACCTACCAGCACCCGGCCCATACCCCAGCAAACCCCTGTGAGCAGCATGGTAGCTCAGTAGTTAGTACTGCTGCCTCACAGCCCCTCAGTTCGATTCTAGCCTTGGGCGACTGTGTGGAGTTTGCACGTTCTCCCCGTGTCTATGTGGGTTTCCTCCCACAGTCCAAAGATGTGCAGGTTAGGTGAATTGGCCATGCTAAATTGCCCATAGTGCGAGGTGAATTAGTCAGAGGGAAATGGGTCTGGGTGGGTTACTCTTCGGAGGGTTGATGTGGACTGGTTGGGCCGAAGGGCCTGTTCCCACACCCAATGGAATCTAATCTTTTAACTGTTTTGGGGCGGCATAGTGGCACAGTGGTTAGCACTGCTGCCTCACAGCACCAGGGACCTGGGTTCAATTCCTGCCTCGGGCGACTGACTGTGTGGAGTTTGCACGTTCTCCCCGTGTCTGCGTGGGTTTCCTCCGGGTGCTCCGGTTTCCTCCCACAGTCCTAAGATGTGCAAGTCAGGTGAATTGGCCACGCCAAATTGTCCATAGCGTCAGGTGCATTAGTCAGAGGGGAAATGGGTCTGGGTGGGTTACTCTTCGGAGGGTCAGTGGGGACTGGTTGGGCTGAAGGGCCTGTTTCCACACTGTAGGGAATCTAATCTAATCTAACCCTTCCTATTCATATACCCATCCAGATGCCTATTAAATGTTGCAATTGTACTAGCCTCCACTATTTCCTCTGGCGGCTCATTCCATACACATACCACCCTCTGTGTGAAAAGGTTGCCCCTTAGGTCTCTTTTATATCTTTCCCCTCTCACCCTAAACCCATGCCCTCTAATTTTGGATTCCCCCACCCCAGAGAAAAGACTTTGTCTATTTATCCTATCCATGCACCTCATGGTATTATAAATCTCTATAAGGTCACCCCTCAGCCTCCGGTGCTCCAGGGAAAACAGCCCCAGCCTGTTCAGCCTCTCCCTATAGCTCAAATCCTCCAACCCTGGCAATATCCTTGTAAATCTTTTCTGAACCCTTTCAAGTTTCACAACATCCTTCTGATAGGAAGGAGACCAGATCTGCATGCAAGATTCCAAAAGTAGTCTAACCAATGTCTTGTACAGCCGCAACATGACCTCCCAACTCTGAAACTCAATGCACTGATTAATAAAGGGAAACATACCAAACTCCTTCTTCACTATTCTATCTACTTGTGACTCTACTGTCAAGGAGCTATGAACCTGCACTCCAAGGTCTCTTTGTTCAGCAGCACTCCCTAGGACCTTAACATTAAGTGTATATGTCCTGCTAAGATTTGCTTTCCCAAAATGCAGCACCTCACATTTATCTAAATTAAACTCCATCTGCCACTTCTCAGCCCATTGGCCCATCTGGTCCCAATCCTGTTGTAATCTGAGGTAACCCTCTTCGCTGTCCACTACACCTCCAATTTTGGTGTCATCTGTAAAGTTACTAACTGCACCTCTTATGCTCACATCCAAATCATTTATATAAATGATGAAAAGTAGTGGACCCAGCACTGATCCTTGTGGTACTCCACTGGTCACAGGCCTCCAGTCTGAAAAACAACCCTCCACCACCACCCTCTGTCTTCTACCTTTGAGCCAGTTCTGTATCCAAATGGCTAGTTCTCCCTGTGTTCCATGAGATCTAACCTTGCTAATCAGTCTCCCATGTCGAACGCCTTACTGAAGTCCATATAGATCACATCTACTGCTCTGCCCTCATCAATCTTCTTTGTTACTTCTTCAAAAAACTCAATCAAGTTTGTGAGACATGATTTCCCACGCACAAAGTCATGTTGACTATCCCAAATCAGTCCTTGAACTTCCAAATACATTTACATCCTATCCCTCAGGGTTCCCTCCAACAACTTGCCCATTACTGAGGTCACGCTCACTGGACTATAGTTCTCTGGCTTTTCCTTACCACCTTTCTTAAACAGTGGCACCACGTTAGCCAACCTCCTGTCTTCTGGCACCTCACCTGTGACTATCGATAGCTTCTATGGGTAGAGAGATTAAGTTTTGGAGCCACAAAGTAATTTTGCAGCTGTACAAAACTCTGATGTAGCCGCACTTGGAGTATCATGTACAGTACAGGTCACCGCATTATTGGAAAGATATGGAAGCTTTGGAAAGTGCTTAGAGGACATTTACTCGGATGTTGCTGGGTATGGAGGGAAGATCTTATGAGGAAAGGCTGAGGGACTCGAGGCTGTTTTTGTTAGAGAGAAGAAGGTTGAGAGGTGACTTAATTGAGACATATAACATAATCAGAGGTTATATAAGGTGGACAGTGAGAGCCTTTTTCCTTGGATGGTGATGGCTAACATGAGGGGACATAGCTTTGATTTGAGGGATGATAGATATAGGACAGATATCAGAGGTAGGTTCTTTACTCAGAGATAGTAGGGGCGTGGAATGCACTGGCTGTAACAATAGTAGACTCACCAACGTTACGGGCATTTAAATGGTAATTGGATAAACATATGGATGAAAATGGAATAGTGTAGAATAGAGGGGTTTCAATTGGCTTCACAGGTTGGTACAACATCAAGGGCAGAAGGGCCTGTACTGCACTGTAATGTTCTATGTTCTATGATAACCTCCAGGGTATTGATCGTGGGGCATTCAGTAATTGTAACACCTTGAATGTCAAGGGGTGGTCGTTGAATTGTCTTTTATTGGAGATCATCATTGCCTGGCATTTGTGTGGCATGAATGTTCCTTGCGACGTGTCAGCCCATGCCTGGATATTATCTTGATGCATTTGAACGTGGAATGCTTCAGTATCTGAGGAGTCACGAATGGCGCTGAACATTGTGTAATTATCAGTGAACATCTCCAATTCTGACCTTATTGTAGAAGGAAGGTCATTGACAAAGTAGCTAAAGGTGGTTGAGCCTTGGATATTTACCTGAGGAACTCCTGTCGAGGTGTCCTGGAGCTGAGATAACTGGGCTCCAACAACAACGGCCACCTTCCTATGTACCAGGTATGATTCCAACCAGCGGACAGTTTGCCCCCTGATGCCCATTGACTCCAGTTTTGAGAGGGTTTCTTGGTGTCACACTCAGTTGAATGCAGCCTTGATGTCAAGGGCTGTCACTCTCTCCTCCCCTCTGGAATCCAGCTTTTTTGTCCATGTTTGAACAAAGCCTGGAATAAGGTCAGGAGCTGAGTGGCTTTGGTGGAATAAAAAACTGGACACCATTCAGCAGGTTATTGCTGGGCAGGTGCTGCTTGATAGCACTGTTGGTGACCCCTTCCATCACTTTACCGATGATGGAGAGTAGACGGATGGAGCAGTATTTGGCCGTTTTGGATTTGTCCTGCTTTTTATGTACAGGATATATATTGACAACTTTCCACATTGTTGGGTAGATGCCAGTGTTGTAACTGTTCTGGACCAGCTTGGTAGGGGAATTTTTGAGCACGTGTCTTCAATACGATTGCCAGAATGTTATCTTGATAGCACGTGAAATGAATTGAATTGACTGAAGATGGGCATCTGTGATACTGGGGACCACTGGAGGAGGCTGAGATGGATCATCCACTCAGCACTTCTGGATGAAGGTTGCTGTGAAAGCTTCAGCCTTATCTTTTGCGCTGATGTGCTGGGCTCTTCCATCATTGAGGATTGGGGGTATTTGTGGAGTCTCCTCCTGCAGGGAGTTGCTTCATTGTCCGCCTCCAGTCATGGCAGGTTGTGGCAGCACTACAGAACTTGAATCTGATCTGTTGGTTGTGGGATCATCTAGCTCTGTCAATCACTTCCTGCTTATGCTGTTGAAATTCACGTTGTCCTGTTTGGTAGCTTCACCAGGTTGACACCTCATTTTCAAGGACTTGGTGCTGCTCCCGGCATGCCTTCCTGCACTTTCTGTTGAACCAGGGGCGATCCCCTGGCTTGTTGGTAATGGGTGATTGTGCTGGAGTACAGTTCTGCTGCTGTTGATGGCCCACAGCACCTCATGACTGACTGCATTGATCTAGGCATCAGGAAAGACAGTAGCAGAAACAGCTACTGTTGACCTGCAAAGTTCTCCTTTTAGAAATGTTACAATTGAGTGACTTGCCTGGCCATCTCAGAGGATAGTTGACAATCAACCACATTGCTGTGGGTCTGGAGTCATATGTAGACCATTTTTTTTAGATTAGATTAGATTACTTACAGTGTGGAAACAGGCCCTTCGGCCCAACAAGTCCACACCGACCCGCCGAAGCGCAACCCACCCATTCCCCTACATTTACCCTAACACTACGGGCAATTTAGCATGGCCAATTCACCTGACCCGCACATCTTTGGACTGTGGGAGGAAACCGGAGCACCCGGAGGAAACCCACGCAGACACGGGGAGAACGTGCAAACTCCACACAGTCAGTCGCCTGAGGCGGGAATTGAACCGGGGTCTTTGGTGCTATGAGGCAGCAGTGCTAACCACTGTGCCACCGTGCCATCGTGCCGACCAGGTGAGGATGGCAGATTTCCTTCTGGGAAGGACATTAGTGAGCCACATGGGATTTTTCTGACAACTGACAATGTTGTCATGGTCACTAGTAGATTCTTAATTCCAAATGTTTGTGTTGAGTTTGAATTCCACCATCTGCCGTGAGTGGACCTGAACCCAGATAATGCCACTAGACCATTATCTCCCCAATGACAAAGTTTAGGAGAAAGCATAAACTAGGAAGTAATGGAAGCATGCAAGAAGATCCCCACAATGGCCATGGTGAATTTGAACCTGCAGATTGACTGGATAAGTCCGAGGGGTAAGGATAACATGGATGACAAATCTGGGGAGTGCATCAGGGATTGTTTCTTGAAGCTGTACGTTTCTCAATCTGTCAGGATCTGAGTTATGTTAGATCTAATAATCTACAATTAGCTATGACAGAAATTGTGATGAACAAGGAGCCAGCATAGGCATGGGTTTTTGAAGGACTCCATGATGCAGTGAACTGATGTGGTTTGATTGCTCTCTGTTTGACTGGTAAGGGTCTGGTTCTCCGATCCTTGTACAATTGCTTGATTGCTTCAGCCTGAGGAATGAGCTTGAGAGCACTGGCACCAGGCCAGGAATGTTCTGGAAAAGACTTGCCTGGAACCAAGCAGAGATTATGTATATGCTCAAATCAATTAAATTGTGAGATGTTTTGAAATATTGCATATGAAGATTTAGATTTAAAGTCATTACTGGATTGTCAGGAGATAATTTAGTCATTTAAGATGTTCAGCATCTTGGCATTGGTCATAGTCAACAAGAAAAAAAAGCAAGTGTAGTTGTGGGAGGGGGGATGTAAGAAAATGGAGGACAAAGCAACCCAATTTTCAACAGAGCAGACCCATATTCTCTTTTCCATGCCTGCGTGTTCACTCATTTTACAACTCAATCCTCCTTTCCTACTGTTACCACTCCCTTTCTCTTTGGCTTCACACAACTTCACAATCTATTCCTTTTGCTCCACCTCCCCCCCCCCCCATCAACAGCTTAAAAATATCATTTTCCAACCTCTTTCAGTTCTGAAGATGAATTGTATTGGAAACTGAACACAAATTATGTTTCTTTCTCTCACAGATGCTGCCGGACTTGCTGAATTTCTTCAGCACTCTCCGTGTTTTTATCATTTTTAAAAAATGTCAAATGATCCTCTGCATGCTAGGAGACTTTGGAATCACTTCAAGAAAGAAAATCAGCACAAGGCTGATGATTAGAAGAATTATTGTCAAAATCTGACAGGTTCAGTACTGTCCTTTTGGGAACAGCATGTATGAACATTAGAATTAGGAGCTGGAGGAGGCCATTCAGCCTTTCAAGCTCTGCTATGCCATTCGATAAGGTAGTGACTGGTCTGATTGTGGTCCCAATACTACTTTCCTGGACAATGCCCAATCACAAACATCCCAGGGCTCACCTAGATCTGTTTCAAGTCCCACATGGAGGTGGTTGGATGCTTAACTGGTCTCTGAAGTAGCCCAGCATAAACCACACATTAAACCACTCATTTCTCAGGGAAACCAAGGGTAAGTTACAAATTGCAGAATCATTACAGTGCAAAAGTTCATCGCAGACTTGTCAATGATGTGTCTACTCAAAACAAGTACAGAGATAAGGAGAAAAAAAATAGCTTTTCTCTGTTTACACTCTCCAATCTTGTTAGAATTTTATAGGTTTCTAAGAAATCCTCCCTCATTCTTCTAAATTCCAGTGAATTTAGTTCCAACTGATCTCTTCGTATGTCAGGCCTGTCATCCAGAATTGCACACAATATTTCAACAGTGGTCTAACCAATGTCCTGTACAGCTGCAACATGACCTTCCATCTCCTGAACTCAATGCTCTGACCACTAAAGGAAAGCATATCAAATGCCACCTTCACTATCCTATCTCCCTGAGATTCCACTTTCAAGGAACTATGAACCTGCGCTCCAAGGTCAGGGATAGTCAAGATGGCTTTGTGCAAGGGAAATCATGTCTCACAAATTTGACTGAGATTTTTGAAGAAGTAAGGAGGAAGATTGATGAGGGCAGGGCAGCGGGCATGATCTAAAAGTAAGGTGTTCAACAAGGTTCCTCATGGGAGACTGGTTCGTAAGGTTAGGTCACATGGAATACAGGGAGAACTAGCCATTTGGATACAGAACTGGCTCAAAGGTAGAAGACAGAGGTGGTGGTGGAGGGTTGCTTTACAGACTGGAGGCCTGTGACCAGTGGTCTGCTGCAAGGGTCGGTGCTGGGTCCTCTACTTTTCATCATTTATATAAATGATTTGAATATGAGCATAAGAGGTGTACTTAGCAAGTTCACAGATGACACCAAAGTTGGAAGTGTAGTGGACAGTGAAGAAGATTACCTCAGAATACAGCAGGATATTGATCAGCTGGGCCATTGGATCAAGGAATGGCAGTTGGAGTTTAAATAAACATGAGGTGCTGCATTTTGGAAAGGCAAATCAGAGCTGGACTTGTACACTTAATGGAAAAAGTGAGGTCTGCAGATGCTGGAGATCAGAGCTGAAAATGTGTTGCTGGTTAAAGCACAGCAGGTCAGGCAGCATCCAAGGAGCAGGAAGTTCGACGTTTTGGGCATAAGCCCTTCATCAGGAATGAGGACAGTGTGTCCAGCAGGCTAAGATAAAAGGTAGGGAGGAGGGACTTGGGGGAGGGGCGATGGAGATGGAAGGAGGTCAAGGTGAGGGTGATAGGTTGGAGTGGGGTGGGGGCGGAGAGGTCAGGAAGAGGATTGCAGGTTAGGAGGGCGGTGCTGAGTTCGAGGGAATCAACTGAGACAAGGTGGGGGGAGGGGAAATGAGGAAACTGGAGAAATCTGAGTTCATCCCTTGTGGTTGGAGGGTTCCCAGGCGGAAGATGAGGCGCTCTTCCTCCAACTGTCGTGTTGTTATGTTCTGGCGATGGAGGAGTCCAAGGACCTGCATGTCCTTGGGGAATGGGAGGGGGAGTTAATCCGAAAAGATCACTCCCTCCGTGACTCTCTCGTCAGGCCCACACCCCCCACCAACCCAACCTCCACTCCCGGCACCTTCCCCTGCAACCGCAGGAAATGCAAAACTTGCGCCCACACCTCCTCCCTTACTTCTCTCCAAGGCCCCAAGGGATCCTTCCATATCCGCCACAAATTCACCTGCACCTCCACACACATCATCTATTGCATCCGCTGCACCCGATGTGGCCTCCTCTATATTGGGGAGACGGGCCGCCTACTTGCGGAACGCTTCAGGGAACACCTCTGGGACGCCCGGACCAACCAACCCAACCACCCCGTGGCTCAACACTTTAACTCCCCCTCCCACTCCACTAAGGACATGCAGGTCCTTGGACTCTTCCATCGCCAGAACATAACAACACGACGGTTGGAGAAGGAGCGCCTCATCTTCCGCCTGGGAACCCTCCAACCACAAGGGATGAACTCAGATTTCTCCAGTTTCCTCATTTCCCCTCCCCCCACCTTGTCTCAGTTGATTCCCTCGAACTCAGCACCGCCCTCCTAACCTGCAATCCTCTTCCTGACCTCTCCGCCCCCACCCCACTCCAGCCTATCACCCTCACCTTGACCTCCTTCCACCTATCACATCTCCATCGCCCCTCCCCCAAGTCCCTCCTCCCTACCTTTTATCTTAGCCTGCTGGACACAGTGTCCTCATTCCTGATGAAAGGCTTATGCCCGAAACGTCGAATTTCCTGTTCCTTGGATGCTGCTTAACCTGCTGGGCTTTAACCAGCAATATATGTTCAGCTTGTACATTTAATGGTAAGGTTCTGGGAAGTGGTGCATCTTTGGACTGTGAGAGGAAACCCACATAGACCTGGGGAGAGTGTGCAAACTCCATATAGATAGACACCTGCGGGCGAATTGAACCGGGGTCCCCCACACTGTGAGGTAGCAGTGCTAACCGCCGAGCCACTGTGCTGGGCTTTTGCCCCCAAAGAGGATAAATTCACATTTACTCACTTTATATTGCACCTGCCTGGCATTTGCCCACTCACCCAACTTGATCAATTTACACTGAAGCATCTCCGCATCCTTCTCACAGCTCACCCTCCCACCCAGCTTTGTGTTGTCTCCAAACGTGGAGAAATTACATTTACTTCCTGTATCTAAATTTATCTTTGCGTTTGGCTTTCTCTGGCTACTGCAATATTCCCTTGCACCTTCTTATTCACTGTGGGGCACATTTGACAGCAGCACGGATACACACTGTACTCAACTCGACCAGCCCTGCTCTCTTGTACTGGAGCATCTGAAAGGAGAATGGTTGTCTCCTTGATGCTGTCAGGGGCTTGCTCTCTGCCTGACATGGACAAAGTGATTTTAATGAACTTTCTCAGTTGTATGAAAACATACTTCCGGGGCAGGTGGGACCTGAACACTTCCACTGAGCCTTTATAAAATAGGGGGAGGCAGATTCCTGTCTCTGACCCTTCATATCAATGACAGTTCTGTGTCTGGGATGTGTCTCAATTAAGTCATTTCAGAAGCAGTGCGCCGATACTTTGCCAAGCCCATCAGTTCTGGAACAGTTAGCCAGCTAGCACTCCCTTCATGAGTAGTGCCTGCTTTATGATACAAGTCATCAATCTTGCATTTATAGACTCTGTAGGCAGTTATTCTCTGAAGTGAATTGCTTCATATTTCGGACTCTCTCAGAACCTTTGCCAGTGGTTATCGTGCATATTCCTGATAGCTGGCTGCTGGGAAAGAGCTGTCCGCTTGACAGTTTCCATCTTGTGAAATCCAGGCACAGCCTCCCACAAACATTAGTTTGCAAGTCCTTCTGCCTTGTTTCAATGAGACCAATGCTGAGGGGAGCATGGAGAAACTGAGGGGTTTACCCCTCTGGGGGACCCAGACTAAGTGGCTGGTCCTATAAATGGTCTGGCTGGGATGATGTAGGGTAAATCTTGGCACAGTGCCAAGGTGAGGAACGAAGGCCCTGGCAAAGATTCTACAACCGCTGCTGCGGAGGGGGACTGGATGTCAGTATTTTAACAATCGGAGACACTCACTCCAGTGCAGCAGTGACAGCACAGCGCCAACAGAGGGACATCCACTCAGAATGCATTCCTCCAGGACCCACACAGTAATTCCCCAGGACATCCCTGAATACTCTGAGTCTGCCCATTTAGCCCTGGGAGGTTCGCCCCTGGAAAGCTGGTTGAGGGTGTTGGTCATCTCCTCCAGGCTCAGGGTCATCGAGCCTCCTGGTATGAAATTGGCCCTTCCACGCCTGTCCTACAGCAGGGCACCACCTGGAATTTGCACAATTCAATTGGCATGCTTGGGTGAGCACTGCTGCTTCAGAGCTCCAGGGACCTGGGTTCGATTCCAATCTCAGACGACTGTCTGTGTGGAGTTTGTACATTCTCCTTGTGTCTGTGTGGGTTTCCTCCCACAGTCCAAAGACGTGCAGGTTATGGTGAATTGGCCGTGCTAAATTGCCCATAGTGTCCAGGGCTGTGTAGGTTAGGTGAATTAGTCACGCTTAAATATGCGGTAATAGGGTAGGGGAATGGGTCTCTCTTTGGAGGGTTGGGGTGGACTTGTTGGGCTGATTGGCCTGTTTCCATACTGTAGGAATTCTGTGATTCAGTCAGGTCCCAGACATGCAGGAAAGGAAAAAAGGTGAATTACAATCCTCTCATGTGGGTTCTGTAGACCTCCAGCTCAGAGAAAGGCACAAGGAGCTGCTGACGGGTACCATTCATTTTTTCCAGCGAGTAGAAGAAGGGGGAGCCGCAGTCCAGGTCCTGGAGGAGCCAGATCTGAGACCTCACATACCCGCCCCGGGACCCAATGAGCTGCAGGTCTCTGAGCGCGGCCTTCTTCTCTTTGTACACCCCCCACACAGGGGCAGTTCCACATCGGGCTGACTGAGACGTGACTCCAGGTCACACGCCTCCTTGTCCAACCCCTTGATCCTGGATTTATCAATCCCCATGTGTATAGCTGACAGAAGGCAGGGATGTGAATCTTGCCCAAGTCCCACCACAATCTCAAGGAGAGGAACCCCTGCCTGCCTCACCCCTTGCTTCCTTCTTCAGCCAGCCCAGAAGTGATGAAACAAGACCTGGAATGGCCTGTTCTCCAGCGGCAGGTTGTTAAAGTGCCAGAACGTGGACCTCAGCCCCGTACCGAACACAATGAGCTCCAGCTACACCAGGTAGTGATTGGTGAATGGTCCCTGCTGCGGGTTGGTCTTTGGCACACAGGAGGTACTTGCCCTGAAAAGCTGGTCATCCCAGGCCTCACAAAGGTGAAGGTGACCGAGTCAGAATGGAGATTCTGCCAAATCAAGGAACCAACTGAATCCCTCAGCGTCCCCACCGATGCTGAGCTGATCAGGGTCTGTCTGCAGTCCTGACCCTTGAGGGTACAGTTCAAATCTCCCCAAACCCCACCTCCTGGGGAAGATGACATCACCTTCATCAATGGAGTTGAGGGAAGTAGATACCTTGTCATAGAGTCACAGAGATGTACAGCATGGAAAAATACCCTTCGGTCCAACTCGTCCATGCTGACCAGATATCCTAACCTAATCTAGTCCCATTTACCTGCACTTGGCCCATATCCCTCTAAACTCTTCCTTTTCATATACCCATCCAGATGCCTTTTAAATGTAATTGTACCAGCCTCCACCACATCCTCTGGCAGCTCATTCCATACACACACCACCCTCTGTGTGAAAAGGTTGCCCCTTAGGTCTCTTTTATATCTTTCCCCTTTCACCCTAAACCTATGCCCTCTAGTTCTGAACTGCCCCACGCCAGGGAAAAGACCTTGTCTATTTATCCTATCCATGCCACTCAGTTTTGTAAACCTCTATAAGGTCACCCCTCAGCCTCCGATGCTCCAGGGAAAACAGCCCCAGCCTGTTCAGCCTCTCCCTATAGCTCAAACCCTCCAACCCTGGCAACATCCTTGTAAATCTTTTCTGAATCCTTTCAAGTTTCACAACATCCTTCCTATAGCAGGGAGACCAGAATTGTATACAATATTCAAAAAGTGGCCTAACCAATGTCCTGTACAGCTGCAACATGACCTCCCAACTCCTGTACTCAATACTCTGACCAATAAAGGAAAACATACCAATGACCTTCTTCACTATCCTATCTACCTACGACTCCACTTTCAAGGAGCTATGAACCTGCACTCCCAAGGTCTCTTTGTTCAGCAACACTCCCTAGGACCTTATCATTAAGTGTACCAGCTAACAAATGTTTCCAAATTGAAGGGCCATGTACCCCACCCGCCCCAACCCCCACTGAAACAACAGCAGGTCTGAACTGCTTGGCACCTGCCCTTTGACCCTGGACATGTCTGTCTGGAAACAATGGTGAGAACCCAAGGCATCTGGACCCTCCTCCAAAACCACAGCCACTCCAGGGGCCACATAGCAGGCCTTTCCCAGCATTGTACCTGCAACCCTGAGCAGGATATTCCTCAACTGCCATCTCCCAGTCACCCAGCAGACCCCACCAGGGACATCAGATTGGTGACCTGGGAGAGCATCCTCAAAGACTGGGCCCCGCTGAGTCTCTGATACACATGGTCAAAGCTGAGGGTTTGACCCTTCCATCGAAATGGGGAGAGTGCAGAGAGCTTAAAGGGGGCACCTGATGGTGGCACTGCATCTGAGAGGGCAGAGTGTAGTGAGGGAGATTTCATCATAAGTCACCCTCCTTTTCCTTTTCACCACTATAGGAAAGGTCACATGTCAGCACATCAAGATCAGTCCCTCCTGGGGTACATTGGGCTCAGGGTCTCTCGGGGTACATTGGGGTCAGCCCCTCCTGGGGTACATTGGGCTCAGCCCCTCTCAGGGTACGTTGGGGTCAGCCCCTCCTGGGGTACATTGGGCTCAGTCCCTCTCGGGGCACATTAGGCTCAGGGCCTCTCAGGGTACATTGTTGTGACTTAGGTGAGGAACGTACAGCAGTGTTAGTCACAGCTGCTTCAGTGAAGCTTGTAACTTTGGAGATGGGGCAGTGTGCTTTCAAATGCTCCTTATATGCATGGACTCACTCACTACTGCCATTAAAAATATATTACACTGAACATCCCCTTGGTAACGCCCAATGAAGATCTGAAAATGGAAGGAGTTGGTTGAATTGGGCCTCCTTTAACCCTAGGCCTTCTGTGACAGCTGACCTCACGTGAGTGAGCTGGAATAAATGGCGGATGTTTGATAGAATGACCTGTTGCACTGGAGCTTGTTAAAGGTCCACAGTGAACTGTTTTCCAAGGCCAAGAGTACTGCCGCACCATAAGCCAGCACAAGAAATCTTCTTTATTGTTTAACTGTTTTGTGTGGTGTGGGTGTCACTGGCTGATCCAGCATTTATTGCCCGTTCCTAGTCACCCTTGAGAAGGTGGGGGTGAGCTGCCTTCTTGTACCGCTGCTGTGAATGTGCTGTGGGTAGACCCATGGTGCCATTAGGGAGGGAATTCCAGGATTTTGACACTGAAGGAATGGTGATATATTTCCAAGTCAGGATGGTGCGTTGCTGTGAGAGGAACTTGCAGGTTGTGTTGTTCCCGTGTATCTGCTGCCCTTGTCCTTCTAGATGGAAGTGATCTTGGGTTTGGAAGGTGAGGAACTCAAACCCAGAAAGGATTTGAGACACTCAGTCCAACATAATATCCCCCCGTTTCGCTCACTGCCTAGGCCAGTGGCTCACAGAGGCTGATCCACCAAATTGGACATGTTTGTGCTGGAAAATGACATCCTCCTTTTCCTCCTTTCAAAAATGTCATGGAATTGACCTTTTGACCAAGCATCTGGTGACCCGACTAACATCTCCTCATGCAGGTCCAGTGGCGTACTTAATTTTGCAATGCTCCTGTGAAGCACTTTGGGATGTTTCAGTACTTTAAAGGCACCATACAAATTTAAGTTGTTGTTGCTGTGTGATCTATGGCTGTCCAAAGAGTGTTGCCAAACTGTCCATGGAAGAAGCCACATCATGGGGGTACCCAGGGGCTGGATGGATGTCCCCCAGTGGTGGGGCGTGGGGATGTCAAGCTTCTCATTTGGCCACTTTTGGAATACAGCATTGGTTCTGGTCTCCTTCCCATAGGAAGGACGCTGTGAGACTTGAAAGGGTTTAGAAAAGATTTACAAGGTTGTTTCCAGGGTTTGAGCTAGGGAGAGAGGTTGGGACTCTGGTCGCAGGAGCATCAGAGAATGAAGGGGGACCTCACAGAGGTTTATAGAATCATGAGGGGTATGGATAGGGTGAATAGTCAAGGTCTTTTTCCCTGGGTAGGGGAGTCCAAAACAAGAGGTCATAGGTTTAAGATGAAAGGAGAAAGATTTAAAAGGAACCTGAGGGGCAACATTTTCTCTCACAGAGGGTGGTACTTGTATGGAATAGGCTGCCAAAGGAAGTGGTGGAAGCTGGTACAATTACAGCATTTAAAAGGCATCTGGATGGGTATACGAATAGGGTTTGGAGGGATATGGGCCGGGTGCTGGCAGGTGGGACTAGATTAATTTAGGATATCTAGTTGGACTGAAGGGTTTGTTTCCGTGCTGTAAAACTCTCTGACTGTATGAATCTATTTTGCCCACTCCCTCGACAGACTCTGTGCATCATTCTCACCACTTGTCTGTGTACCTAGTTTTGTGTCAACCCTGCCAATGTGAAATGGTGAACCCTGAATTAACATTTTAAATTCTAAGGTCTGGTTTTCTGTTGGACCCGATAGAAAGACACAGAGCCCAAGGTAGCTGATCTCAGTAAATGGTAATAGTGGCTTGGAATGGACTGGATAAGCCTGTTTAGGAAGCACTACAATGACACAGTAAAAATCTGGAAAAGGTGGACAGAATTGTAATTGGAATGAAATTCCTCCTGATATCTGGGATTATCAGCTGGGACAATTATTTTTTGCCACTCAACAGGTACAAGACAAAGCTTGGTCAATGGTTGAAGGTGAGCCATGATCTAATTCAGTAGTGCAGCACACCTACAAGGTGAATGGCTTCACTTCCATCCTGGGGGATGACCCTTGAAAAGGCAGATGAGAATCTAACTGAGCAGTGAGGGTACTGTTCGGATGGATCAGGTGGTCTTGCACATGCCTGAGACGGTCAGAAACTCTTCTCTCTGGGAATTAGCCAATCACAGTTGGGACAGTTAGAGGAGAGGCTACTGTCAACCTTAGGGCTATTGCTTTGGGAACAGAAAAGGAAAGCCAAATGCCTGCTTGTCCCAAATCAGTGCCTAAAAACACCCGAAGATCCCAGGGGAATGATATGACCATGTCCCGATACCCAAGGCAGGGAGCGAAAACAAGAAAGTCTAATTCTAGATGGGATGAGCAAGTTGAGGATTAAAATGAGTGAAAACACTCTGTATCTATATGCCAATTCTGTAACACAACAGAAACGAGTGGATCAGTATTTTATTGTATGATGAGTTCGCTGGGTATGTGAGACAATGATGGAACAGGTCAGCACAGGTCCAACTCAGAGCAAGTACAAACACGTGGCTCATACAGTCTTTGTCTGCACTGCATCACAGCATTGAAGTGTGCTGAGGATCACTCTTAGCAAATGCTGGAGATTCTTATCTTCAGGTGATAAGACCTGAATGGAGGATGATCCAGGCTCAGGGTTAACACAAGTTAGACGCCCCTTCCTAAAAGCGTGTTATTAATGAGACACTAACTGATGAGTCTGTCCAGGCGGTCCACAGTTCCCAATTAAATCAGAGCAGGGAGGAGAGGGGCTCAATCAACATCCTCGAAAAATGCGATTGAAGATCTTTGCAGCAGAAAATACACTGAACCACTGCCTCATCCATGCAGTGCCTCATCACTCACTGACAAACTCAGAGCAGAAGTAAAGACCTTCAGCCCTGTCAGAGTGCTATCTTTCCCTTAAGCTGCATTGCGGAAACCAATGGATCTCGTTATTATCACAGAGTAGTTTGTAAGGGATTTGCTGTCTCCCTACATCACAGCAATGAACAATCTTCGATAGGTACACCAATGGCTTTAAGTTGCTTTGGAAAATCTAGTAGTTGTAAAGTACACAATATAAAAGCAAATCTATTTACCTGACAGTGCTGTTACCAGCACAGGCCCACTTCCAGATTGGATCATTCAAACAGGAAAATCACAGCTCTCAAGAGTGAGTTAGAAATACCTCCCAAAAACTCTGTACTGCCCCGTCTGCCAGACCCCTCTTTTCACCGTTCTCAGTGTCTCACTGGGATCTGGATTCCATGATGGATTTCCCACTGGATCAACAGAAACACAGCCAGGAAGAGATGATTGAACACTTTGAGCCAATCTGTCTTATCAGATCTATCACATCTTCTAACAGATCATAGTTAAACTCTGACTAAAATTAAGATATCTGTTGTCACTACTTGCTTGTTAATAGGATCCATCTCACATTTAAAATTTACAATTAATATAACCCAACAGAGATAAATGTGTCTTAAACAGGAGTCCAAACTTCTTATCCATTGCTAGACTCCACAATAACTGGAGATAGTTTCTCTCTCTCTAGCCCTGTCTGTTCTCCTCAGTACTTTAGAAACTTTGATGAAATCATACATTAACCTTCCAAACTTCCTTGAACGATACCTCACTGAGGTACAGTATTTGCCCTGGTGGGATCTCGCTGAGGTGGAGTACCCACCCTGGTGGGATCTCGCTGAGGTGGAGTACCCACCCTGGTGGGATCTCGCTGAGGTGGAGTACCCACCCTGGTGGGATCTCGCTGAGGTGGAGTACCCACCCTGGTGGTATCTCCCAACACTGAGCATGAGATAGAAGAACAAATTGGTAAACAGATTACGGAAAGATATTGAGGTAACAGGGTGGAGGTAATGGGAGATTTTAATTTTCCCAACATTGACTGGGATACAATTAACGTCAAAGGTCTGGATGGGGTAAAATTTGTAAGAAGTGTCCAGGAGAGTTTTCTAGAGCAGTATGTCAATAGAAGAATAGGACTAGTCTTAAATGAGGAATCAAGCGGGCAAAAAGGGATCATGAAATAGCTTTAGAGAGCAGAATTAAGGACAATCCCAAAGCACTTTATTCTTATATAAGAAGCAAGAGGATAACCAGAGAAAGGATTGGTCCACTAAAGGATAACGAAGGAAGGCTGTGTGCCGAACCTGAGAGAATGGATGAGATTCTGAATGATTACTTTGCATCAGTGTTCACTGAGGAGAGGAATATGATGAATCTTGAGATTAGAGATAGAAGTTTGATTAGTCTGCATCACATTGGCAGGGAAGATGTGTTGGGTAGGCTAGAGGTTATTAAAGTGGACAAATCCCCAGGACCGGATGGGATCTGTCCCAGGTTGCTGAGGGAGGTGAGAGAGGAAATAGCTGGGGCCCTGACAAATATATTTGTGGCATCCTTAAATACAGGTGAGTGCCAGAGAACTGGAAGGTTGCTCATGTTGTCCCCCTGTACAGGAAGGGTGGTAGGGATATTCCGGGTAACTACAGAGCAGTGAGCCTGATGTCAGTGGTGGGAAAGTTGCTGGAGAAGGTTCTGAGGCATAGGATCTATTTATACTTAGAAAAGAATGGGCTTATCAGTGATAGGCAACATGGTTTTTGTGCGGGGGAGATCGTACCTTACCAGCTTAATAGAGTTTTTCAAGGAAGTGACCAAGTTGATAGATGAAAGAAGGGCTGTTGATGTCATAAACATGGACTTTAGTAAGGTGTTTGATAAGGTTCCCCATGGTAGACTAATGGAGAAAGTGAAGTCACATGGTGTGCAGGATATTCCAGCTAGGTGGGGAAAGAACTGGTTGAGCAACAGGAGACAGAGAGCGGTAGTGGAAGGGCGTTTCTCGAAATGGAGGAAGGTGACCAGTGGTGTTCCACAGGGGTCAGAGTTGGGGTCACAGTTGTTTGTAATATACAGAAATAATCTGGAAGAGGGCACTGTTGGTACGATCAGCAAGTTTGCAGATGACACAAAGATTGGTGGAGTAGCAGAAAGCATAAGGGACTGTCAGTAAATACAGGAGAATATAGATAGACTGGACAGTTGGGCGGAAAAGTGGCAGATGGCTTTCAATCCAGACAAATGTGAGGTGATGCATTTAGGCAAGACTAATTCTAGAGCGAATTATACAATGAATGGAAGAGCCTTGGGAAAAGTTGATGGGCAGAGAGATCTGGGAGTGCAGGTCCATTGTACCCTGAAGGTTGCTGCACGGGTGGATAGAGTGGTCAAGAAGGTATATGGTATGCTTGCCTTCATTGCATGTGGTATTGAGTATAAGAGCTGGCAGGTCATGTTAAAATTGTACAAGACATTGGTCCAGCTGCATTGAGAATACTGTGCACAGTTCTGGGCGCCACATTACCAAAGGAATGTGGACGCTTTGGGAGGGTGCAGAGAAGGTTTACGAGGATGTTGCCTGGTATGGAAGGTGCTAGCTATGAAGAAAGGTTGAGTAGGTTAGGTTTATTTTCATTCGAAAAAAGGAGATTGAGGGGGATCCTGATTGAGATTTCCAAAATCACGAAGGGTATAGACAGGGTGGATAGAGAGAAGCTTTTTCCCAGAGTGAAGGATGCAATAACGATAGGTCATACTTTCAAGGTGAGAGGTGAAAAGCGTAAGGTGGATACATGTGGCGAGTACTTCACACAGAGGGTGGTGGGTGTTTGGAACGCGTTGCCAACAGAGGTGGTAGAGGCAAGCATGGTAGATTCATTTAAGATGTGTCTGGATAAATGCATGAGTAATTAGATTACTTACAGTGTGGAAACAGGCCCTTCGGCCCAACAAGTCCACACCGACCCGCTGAAGCGCAACCCACCCATACCCCTACATTTACCCCTTACCTAACACTACGGGCAATTTAGCATGGCCAATTCACCTAACCCGCACATCTTTGGACTGTGGGAGGAAACCGGAGCACCCGGAGGAAACCCACGCAGACACGGGGAGAACGTGCAAACTCCACACAGTCTGTCGCCTGAGTCGGGAATTGAACCCGGATCTCGGGCGCTATGAGGCAGCAGTGCTAACCACTGTGCCACCGTGGCGTCCACAAATAGGTGGGGAGCAGAGGGATACAGATGCTTAGGAATTGACCAACAGGTTTAGACAGTACATTTTGATCGGCTCAGGCTTGGAGGGCCGAAGGGCCTGTTCCTGGGCTGTACATTTTCTTTGTTCTTTGTTCTCCCTGAGGTACAGTATCTACACTGGTGGGATATCATTGAGGTATATTCTAACATTTTGACCATGTGCCACCAGGGATTGATTGGGGCACATCAGACTATAGATCATAAGATGTAGGAGCATAAGGAGGTCTTTCAATCTAAACATTCTGCTGGGTTATGTTATAACATTGGGACAGACAGCCAAACCAAATCAGCCACCCTATCTCTACATTCGCAGCACAGTCAAATTAAAACCTTCAAAAACCCTCAAAATTGAGTCCAATGGTTCCTCACCATACTTTTAGAATAACTGCTCACGGGCTGTGAATAATCAATGCTTGATACTGGTTTTGTAGAAATACCTCCACAGAGGCTGCTATCCCTTCCCCAAGTCAGCCTTTATTTGTGTGTGGAATGTTCTTGACACTGATCCAACTTCCTCTGAGTGAACAGAATCACTGACAGACCTATTCCTATCTGTAAGCCAAGTTCCGATTATGTTACAAGATCCTTTGGGAAAGAGTGATCACAATATAGTAGAATTCTTCATTAAGATGGAGAGTGACACAATTAAATCCCAAACTAGGGTCCTGAACTTAAAGAAAGCTAACTTTAATGGCATGAGGCAAGTATTGGCTAGGATAAGCTGGCAAGGATACTTAAGGGGTTGACCATCCATAGGCATTGACAGACATTTGCAGAACATATGGATGAACTTCAGCGATTGTACATCCCTGTCTTGTGTAAGAGTAAAACAGGGAAGGTGGCTAAACAGGGAAATCAGGGATAGTGTTAAAGCCAAAGAGGAGGCAGATAAACTGGCCAGAAAAAGCATCAAACCTAAGGATCGGGAGAAATTTAAAATTCAGCAGGAAATCAAAAGGTTTAATTCGCAAAGGGAAAATTGAATATGAAAGTAATCTTACAGAAAATATGAAAACTGATTGGAAAAGCTTCTACAGATATGTGAAGAGAAAATAACTGGTGAAGACAAATGTCGGTCCCTTGCAGTTAGAATCAGGTGAATTGATAATGGGCAACAAAGCGATGGCAGACCAGCTGAACAAATCCTTTGGACCTGAGGGAGAACACAACCTTCAGGAAATGCTAGGGGAGAGAGTCAAAAATGAAGGAGGAACTGTAGGAAATCTTTCTTAGTCAGGAAATGGTATTGGAGAAATTGATGGGATTAAAACTTACTTAGTCCCTGGGACCTGATGCTCTGCATCTCTGAGTACTTAAGGAAGTAGTCCTCAATGTCAGATGCATTGGTGATCATCTTCCAGCATTCTGTAGACTTTAGAAGAATTCCAATTGACTGGAGGGTGGGAAATGTGACGTCACTTCTTAAAAAAGGAGATGGGGAAATGGGGAATTATAGGCAGGTGAGCCTGACATTGAAGGTGGGGAAAATGCTGGAGTTAATTATGAAGGATGTAAAACTGAGCATTTGAGAGGCAGTGATAGAATCGGTTCAACTCAGCTTGGAAATCACTAAAGGGAAGTCATGCTTGACATATCTTCTGGAATGTGTTGAGGTTGTGACCAGTAGAGTGGAGAAGGTGTTGTTATCTGGACTTTCACGAGGCTTTTGACAAGGTTCCATACAGAGATTAGTGAGGAAAATTAAAGCTCATGGTACCAGAGGTAATGTATTGATACGGATAGAGAACTGGTTGGCAGACAGGAAGCAGAGAGTTGGAATAAACTGGTCATTTTCAGAGTAACAGGCAAGAGGGATCCGGCAGGGTTCAGTGCTGGGACCTCAGCTGTTCAAAATATACATTAACAATTTGGATGAAGGAATTGAATGCAGTATCTCCAAATTGCAGATGACATTAAGCTGGGTGGCAGTGTGTGCTGTGAAGGGGATGGTAAGAGGCTGCAGGGTGACTTGGACAGACTGGCTGAGTGGGTAAATACTAGGCAAAAGCAAAATAATGTGGATAAATGTGAGGTTATCCACTTTGGTCACAAAAACAGGAAGGCAGATTATCATCTAAATGGTGGCAGATTATTATCTGAATGGCAGCAGTTGGCAGAAGGTGAGGTGCAACGAGACCTGGGTGTCATGGTGGAACAGTCGCTGAAGGTTGGTACGCAGGTGCAGCAGGCAGTGGGGAAAGCTAATGGCATGTGGGCCTTCATAGCAAGAGGATTTTAGTATCGAAGTAAGGATGTCTTACTGCAGTTATACAAGGCCATACCTTGAGTATTGTGTGCAGTTTTGGTCTCCTAGTCTGAGGAAGGACATTCCTGCTATTGAGGGAGCCCAGCGACAGGTCACCAGACTGATTGCTGGGATGGCAGGACTGACATATGAGGGAAGACTGGATTGACTGGGTTTGTACTCACTGGGATTTTGAAAAATAAAGAATAAGATCCTGATGGGACTGGACCAACTATAGGCGGGAAGAATGTTCCTAATGTTGGGGAAGTCCAGAACTAGGGGTCACAGTCTGAGAATAACGGGTAAGCTATTCAAGACTGAGATGAAGGAGAATTTTTTCACTCAGAGAGTTGTGAGTCTGTGGAATTCTCTCCCACAGGAAACTGTTGGGGCCAGTTCATTCAAGATGGAGCTGAGCATGGCCTTTGCAACTAAAGGGACGAAGGGGTATGGGGAGAGGATGGGAGTGGGATACTGAGATTGCATGGTCAGCCATGATTGTATTGAATGGTGGTTCAGGCTAGGAGGGCCGAATGGTCTACTCCTGCACTTATTTTTTATGTTTATATGGCTGGACCACATCAATAATGCAATCAGGGAGCTCATATTCAATGAGGGCTACCTGTCTGACCTTGTAATAATCACTGCATCCTACTCCCTCAGTACCCAAGGACAAAGGCTGATCCTTTTACTGTCGCTCCTCCTGGGGCATTTTAGCATCAGGTCAGGTTCCTCCAACCCTGCCTCTGGTACGGGCAGCATGTGATCCACAGTAGCCCATCTCTCAAGCTCAGAGGATTTTGGAAAAATATCATTCTCCTCTTCATCAAGGCATTGAGGCAGTGACATCCTCCATGTCCATTTCAGGTTCTGAGATGGAAAGTGGGGGCCCATGGGTTTCAGAATGGTCAGAAAGGCAGTCAAGGAGCAGAGCACGTTTTGTTCCCACAGCGTTTGTGAGTTTGCAGCTTTCATATGGTCCACATGCTTGTGCAGGACCGTCACACCATCTTATCCATTATTTGGACCTGATCTTGTTGACCATGCTTGTTACTCATGCAGGGCCATTCCCGTGGTTCCGACACCAAACTTCAACTCCTGAAGTAAACTGTCTCTCCCACTTAACGAAGTCATGTATCCGACTCTGGTATTCCTTACGTTGCTTCACCCATTTCCCTCCCCCAACCCTGTTTCCCGCAGCAGAAAGATCTGATTTAACCTGGTGCGGAATCTTCTCCGGATTAGTAACTCTGTTGGAGCTATCCCTGCAGTTTTGTGAGGAGTGCCCTGATATCCAACTAGGAATCAGGACAGTTTGGTATTGAGTGAAGCTGTGGGCTGCTTCTTTCAGCCTGCCTTCAAAGTTTGGATTGCTCTTTCTGCTAGACCCTTGGATGATAGATGGGATGGAGACTCGGTGTACTGCAAAAGATGTAAACAGCTTTTCTATTATCATCCCTGTGAAAGAACTCTGAGCATGTCCAGCCACTTTGATGGGCACCCGAAGGAATTGGGAATATGGGATGGCGTTTTTACAGGGGGCAGGGTGGGAGGAAGTGTAGGATGAAGGAATTGGGAATATGGGATGGCGTTTTGACGAAGGAATTGGGAATATGGGATCTGCTGCATCTGCTCCCAGGAGGACCAGTTCCAATACCGTACAGCCCAGATAGCTTCCTTCTTCAAGGACTGCAGATACCCCCCAGACGTGATCGATGATGCCCTCCACCGCATCTCCTCCACTTCGCGCTCCTCCGCCCTTGAGCCCCGCCCCGCCCCTCCAACCGCCACCAGGACAGAACCCCACTGGTTCTCACCTACCACCCCACCAACCTCCGTATACAGCGTATCATCAGCCATCATTTCCGCCACCTCCAAACGGACCCCACCACCAGGGATATATTTCCTTCCCCTCCCCTATCAGCGTTCCGAAAAGACCACTCCCTCCGTGACTCCCTCGTCAGGTCCACACTCTCCACCAACCCAACCTCCACTCCCGGCACCTTCCTCTGCAACCGCAAGAAATGCAAAATTTGCGCCCACACCTCCTCCCTTACTTCTCTCCAAGGCCCCAAGGGATCCTTCCATATCCGCCACAAATTCACCTGCACCTCCACACACATCATCTATTGCATCCGCTGCACCCGATATGGCCTCCTCTATATTGGGGAGACGGGCCGCCTACTTGCGGAACGCTTCAGAGAACACCTCTGGGACACCCGGACCAACCAATCCAACCACCCCGTGGCTCAACACTTTAACTCCTCTCCCACTCCACCAAGGACATGCAGGTCCTTGGACTCCTCCATCGCCAGAACATAACAACACGACGGTTGGAGGAAGAGCGCCTCATCTTCTGCCTGGGAACCCTCCAACCACAAGGGATGAACTCAGATTTCTCCAGTTTCCTCATTTCCCCTCCCCCCACCTTGTCTCAGTCGATTCCCTCAAACTCAGCACCGCCCTCCTAACCTGCAATCTTCTTCCTGACCTCTCCGCCCCACCCCACTCCGGCCTATCACCCTCACCTTGACCTCCTTCCACCTATCACATCTCCATCACCCCTCCCCCAAGTCCCTCCTCCCTACCTTTTATCTTAGCCTGCTGGACACACTTTCCTCATTCCTGATGAAGGGCTTATGCCCAAAACGTTGAATTTCCTGTTCCTTGGATGCTGCCTGACCTGCTGCGCTTTTCCAGCAACATACTCTCAACTCTGATCTCCAGCATCTGCAGACCTCACTCTCTCCTTTCCCAAATAATGGCCTGATGTCAGAAATGCTTATCCCAACTCAAAGAAGACTGTGGCGAGCGAATTTCTTGAGTAGCATACCCCACTCTTGTCACCACATCGTTCTGAAGGAAGTCCTTTGACTTTGTATGATTGGTAAGAACCTCATATCATTCCACCTGGCTGAGTCCCTGTATTAAAATTATATGGGCTCTTCGTCTCTTTAATCTAATCCTGTGATCAATCTTCCCTCCTTCAAATCCTTTGTATAACTTGTGTGATATTTTTCCCATTCTCTCTGCTTTCCAATAAAGCCCTTAATGGTTCATTGGTATTAGCCTCTAAATTTGAGTGAGCTGCATGTGTATTGCAAATAAACTATCATGCAATTATTCTGAACTTCTGCCAAACGCTTAAAAATCTTCCAGAGTTGCTGGAAACAATTCCCAGGTAGTCTGAGAATCCCTACAGTGTGGAAACAGGCCCTTTGGTCCACCAGGTCCACACCAGCCCTCCGAAGAGGACCCCACTCAAACCAATTCCTCTACATTTACCCCAGTCTAATGCAAAAATCTTAGAGGAGAAAATGAAGACTGCAGGTGCTGGAGATCAGAGCTGAAAATGTGTTGCTGGAAAAGCACAGCAGGTCAGGCAGCATCCAAGAGGAGGAAGAGAGCTTCTTCAAGGAAGGCATCTTTGTAAGAGGATTCGCAGTAGGTTAAAATCTTCTAGGAGAAAGTGAGGACTGCAGATGCTGGAGATCAGTGCTGAAAATGTGTTGCTGGAAAAGGAGCAGTATCCAAGGGATTCCTGAAGAAGGGTTCACGCCCGAAACGTCGATTCTCCTGCTCCTTGGATGCTGCCTGGCCTGCTGTACTTTTCCAGCAACACATTTTCAGCCCAGACTAATGCACCTAACCTATATGGCCCTGAACACTATGGGCAATTTAGCATGGCCAATTTACCCTTACCTACACATCTTTGGATTGTGAGAGGAAATTCACGCAGACACGGGGAGAATGTGCAAACTCCACAGACAGTCGCCTGAGGCTGGAATTGAACTTGGGTCCCCGGCGCTGTGAGGCAGCAGTGCTAACCACTGAGCCACTTTAATAGCCAACTGCTGCTCTCTGTTTAAACATAAACAGTGATGAAACGTCTGCAGAACCTTTCAATCAAAAATCAACCTGTTATTAACTCCCAGGCCTGGTCTCACAACCAAACAAACACCTCCTTCTGTGTTCTCTCTTCCATTTAATTTAGCACAAGCTGCTTCCCTCAGTCCAAAGTCATTTTCAAATCATAGTTCCCAGGTCCAAACCAAAATTGGTTAAAAAAATGGAAGAAAAATAATGGACAATCAGTGAGCATTCTAACAGCATCATAGAATAGAATCGTGGAATTTCACAGTACGTGAAGGTATTTAGCCCATCGCGTCTGTACTGGTTTCTGAAAGAGCTACCCAGTTAGTCCCATTCTCCAGCCCTATCTCCATAGCCCTCCAAATTGATCACTTTCAAATATATATTTAGCTTGCTTTTGAAACTTCCAATGGAATCCACCTCCACCACTCTCCCAGGCAGCACATTCCAAATCCTAACAACTCTCTGAGTTTCTCCTCATCTCACTCTTAGCTCTTTAGCTGACAACCTTGAAATTGTGACCTCCAATTACTGACATATCAACGAATAGAAACAGAATATCCTTCTTAGTGAGGGTGAGGTCCTGGATGTGGGTTTGCTTGTTCTTAGACATATGAGGAACATATGTCTAAGAACATATGAGGAATGGCTGAGGATCCTGGGATTGTATTCATTGGAGTTTAGAAGATTAAGGGGAGACTTAATAGAAACGTACAAGATAATACATGGCTTGGAAAGGGTGGACGCTAGGAAATTGTTTCCATTAGGTGAGGAGACTAGGACCCGTGGACACAGCCTTAGAATTAGAGGAGGTAAATTCAGAACAGAAATGTGGAGACATTTCTTCAGCCAGAGGGTGGTGGGCCTGTGGAATTCATTGCCACGGAGTGCAGTGGAGGCTGGGACGCTAGATGTCTTCAAGGCAGAGATTGATAGATTCTTGTTGTCTCGAGGAATTAAGGGCTACGGGGAGAACGCTGGTAAGTGGAGTTGAAATGCCCATCAGCCATGATTGAATGGCAGAGTGGACTCAATGGGCCGAATGGCCTTACTTCCACTCCTATGTCTTATGGTCTTATGGTTTTATTTCGCCACCATGCCAGGTAACATCATCAGTGAGCCCCCGGTGAAGCACTGGTGGTACGGCCTGCTTTCTATTTATGTGTTTAGGTTTCTTTGGGTGTTTGCTGATGTCATTTCGAGTTCTTTTACTCAGAGGACGATAGATGGGGACCAAACTGATGTGTTTGTTGATAGAGTTCTGGCCGGAATGCCACACTTCTAGGAATTTTCGTGCGTGTCTCTGTTTGGCTTGTCCTAAGATGGGTGAGTTGTCCCAGTCGAAGTGGTGTCCTTCCTCATCTGTATGTGAGGACACTAGTGAAAGTGTGTCATGTCTTTTTGTTGCTAGTTGATGTCCATGTATTCTCAAAGATCCATCCCACCCTGGCAATGCTTTTCTACAACGTCTACCATCGGGGAGAAGGTACAGAAACCTGAACACACGCACCAGCCGGTTTCGAAACAGTTTCTACCTACTGTTGTTAGAATACTGAATGGACTTTAAACTCTTAACATTCGCCTGTACCTGTTTTTGTTTTTGCCGCTGTTTACCTATTATTTACCATCTTTGCTACTGAACTCTGATCTGCCTGCACTGTTCGCAAGACAAAGCTTTTCACTGGGCCTCGGTACACGGGACAATCAATTCAATTCAATTCAAATCAATTCAATTCCGTTTTGATTAGATTGTTATGTCTGCCCCTGCTGCTTCCCACCTCCATGTGCGGTTAACAAATTCACTGCGGTTCTGCTCCCCTCCTACTTCAGTCTCCCGGCTGAAGAGCTTGAATTGTTCTCCAATCTTCTGCCGCCAGATTGAATGGCCCCAGTTTTCGGAAAAGGGGCATTTGACTGTTATGTTCTTTGCAGACTGGATTTGACAGGTTTTTCTTTTGCTATTTGGCCTTTACCTCATCGCCAATGTAATAACTTCAACACTTGGCTGCACTGGTTAATTTATAAAGCATCATGATATATGACAATTTACAGAGCTCACTCCCTGATACAGCTACTGGCTAAGTCCCCACACACCTCGTGCAGATTCCCTCAGGTCTGTCCCTGACTGGACTTGCAGGTCACATGACTCCTACCTCAGCCAATTACAGGTAGTTCTCCTATAACCCCTTAGTGAAACCTCGCTTCATAGAAAATCACTTCATGGGGCTGATGGGAAAGGTGGGGTTGGGGGCAGGCCAGCAAAAAATTATCACTCACAATCGCTCAAAAAAATCACCCATAAATCTAACACAAAGTATAGCACAGCCTGAAAGAAGGTTGAAATCACATTTATTAATGAAACCAAAATAACTTTAACCCAGTACTCTGTCCAGTATCTCTCAGAGAAAGCTGCTCAGTCAGCAGCTGGCATCAGTCCATTCACAGGACAGCCCGAAGACCAGAGCTCACATCACACATGCACAGAACGAAGCGCACAAACTGATCCCTGCTGGAACCGGGCTCTTGCCAACAGAGGTAAGCATTCTCAAATCCTAATCCTTCAGCGATGTTGTAGCCAAATCGTGCTGCCGAAACGCACGTTATCCCAGAACTCTCTGCACTACAGATTCCTGATTGGAATCCCTGGCTTCTCTGAAATGTTCAATTCGTTAAGTAAAGAAATGTGGGATGTGTGGTTTGTCCACATCATGCCCTTTAAGTCAATGATATCAGCTAAGAACGTTTCACGAGCCCATGTGACTGCAACAGCCTGTTTCTCTCTGACAACATACCTCATCTCAGTATCAGACAATGATCGAAATGTGTACTTAAACGTGTTCATGTCATCGATCGGGCTGTTCTTGGAGAAGCAGTGCCCTACATTGAAGATGAGGCATCGGCTGCAATTGTGATTTATAGTGAGGGATTATAATATGTTAAAATACCTGGAGAACTCAGTATTTCTTTTGTCCAACACAATATTTCAATTTCTTGCTGGACTGGTATAGAGGGTATGAGCTATAAGGAGAGGCTAGAAAAACTCAGGTTGTTTTCTCTGGAGCAGCGGAGGCTGAGGGGAGACTTAGTAGAAGTCTGTAAAATCATGAAATGCATACATAGGGTTGACGGTCAGAATTTGTTTTCCTAGAGTTAAAATGGGGCCATATATTTAAGATTACAATCTCTACAGTATGGAAACAGGCCCTTCGGCCCAACAAATACACACTGACCCCCTGAAGAGTAACCCACCCAGACCCATTCCCCAACCCTATATTTACCCCTGACTAACGCACCTAACACTATGGGCAATTCAAAGGACCTGCACATCTTTGGATTGTGGGAGGAAGCCCATGCAGACGCGGGGAGAATGTGTAAACTTCACACAGATGGTCACCTGAGGCTGGAATCGAACCTGGGTCCCTGGTACTATAAGGCAGCATTGATAACCACTGAGCCACCATTCCACCCTATGTGCTATTTAAGGTGAGAGGGGGAAAGTTCAAAGGAGATGTTTTCCAGTAGAAAGTGGTAAGTGTCTGGAGTGCATTGCCAAGGGGTGGTGGTGCAGGCAGATGCAATAGGGGCATTTATGGGGGGGCCTTTGGATAAGTACACAGATATGTAAGGAATGGAGGGTTACAGACCAAGAGCAGGCAGAAGGGATTAGTTTAATTTGGCATCCTGTTTGGCACAACATCGTGGGCTGAAGGGCCCGTCTCTGTGCTGTACTGCTCTATGTTCTCGCTGTTTAAAGGGTCGGTAAGTGACTAAATTGGACGAAAAGCTTGTCTGCTGATTTATCATTCCAAGAAATCATTGATGATTTGGGACTGAAATGGGAATTGGGAAGAGGGAACGCATGATTAGCTCCTGTTTTTGTGGAGTTGCTAATGTGCCCCAGCTCCTAATGAAGTGTTCTGGGAAATGCATAGAGTTTTCTGAGAATTCTCTGTTTTCATTAAGTGTCAGGCCGTCTTCTTGTTTTAAGCAGATTTAAAACTGCTGTAACCTTCAGGTCACATTTTTTGACAGACTCACCAGTGATAAAATTGTGACATCTTACTCCTTAAAGGTCCTGTTGATGTTTGACAGAGTCCTTTTGGAAGTTTCATGTGGTGACATGATACGAGCTAACTCGAAGTTGTCTGAGTGGAGGAATGCTTATTTGACTTGGTGCCCAAAGGAACTTGCCAAAAACTGTGCCTTGTAACTATGGTACAATCGAACAATCTTCACACACTTTCTTCCACCAAAATCGTTAGATATATTGCCTTTGCTGCAATCTTACTAAGTTGCACAACTCAGAAAAGGGCCATTATGTTAGGAAATAGAAACATTCCAGAGAAATACACTGCAGACTTTCTGAGAGAACATATGACTCCCATCCTGGTCATCTCCTCTAGTTGGAATTGGAATTACTTTAGTCCCGGGTATCGTACCTTCCTGTGTTTTAAAAAGACATAGAACATAGAACATAGAACATACAACATAGAACATAGAACATAGAACAATACAGCACAGAACAGGCCCTTCGGCCCACGATGTTGTGCCGAACATCTATCCTAGCTTAAGCACCCATCCATGTACCTATCCAATTGCCGCTTAAAGGTCGCCAATGATTCTGACTCTACCACTCCCACGGGCAACGCATTCCATGCCCCCACCACTCTCTGGGTAAAGAACCCACCCCTGACATTTCCCCTATACCGTCCACCCTTCACCTTAAATTTATGTCCCCTTGTAACACTCTGTTGTACCCGGGGAAAAAGTTTCTGACTGTCTACTCTATCTATTCCTCTGATCATCTTATAAGCCTCTATCAAGTCACCCCTCATCCTTCGCCGTTCCAACGAGAAAAGGCCGAGAACTCTCAACCTATCCTCGTACGACCTATTCTCCATTCCAGGCAACATCCTGGTAAATCTTCTCTGCACCCTCTCCAAAGCTTCCACATCTTTCCTAAAGTGAGGTGACCAGAACTGCACACACTACTCCAAATGTGGCCTAACCAAAGTCCTGTACAGCTGCAACATCACTTCACGAATCTTGAATTCAATCCCTCTGCTAATGAACGCTAATACACCATAGGCCTTCTTACAAGCTCTATCCACCTGAATGGCAACTTTCAAAGATCTATGTACATAGACCCCAAGATCCCTCTGTTCCTCCACCTGACTAAGAACCCTACCGTTAAACCTGTATTCCGCATTCTTATTTGTTCTTCCAAAATGGACAACCTCACACTTGGCAGGGTTGAACTCCATCTGCCACTCCTCAGCCCAGCTCTGCATCATATCTAAGTCCCTTTGCAGCCGACAACAGCCCTCCTCACTGTCCACAACTCCACCAATCTTCGTATCATCTGCAAATTTACTGACCCACCCTTCGACTCCCTCATCCAAGTCATTAATAAAAATTACAAACAGCAGAGGACCCAGAACTGATCCCTGTGGAACTCCACTTGTAACTGGGCTCCAGGCTGAATATTTACCATCTACCACTACTCTCTGACTTCGACCGGTTAGCCAGTTTTCTATCCAATTGGCCAAATTTCCCTCTATCCCATGCCTCCTGACTTTCCGCATAAGCCTACCATGGGGAACCTTATCAAATGCCTTACTAAAATCCATGTACACTACATCCACTGCTCTACCCTCATCCACATGCTTGGTCACCTCCTCAAAGAATTCAATAAGACTTGTAAGGCAAGACCTACCCTTCACAAATCCGTGCTGGCTGTCCCTAATCAAGCAGTGTCTTTCCAGATACTCATAAATCCTATCCCTCAGTACCCTTTCCATTACTTTGCCTACCACAGAAGTAAGACTAACTGGCCTGTAATTCCCGGGGTTATCCCTATTCCCTTTTTTGAACAGGGGCACAACATTCGCTACTCTCCAGTCCCCTGGTACCACCCCCGTTGACAGGGAATACGAAAAGATCATTGCCAACGGTACTGCAATTTCCTCTCTTGCTTCCCACATAATCCTAGGATATATCCCGTCAGGCCCGGGGGACTTGTCTATCCTCAAGTTGTTCAAAATGTCCAACACATCTTCCTTCCTAACAAGTATCTCTTCTAGCTTACCAGTCCGTTTCACACTCTCCTCTTCAACAATACGGTCCCTCTCGTTCGTAAATACTGAAGAAAAGTACTCGTTCAAGACCTCTCCTATCTCTTCTGACTCAATACACAATCTCCCACTACTGTCCTTGATCGGACCTACCCTCGTTCTCGTCATTCTCATGTTTCTCACATACGCATAAAATGCCTTGGAGTTATCCTTGATCCTATCCGCCAAGGATTTTTCATGCCCTCTCTTAGCTCTCCTAATCCCTTTCTTCAGGTCCCTTCTGGCTATCCTGTATCCCTCCACTGCTCTGTCTGAACCCTGTTTCCTCAACCTTATGTAAGCCTCCTTCTTCCTCTTTACTAGACATTCAACCTCCCTCGTCAACCAAGGCTCCCTCACACGACCATTTCTTTCCTGCCTGATAGACATGCAGGTTTAGCATCTTCTCACAAAGTAATTCGATATCTAGTCATAAATCATTAGATTAGATTAGATTAGATTCCTTACAGTGTGGAAACAGGCCCTTCGGCCCAACAAGTCCACACCGACCCGCTGAAGCGTATACCACCCAGACCCATACTCCTACATTTACCCCTTCACCTAGCACTACAGGCAATTTAGCATGGCCAATTCACCTGACCTTGATTTGGAGAAGCCAGTGTTGGACTGGGGTGAGCTGAAAATGTGTTGCTGGAAAAGCACAGCAGGTCAGGCAGCATCCAAGGAGCAGGAGAATTGACGTTTCAGGCATGAGCCCTTCTTCAGGAAGGCTCCTAATTCCTGAAGAAGGGCTCATGCCTGAAACGTCAACTCTCCTGCTCCTTGGATGCTGCCTGACCTGCTGTGCTTTTCCAGCAACTCATTTTCAGCTCTGATCTCCAGCATCTGCAGTCCTCACTTTCTCCTTGGACTTGGGTGAACAAAGTTAAAAATCACACAACACCAGATTATAATCCAACAGGTTTAATTGGAAGCACTAGCTTTCAGAGCGCTGCTCCTTTATCAGGTGGTTGTGAAGGACACAATTGTAAGACACAGAATTTATAGTAAAAGTTTACAGTGTGATGTAACTGAAATTATACATTGAAAGAGACCTTGTTTGTTTGTTAAGTCTCTATCTGTTAGAATGACCATGATAGTTTCACTTCTTTCATATGTAAATCATAAAACTCTTTTTAAAAGTTACATTCTCAGATTAACTATAACAATTGGTGTCAGCCAGATAATATGTTGAAGGTGTTAGCCCCCTGTGTTCTCTGTCTGTGCCATAATGTTTAGACTGATTCTAATCTAAAAGGTGAGTTAACAGAGTCTTACATGGATTCATGCAGTTTTTGAGCAAAGTACAATGTAACTCTGCAAGTCTAAGTTGTAAGTCTTTCTCAAAGCCTTTTTGGAAGCGACTCTTGGATTCTTCCTGATCAATCTCTTCCACTTTTTTGCAAGATCAACACCTTTTCTTTAAAAGCAAAGCATCTTAATTCTGTGGAACTTGTCATGTTGCTAATAGAACATAGAACAATACAGCACAGAACAGGCCCTTCGGCCCACCATGTTGCGCCGAACATTTATCCTAGATTCAGCCCCTATCCATGTACCTATCCAATTTCCGCTTAAAGGTCGCCAATGATTCTGACTCTGCCACTCCCACAGGCAGCGCATTCCATGCCCCCACCACTCTCTGGGTAAAGAACCTACCCCTGACATCCCCCCTATACCTACCACCCTTCACCTTAAATTTATGTCCCCTTGTAACACTCTGTTGTACCTGGGGAAAAAGTCTCTGACTGTCTACTCTATCTATTCCCCTGATCATCTTATAAACCTCTATCAAGTCACCCCTCATCCTTCGCCGTTCCAATGAGAAAAGGCCGAGAACTCTCAACCTATCCTCGTATTCTCTTTCCTGGAATGGAGAGGAGAGGAGAGGAAGTTTTCACACTTCCATCTCTCTCCCACTCAATTCCCCGAGAAAATACCCTGAGTGACTTGGTTGCTGAATTGATGACGTGAAAAGCAGGTGGTGGTGTGAGTTAATTCCAGGCCATGATGGACCAGACAAAATGAAACTCACTCACCGCTGCACATTGACTTCTAATGAGAAAAATTCTGCCTTACACTTATTAATCAGAGTAGGAGATTAGGCAAACTACCTCTAGAGAATGCCATTGGTCCATTGAGGGTCAGAGATGTGAAGCTAACTCAATCCAGAGGCCTGAATGTCCTAGAGTTTTGTTTACCCCTAAGAGGGTAAGGGACACTGATTGGGAATTACACTATGGGAAAGATGACAGAAATAGAGCATTAGAGCCTTTCTGATATTAAAGGGCTCTAGTTCAGACCGCAGGCTGTGGGTTGCAGTGCTTTGAAGACTATCCTGGGGCTGGCTCTGAGATCTCATCCTCGATTTTGCTCCATTTTGTAGTTTAGTGGAAAGAGAGGGGAGTGAACATGCTTCGTGCAGTCAGTCTCAGCGCCTACCTGGACTATGTCCAATTTTCTTTTAACCTTCTCAATCTTATCTAATTCTTTGCTGTCCACCAAAGAGAAGCCATGTCCTCAGGCTCAGCAGGCTGAGTTAGTCCATCCTGACTCAGTTCATGACACTGCTGAAATAATCTGTTTATACCATTTGGGATATTTCATGTTCCCAGCAGCACCTATTCACTTTATGCAACACAATTCCTGGAGATTCAAAATTATTACATAATCTTCCGTTTGAGCCATTTCCAAACACTCAGTGGACAGAATCTATGTCCCGGTAGTAAGTAAGATAACATTTTTAGAAGTGTTTTGACTGTCAGAACATAGATGTTTACTGTTTGTGTGAACATTAGTTTTGGAGCTTTGACGGTTGCTATCCTGATGTTGTGTTTGTGGTTGTTGATGATCTTCCAACCATGTTTCAATATGGACATAGTGTGAAAGGAACTGTAGAAACACATGTGACAGTTGTCACTTAGTGGTCACACAACTAACGTTTCAAATCTACACTCTGTCACACTGAGACATCCAGTCGTGAATCAACCCACAATCGCAGAATTGTGACAGCACAGAAAAAGGCCATTCAGCCCATTGTCCTTGCATAGATTCTATTACCTAGTGCCAATCTCCTGCCTTTTCCTGATATCCCTGCACAGCATTTCTATCCAAATAATCATCCAAAGCCCCCTTGACTGCCTCCATGGACAATGGACAATCAAACAGCAAAGCAGAGGAGAAGGCTTCACAAATTACCCCACCTTCAATGATGGGGAAACCGCACAACAGACAAGCCTAAAGTATTTGCAGCTATCTTTAGAGTCATAGAGTCATAGAGATGTACAGCATGGAAACAGACCTTTCGGTCCAACCCGTCCATGCTGACCAGACATCCCAACCCAATCTAGTCCCACCTGCGAGCACCCGGCATTGGATAGGCATTTGGAAGTTATTGGACTAGTGTAGGTTAGGTAGGATTCGGTCGGCGCAACATCGAGGGCCGAAGGGCCTGTACTGCGCTGTATCTTTCTATGTTCTATGTTCTATCCCTCCAAACCCTTCCTATTCATATACCCATCCAAATGCCTCTTAAATGTTGCAATTGTACCAGCCTCCACCACTTCCTCTGGCAGCTCATTCCTTACACGTACCATTCTCTGTGTGAAAAAGTTGTCCCTTAGGTCTCTTTTATATCTTTCCCTTCTCACCCTAAACCTATGCCCCTCTAGTTCTGGACTCCCCAACTCCAGGGAAAAGACTTTGCCTATTTACCCTATACATGCCCCTCATAATTTTGTAAACCTCTATAAGGTCACCCCTCAGCCTCCAACGCTCCAGGGAAAACAGCCCCAGCCTGTTCAGCCTCTCCCTATAGCTCAAATCCTCCAACCCTGGCAACATCCTTGTAAATCTTTTCTGAACCCTTTCAAGTTTCACAACATCTTTCCGATAGGAAGGAGACCAGAATTGCACGCAATATTCTAACAGTGGCCTAACCAATATCCTGTACAGCCGCAACATGACCTCCCATTTAGTTAGAAGTGTTGAAGGGGTGATCCATCTTGGCCTCTGCATATAGTCCCCTGTATCACAGATACCAGTCTTCAGCCTATTCGATCCACTGTATCCGATATGAACATGTTGAAGCCAAGAAATACAGCAAAGGCTATGGCACCCCTAAAGTCCCCACAATTAGACATTTGCTCCAGAACTAGTCCTGCCCAGGTATGTCCTACCCACGAAAAGCGAGACAAATCCAATCTAACCAATTCTCATCACTCCTATCAGTCAGTTTTGTTAATCGTGCTACCAAGCAGCACCTGCTCAGCAATAACCTGCTCAGTGACACCCAGTTTGGGTTCCCCCAGGGCCACTCAGCTCCTGACCTCATTACAGCCTTGGGTCAAACATGGACAAAAGAACTGGATTCCAGAGGGTGAGGTGAGAGTGACAGTCCTTGACATTATGGCTGCATTTGACTAAATGTGGTATCAGGGAGCCCGAGCAAACCTGGAATCAACGTGAATCAGGAGGCAAACTCTCCAATGGTTGGAGTCATACCTGGCACATTGGAAATGGTCATGGTTGTTGGAGATCAGTCATCTCAGCTTCAGAACATCCCTGCAGGAGTTCCTCAGGGTAGTATCTTAGGCCCAACCATCTCCAGTGATGGTCTTCCCTCCGTCATAAGAGCAGAAATGGGGATGTTTGCCAATGATTGCACAATGTTCAACACCATTTGTGACTCATCAGATACTGAAGCAGTTTATGTTCTAATACAACAAGATCTGGACAATATCCAGGCTTGGGCTAAGTGACAAGTAACATTCCTGTCGGACTATGATTATATCCACCAAAAGACAATCTAATCACTACTTCTTGACATTCAACAGTGTTATCTGTTAACAATCCCCCACTATCAAGATCCTTGGGGTTACCATTGACCAGAGACTCAACTGGACTCACCACATAAACACAGTAGCTACAAGAGCAGGTCAGAGCCTCAGAATAGAGCCCGCCTACCACCAAAAGGTACAAGTCAGGATGGTGATGGAATACTCCCCACTTGTCTGGATGCGTGCAACTCCAAGGAATATTTGAGAAGTTCGATATTATAGAAGACAAAACAGTCTGCTTGACCATCAGCCAAGCCACCAACTTAGACATTCACTGTCTCCACCCCAATGGTCAGTGGCAGCAGTGTGTAATTGCAGCAATGTCACCATGGCAACTGTGCAATCTCTACTATACAGAAGGACATATAATCAGGGCTTGGAATGACTTTACCATTCCTCTCTGTGACTGGATTGGAATCCTGGCACAGCCTCCCTAAAAGCACTGCGGGTGTCCCTAGACCACATCGGCTGCAATGGTTTAGTGAGATAGCTTACCAGCGCAATGAGAGATGAACAAAAAATGTTGATCTACCAGCACCATCCAGGTTCCCAGGAAAGTATAAAAAAACACATAGTATAAGCCCGGGAGTAGAAAGGGCAGTAACTAATGGAATTCCAGAGGAAACTAGGCCCTGTGCTTTTCCTGCTCTATGTTGTAGAAACCATCGTTCCTTTTCGTTTATTTTTCTCATTTTTGGTTGAACTGTGAGTGAGGTTAAAGTTAGTTAAACTTTGAACAGCTGTCTGTTTTGAAAAGGGAGGAGAATAGATGCAGATGTTCGGTGTTGTGATTTGGCCTGAGGGACAAGGCAATTTAATTATTGGTTTGAGAATTGTGGGCGGCACGGTGGCACAGTGGTTAGCACTGCTGCCTCACAGCGCCTGTAGACCCGGGTTCAATTCCCGACTCAGGCGACTGACTGTGTGGAGTTTGCACGTTCTCCCCGTGTCTGCGTGGGTTTCCTCCGGGTGCTCCGGTTTCCTCCCACAGTCCAAAGATGTGCGGGTCAGGTGAATTGGCCATGCTAAATTGCCCGTAGTGTTAGGTAAGGGATAAATGTAGGGGTATGGGTGGGTTGCGCTTCGGCGGGTCGGTGTGGACTTGTTGGGCCGAAGGGCCTGTTTCCACACTGTAAGTCTAATCTAATCTAATCTAATCTAAACACGATAGACTACTCGATACCAGGCATAGCCATGCCCAGGGCTGGAAGCTGATTCGATGTTGGGTTAATCAATCAAGGGAGGGCCAATGCTAACCAACCAATCACTGAGAAAATAGATTAAATAAAGAAAACTAGGGAGAAAGTGATTCTGAAAACAACCAATGCTGGTGATCACAGCGGGTTAGACAGCATCTATGGAAAGAATGCAAACTAACAATTCAAGTCTAGATGACTCTTCATCAGAGCTGAAGTGAAGTGTGGAGGGGGCAGCATTTATGCTATTATTTGGGGAGGGGGTGTAGCAACGGTGGGGTGCAGAGTGCAGGTTAAGTGATCAGAATGTGGAAATGGCAGAACAATGGTGTATCTAACTGCCAGACTGGAAAGAACAGACAGTGGGGAAAGGAAACGCAGGACACTGTGACAAGGAATGTAACAAGTAAAGTGAAAGGAAAGGGAAGGAATGGGAGTTGGTTCACAATGTGAAGGTGTTAAACTCAGTATTAAGGCCAGAAGGGTGTAAAGTACCCAGCCTGAAGATAAGATGTTGTTCCTCCAGTTTGTGCTGGGATTTACTGGAGCACTGCGGCATGCCGAGGACAGACACATGGACATGCAGTCAGTACGCTGTGTTAAAATGACTGGCAATGGAGAGGCCCGAGGTGATCTGCAAAATGGTCACCCAGGTCTGCGTTTGGTTTCTCCAATGTAGAGTAGGCCACACTGGGTGTAGCAAATACAATCCACAAGATTGGAGGAGGTACAGGGGAAACGCTGCTTCAATTGGAAGGCCGGTTAGAGACTTAGATGGTGAACAGGGAGGAGGTAAAGGGTATGGGAAGTTACATGGGAAGGTGCCATGGGGAGGGGAGTGGTGTTGGTGCTTGTGGAATGGGCTAGAGTGAATGATCCATGTGAAATGCAGACGGGGGAGTGAGGGGAAGATGTGTTTGGTGGTGGTGTTCTGCTGGAATTGTCTGACATGGTGGGGAATGATCCTTTGAACCCGGAGGCTGGTGGGGTGAGAAGTGATGACAAGAGGGACACGATTGTGCTATTGTGGGTGATGGGAAGGGGCAAGGGTGGAGGCATGGATGACAGTTTGGATGTGGTTTAGAGCCCTGTGAGCCACAGTGGGTGGGAAACCATGGTTACGGAATAAGCCAGCCATGTCAGCAGCACTGTTTTGGAAGGTGGCTTCATCCGAACAGATATGATGTAGGCAAACTGGGAGAAGGGGCTGGAATCCCTGTGGAATGTGGCGTGTGAAGAGCTATAGCGAAGGCAGCTATGGGAGTCAGTGGCTTTGCCGTGGATGGTAATGACAGTTTATTCTGGGAAATAGAGGCAGAGATCAAGGAAAGGAAGGAAAGTGTTGGAAGTGGACAATGTGAAAGTAACAGAGGGGTGGAAATTGGAAGCAAAATAAACATATTTTTCAAGGTCCTGGCTGAAACATGCAGTGGCACCAAAGTGGTCATCAATTTACTGAGAAAAAGAGCTGTAGGAGGGAGCCAGGGTAGGACTGGAACAAGGATTGTTCCACATACCCTATAAAGAGGCATGCAGGTGCCCATAGCCACTCCTTTGACTGGGCAGAAGTGAGGTGAATTAAAGGAGAAATTGTTCAGTGAGAGAACAAGTTCAGCCAAGTGGAGGAGAGTAGTGGTGGATGGGAATTGTTCAGGCATCTGATCGAGTGAGAAGCTGAGAGTTCTCAGGCCATTCTGGTAGAGAATGGAGGTATAGAGAGAGGGTTGGACATTCATGGTGAACAGGAGGCAATTAGGGCTGGGAAACTGGAAGTTGTAAATATGATAGAGGTCAACAGAGGAATTGCAGATGTAGGTGGGCAGGGTCTGGACAAAAGATGGAGGAAACGAGCACAGTGGGGCAGGAACAGACTGATACAAGGGGCCTACTGGGACAGTCTGGTTTGTGGATTTTGGGAAGGAGGTAGAAGCGGGCTGTCCGGTGTTGGGAGACTGTAAGGTTGGAGGCTGTGGGGGAAGATCTTGGAAGGTAATGAGATTGGTGATGGTCCTGGCAAACTGATTGTGATAAGTGATTTTGGAAACTTGGAGACTGACTGTTGGTTTATACTCTGTCTAGCTCTCAATTCAGTTGAATAATTGTTGAATGTTCTGATAGAAGAATCTCAGTCTGTAAGAAATCAGGCAATAATTCTGGGAGTCTACTGAATCTGATTGCATTCACTGCTGACTTTAAAATGAGTTATATAGCTGGGCCTGTGAGTAACTCATCACCGGAGCATTGCATGGCAGTTTGGCATCTACCATTTGAAACTGTTTAACTGAACAAGCCAATTACAACTTTTTAATTACTTATTTCTAAACTTTTTAAATTTAGTTCAAGGGATGTACTCAGCCCCCTACTGTACTCCTTCTGCATTCATGACTGTGTGACTCCATTTACAAATTTACTGATGACACCACCATTGTGGGTTGGATCTCAAACGATGACAAGACAGGTATAGGAAGGAGATAGATAGATAACTGGTATAGTGTAAAGACAGCAATCTCTCCCTCTCCCTCAGCAAATAAAAGGGCAGGTCATTGCCTTCAGAAAGCAGGGTGGAGGACATGCTCCTGGTTGTGTCAATGGGGCTGAGGTGGAGGTGGTCAAGAGCTTCAAGTTCCTGCGAATAAATATCTGTGAACCAACAATCCATCCTGGTCCTACAGTCCAAAAAGCTTGTACACTGATACCTCTATTTCCTCAGAAGGTAAAGGAGACTTGACATGTCCACAATGACTCTTACCAGTTTCCATGGATGCACCATAGAAAGCATTCGGATGTATCACAGTGTGGTATGGAAACAGCTCTGCCCACGATTGCAAGAAGCTACAGAGAAATGTGAACACAGCCCAGTTCCTCACAAAACCCAGCCATCCTACCCACTGGCTCCATCGACACTTACCGCTAACTTGGGAAAGCAGCCAACATCATCAAAGACCCCTCCCCCACCGGTTATACTCTCTTCCACCCTCTTCCATCAGGCTGAATGTTTGAAAACACGTACCAACAGATTCAGGGACAACTTTTCCCTTGCTGCTGTCAGACTTATGAATGGACCTGTCATTTTTTGAGTTGATCTTTTTCTGCACCTTCTCTGTAGCTGCAACCTGATATTCTGCATTCTGTTCGATTACCCTGACATACTTATGAAAGGTATGATTTGTCAGGTTAGCCTTTAAAACAATATTTTTCCCCATGTCTCTTAAATGTGACAATAATAAAATCAAATCAAACTAATTTCTCTTTTCAATTTATCTCTTAACTGTGTGTCAGTCTCTGTGTGAGAAGGGAAATCATTTTTAAAGAGGATTGGGTCTAAATCAAAGATATTAATTAGATTTCTTTGTTGATTAGCGTTGTTCTGCTAAAGTTACATTAGTCATGATGACATGTTAACTTTTGTTTAGGTTAGAAACTTGGTGGATGAGGATAAAGTCTGGTGAGGAACACTCAGGCAGTTTGGAGATCATTGAATGTTCTCATTTCACTGTGTTGCAAATCCATTTACCATGAGGGCCCAATGTAGTTTGGCTTGTTATTCCTGTTTCATAATAATAATAATGACCTAACCAAGGCCCAATTTCAAAATTTGCAGATGACAGAAAACTTGGAAGGATTGTGAACTGTTGGCAGGACAGTGAAATATTCGAGAATGAAACACAGAGGCTGTGGATTAGGCGAATGTGTGGAAGTGAATGCAGAGAAACGGAAGGGGACACATTCCTGGTGGGAAGAATGAGTAGATGCATTATAAAATGGCATGTAACCCTGAAATAGTGTGGGACGACAGAAAGCCAGGACTATATGAGAATAAATGCTTGATGTTGCAGGGCAGTTTGAAAAATGTTTAAACTGAGGCAGAATTCCTGATGAAGGGCTTTTGCCCGAAACGTCGGTTTCGCTGCTCCTTGGATGCTGCCTGAACTGCTGTGCTCTTCCAGCACCACTAATCCAGAACTGAAATCTTGTCATATTTTGGTTAATTGTCAGTTTTGTCATGTTTGATGGAGGATTTCACTCTGTGAGGCCTAGTGAAATATCTTGCCATATCATCACAAACTGTCCTATGGTCTATCTACCCTGCCCTATGCCAACACTCTGGTCTCATTTTAGCCCAATCCCAGTTTTCACAGTACCTGGAAGAACTTGTCACTGCTAAACTATCCTGGGATATCCACCCCAGGCACTGGCACCTTCTTTAAAAGGATACATTGTGCACACAAACAAGCACCGCCAATCCTGAGCATGGTACCTGACATTTACCCCCAGACATGGCAGACAGGGGGGTGAAGGGCAGACTGTGTGGGCAGTGCCCTGGAGCTCCTGCTGGATTGGCTGGTGCAGACACAGTATGTCCTCTTCCCCCAGGACGGGGAGTGGAGGCGGTGACACCAGACCATGCCTAGGCTGGTCTGAGGTTACCACCCAGCTCCGGGCAGTCTCAGCCGCTCTGGGGGAATGCCCAGTGCTGTCAATGACCTCCACTCCACTCGCAAAACTGCCGCCATCTTCTCTCTGATACCTCACCCTCACTCTACATCCCATCTGTCTCCCACCAAGGCTCATGCTCCATAACTCACTTTATGGCCTACTTTATCTTCCCTCACTCACTCTTACCCATCCCAGCCCTGACAACACTAACCCTGCATGCCTTCAGCACTGACCACTCACTCACTTCACCACATTTGCTCCACCTTCATCAATACTAAGAGCTGTGCCAGCCACTTTCATTTCGCTGACCTTTCTCTACATCAAGGAGAAAGCAGCCCAAAACCCAGCAGAACGTGCCGTGGTGAGCAGACAGCTGCCTGACATTTGGTTCTTGCTCTTTATGAGAAGCATGGATTTAGTAAGGGGAGGTCGTACCTGACAAACCTGTTAGAATTCTTTGACGGGGTAACAAGTAGGTTAGACCGGGGAAACCCAGTGGATGTGGTCTATCTAAACTTCCAAAAGGCCTTTGATAAGGTGCCTCACATGAGGCTGCTGAGTAAGGTGAGGGCCCACCGTGAGCTATTGGCATGGATTGAGGATTGGCTGTCTGATAGAAGGCAGAGAGTTGGGATAAAAGGTTCTTTTTCGGAATGGCAGCCAGTGACAAGTGGTGTCCTGTAGGGTTCAGTTTGGGGCTGCAGCTGTTCACTTTACATATTAATGATTGAGATGAAGGGACTGGGAGCAGTCTGGTGAAGTTTGCCGATGATATAAAGTTAGGTGGACAGGCAGGTGGTACTGAGGAGTGGGGAGGCTGCAGAAAGATTTAGACAGTTTAGGAGAGTGGTCCAAGAAATGGCTGATGAAATTCAACATGAGCAAATGTGAGGTCTTGCATTTTGGAAAAAAAGAGTAAAGGCATGGACTATTTTCTAAAAGGTGAGAAAATTCATAAAGCCAAAGTACAAAGGGATCTGGTGCTAGTCCAGGATTCTCTAAAGGTTAACTTGCAGGTTGAGTCCGTGATTAAGCAAGCAAATGTAATGTTGTCATTTACCTCAAGAGGGTTGGAATGTAAAAGCAGCAATGTGCTTCTGAGACTTTATAAAGCTCTAGTTAGGCCCCATTTACAATACTGTACCCAACTTTGTGCCCCACACCTTAGGAAGGACATACTGGCACTGGAGCATGTCCAACAGAGATTCACACGGATGATCCCTGGAATCGTAGGCCTAACATATGATGATCGGCTGAGGATCCTGGGATTGTATTCATTAGAGTTTAGAAAGTTGAGGGGAGTTCGAATAGAAACTTCCAAGATAAAGAATGGCTTAGAAAGGGTGGATGCTGGGAAATTGTTTCTGTCATGCCGGGAGACTAGGACCCGTGGGCACAGCCTTCGAATTAAAGGGAGTCAATTTAGAATGGAAATGAGGAGACATTTCTTCAGCCAGAGAGTGGTGGGCCTGTGGAATTCATTGCTATGGAACTCAGTGGAGACCGGGACGTTAAACGTCTTTAAGGCAGAGACTGATAAATTCTTGATCTCGCGAGGACTTAAGGGCTACGGGGAGAATGCGGGTAAGTGGCATTGAAATGCCCATCAGCCATGGCGGAGTGGAATCGATGGGCCGAATGGCCTTACTTCCATTCCTATGTTTTATGGTCTTATCTTTGTGTGTTTTAACCATTGTAACTGTGCCCACATCCTCAGGAAGTTCAATCCACACACTAACCACTCACTGTGTAATAAAGTTGCCCCTCATATCCTGTTTAAATTTTTATCTTCTCATCTTAAAAATATGTCCCTAGTTTTGAACTTCCCCAACCCAGGGGAACAGACCCTTGCTGTGCACCTTATCAATTAGATTAGACACTTACAGTGTGGAAACAGACCCTTCGGCCCAACAAGTCCACATCAACCCTCTGAAGAGCAACCCACCCAGGCCCATTCTCCTACATTTACCCCTTACCTAACACTACGGGCAATTTAGCATGGCCAATTCACCTGACCCGCACATTTTTGGACTGTGGGAGGAAACCGGAGCACCCGGAGGAAACCCACGCAGACACGGGGAGAATGTGCAAACTCCACACAGTCAGTTGCCTGAGGCGGGAATTGAACCTGGGTCTCTGGCGCTGTGAGGCAATGCCCCTCATGATTTTATAAACCTCTGTAAGGTCAGCCTCCTACATTTGTGTAAAAAACATCCCATACTGCCCAGCCTATTTTTATAATTCAAACCTACCATTCTTGGCAATATTCTGGTAAATCTATTTTGAACCTTCCCCAGTTTAATAACAATAATCCTTGCTATAGCAGAGCGATCAAAACTGGACACAGTATTCCAGTATTCCTGATGAAGGGCTTTTGCCCAAAACGTAGGTTTTGCTGCACTTTGGATGCTGCCTGAACTGCTGTGCTCTTCCAGCACCATTAATCCAGATTCCGGAAAAGTTATAGAGTCACAGCACGGAAACAAACCCTTCAGTCCAATTTATTCATGTAAGCCTCACCAATGTCATGACAACCTCGACATGACATCCCGATTCATGTACTCTGACTCTAGAACACACTGCCTGGAAATGTGGTCAGAGGCAGCTTCAATTCAATGGAGGCACTGATGGTTATTTGGATAGAAACAGGGTCTAGGGATATAGGGAAAAGGCAGGAAATCGGCTGTAAGTAACAGAGCCAGTGCAGGCACGATGGGCTGAAAGGCCTCCTCCCGCACTAATAGTTCTGAGCTCCTGTGAAGATAAGAGTATTGCCAGGCTATGGGGAAGGGCTGGGAAATGGCACGAGTCAAGTTGCTGTTGTATTTAGCATGATTTGGAGGTGCTGGTGTTGGACTGGGGTGGGCAAAGTTAAAATTCACTCAATACCAGGTTATAGTCCAGCAGGTTTATTTGGAAGCACAAGCTTTCGGAGCGCTGCTCCTTCATCAGGTGGTTGTGGATCAGAACCAGAAGACACAGAATGTATAGCAAAAGGGTTACAGTGATATGGAGTTGTAATGATATACTAAACAAACTTAGATGAAGTCTTGCATCTTTTAGGATGAGATGTTTAGTATATCATTACAACTCCATGTCACTGTAACCTTTTGCTATAAATTCTGTGTCTTCTGGTCCTGCTCCCCAACCACCTGATGAAAGAGCAGTGCTCCGAAAGCTAGTGCTTCCAAATAAACCTGCTGGCCTATACCCTGGTGTTGAGTGATTTGTACCTTTGTATTTAGCAGGCATGGACATGACTGGCCTTCAGTCTTCAGACCAGTCTGCGATCTGTGCACAGCCAGCAGCTTGTCTTGACCTTGTACAGCCCTCAGTCAGAAGTGAGTTTGAGACAACTGGGAGATGCACCAATGTGTGCAATTGTTGATCTGAAGTGCCAAACTCGTTTTCTAACATGAACAGATGTCGCTGATATAACTGCAACCAAGCCTACCTGAGCGGCTTCTGTGAGGTAAAGGAGAGCACACAGCAATCTTTAGTAGGTTTCATATTCCAATCCAGCCTGGACATGCTCCTGCAGCACAGCCACTGCGAAACCACGAAGCAGCATCATTCTGGGGAATGCCACTTTAACAGGTCAGTCAGCATTCCCCCCAACATCCCCAGTCACTTTAGGCAATCTCTGTCATGGCTGCTGTTCATGTATTCCCAGAACCACTGGGCAGTGATCCAATAGCTCGTCCCAGAGGCAACTCGTTATGTCTGAGTACACAAAATGAAAATCCTGAGACTACCTATTACATTGTAGTGGTGGCTCAGTGGCTAACACTGCTGCCTCACAGCGCTAGGGACCCAGGTTCGATTCCAGCCTCGGGCGACTGTCTGTGTGGAGTTTGCACATTCTCCCCGTGTCTTGCGTGGGTTTCCTCTGGGTACACCAATTTCCTCCCATAGTCCAAATATGTGCAGGTTAGGGTGGATTGCCCAGAGCATTCAGAACAATTGCTGATCCAGCCAGCCATGGGAAATGCAAGGTTGTAGGAGGAATGGGTCTGAGTGGGATGCCCTTCAGAGGGTCTACGTGGACTCAATGGGCTGAATGGTCTGCTTCCACACTGGAATGACTCTATGATGTGCTTTGCCTCAGTGCAGAATGCAAACTCACACTTAAAAATAAGGAGTCACCTATTTAAACTGAAATGAGGAAACAGTTCTCTCCCTGATGGCTGTGAGTGTTTGGAATTCCTTCCCTCAAAACGTAGTCACTGAAAAATTTTAAATATTTTTAAGACAGAAGGAGATAGATTCTTGATTTCCAAGGAGATGAAAAATTATAAGGGATATGCAGGAATGTAGAGTTGAGGTTAAAAACATGATTTTATGAAATGGTAGGGCGTAGTCAAAGGGCCGAGTGGCCTGACCTTGTTCCTTGTTTGTATGTACAGCATTAAGGAGGTCACTCAGCCTATTGTTGGTGTGCAAGGCTATTGAAAGAGCTGGCTTCTTAGTGTTGTCTCCCTGCCCTTTCCCAAGTGCTCTGCAAGATTCTACCGTTCTGATGTAGCTGCGATTCTCTTTTGCAAGTTACGATTGACTGTGCTCCCACCGGCCTTCTAGATCACAGCGACACACTCTGTGAGCATTCCTCCATGGTTCACTTCCAGCTCCTTTGCCAATCCCTCTTTGCCCCTCAGTTTCTCCATCAAACCTCCACTCGCTGAAAACAAAAATAAAATACTGCAGATGGTGGAAAGGTCCAACTAAAATCAGAAAGGACTCAATATCAAGTCAACCATTTTCAGCCTTCAGGCACCTTCTCCACATCCTTACCCCAACCCCCACACGCTAGGTCTTGTTGTCACATAGTCTGCTATTGCACATAACCCATTGTTAGCCACTAATTGTACCACTCATGCTATTCATTCTCATTGGCTGACCATTATCCATTCCTTTGTATGTCCAACTATTCTTCACTCTCTTTGGGCTCTATCTCCACTGATCATTTACTCCTTCCCCTTTCCCCCAACCTTATCTCCTGCATCTGAATCCCCTTTTTCCTAGCTGCCATCAGTTCTCAGGAAGGGTCACTGGACCTGAAGTGTTAACTTTGATTTCTCTCCCCAGATGCTGCCAGATCTGCTGAGCTTTTCCAGCAATTTCGATTGTAGTAAGTGTTTGGGAAGCTCAGCAAGTTGGACAGCCCCTGTGGAAGGAGAAATGGGGTTAACGTTTTAGCTTGTGATGACCCTGTCTGGTTGGCCTGATTTCCCCTGTTGCAGGGGGGACAATCCTAGTTTCTGCAGGTCATAAATCCTTAAGTGGACTCCTGACATTATTCTCATAAACCTCCTTGGCCCACTCTCCAAGGCTCAGTTTCCTTCTGAAAGAATGGTGACCCTGAATTAAATATAACATATCTCCAGGCCTTGGTCAGAGAAGGAGCTTGGCAGATTTCCCTTGACCTTGTCCGGAAATATTGAGGATTCAACTGAGATCAGTTAACTCAATGTTGACCAAAGGCCTCATCAGGTTGGCTCACAGAAGGCAAACGAAACCAATAAACCTGGAGCAAACACAGAGGACGCTTGAGAAACTCAGTATGTGTGGAGAGAGAGAAACAGAGTTAACATTTCAAGTCCACTATAACTCTTCTTCAGGCCTGGTGAATGGAACATTCTGGTCTGAATCATCATGTATGCTTCATAATAAAGGACCAGTATGTTCAATTCCAAATATTACTGTGTTTTACTGGGTTTCCCTCCACAGTGTTATGTGCTTTACATCACAGGCAGCTCCTCCATCTCCTCCTTGTAAAGGTTTATAAGAACCACCTGCACCTCCACACACATCATTTACTGCATCTGCTGCACCTGATGTGGCTTCCTCTACATTGGGGAGACAGGCCGCCTACTTGCGGAACGTTTCAGAGAACACCTCTGGGACACCCGGACCAACCAACCCAACCACCCCGTGGCTCAACACTTTAACTTCCCCTTCCACTCTGCCAAGGACATGCAGGTCCTTGGCCTCCTCCATCGCCAAACCATGGCAACATGACGCCTGGAGGAAGAGCGCCTCATCTTCCGCCTAGGAACCCTCCAACCGAAAGGGATGAACTCAGATTTCTCCAGCTTCCTCATTTCCCCTCCCCCCACCTTATCTCAGTCCCAACCCTTGGACTCAGCACCACCTTCTTGACCTGCAATCTTCTTCCCGACCTCTCCGCCCCCACCCCCTCTTCGGCCTATCACCCTCACCTTGACCTCCTTCCAGCTATCGCATTCCCAACACCCCTCCCCCAAGTCCCTCCTCCCTACCTTTTATCTCATCCTGCTTGGCACACCCTCCTGATTCCTGAAGAAGGGCTCATGCCCGAAACGTCGATTCTCCTGCTCCTTGGATGCTGCCTGACCTGCTGCACTTTTCCAGCAACACATTTTTCAGTGAGGATGCAAATGATCATTTACCATCATCTGGTAACAGTCACTTACAGTGAGCGAGATCTTTCCAGAAAGTTCATGTGCTCAACCAAGTCTTCAGGAGCGAATTTTTAAGTTCAAGTGATGACTAAATCAGAGGCTGCTGACAATGGATAGGCTGATTCGACTGTTTTGAGGAGAAAGTGAGGACTGCAGATGCTGGGGATCAGAGTTGAGAGCGCTGCTGGAAAAGCGCAGCAGGTCAAGCGACATCTGAGGAGCAGGAGAGTCAACATTTCGGGCATAAGCCCTTTGTCAGGATTGTGGCTTGACTGCTTTGACTGCTTTGTTAGGTGGTTGTATTTGACTAGTACAGAATCAATGGGCTGAAGGGTCTTGCTCTGTGCTGCAGACCTTTGTGTATTAGACAGGTTACTCAAGTGAAGGTATATGTGCATGGAAGGTTGGGTTTAAACTATACTAGGCGAATGTCAATGAGACAGGCGCTCCTGCCGGGAATAGCAAGTCCGAAAGGTCGGGTGTGACCAGTCTGATAACGTATCCCACTTGTAAATGATTTTTTAATTCCACGAAATAAAGCAAACTTTTTGAATTACTAAGTGATTTTGTTCCAACCTGAATGAACAAAAGGTGATTGTATTTGGGAATGAGAGCGTTGCTAATCTATACCATCTGATCACTGGGCCAGATCATTCCACTTTATTTACTTCACCAATGATAGGCCATGGTTTATTTTCAGTCTTATTGCTCAATTTCCCAGCAATCACGAGACAAGTGGGAACTGGGTCAATTGAGAGAATAAATGGGTGTTTAGAACAGCAGTGTGTTCTTAATCCAATATTTCCCCTTGAGAGTTGGAGACAGTGACATTACAATGTTGGAGTGAATCTAACTTGCTAACGTCCAGAATTTCCAACCCGAGTTAGGCATGTGCTTATAGACATAATTAACATCCACACACGATATTAAAGGGGTACTTGCTACTGTAAATTTAACTTAAACAGAACAGGGTGTATAAAAGGTAAGAGAGAGGAAAGTGTGCACATTAGACCATTGGAAAATGAGGCTGGAGAAGTAGTAATGGTGACCAAAGAAATGGGGGAGGAACAGCACAGGTACTTTGCATCAGTTTTCATGGTGGAAGGGCACCAGCAGTGTACCAGCACGCTACGAGAATCAGGGTTCAAGGGTGAGTGGACCGAATTGAGGAACATATCAGCCATGATTGGGTTGCAGAGCAGACTCGATGACCTGAATGGCCTCATTCTATACCTTGTGGATTTTTGTGGTTTCCAGGCTTGGGAAACTGACAAGGGAACAGTGGTTGGGTTGAGAGATTTGGTTGAATAGCAATATTTAAAGAATGTCCCAGTGGTATAAAACTCACTGAGTACAACTCCTGTCTTAGCTTCTTCAGGCAAACAGCCCTGCATTGGGAACCCATTTTAAACCTGTGGCCATGAGACAGGCAACACCGTGAATATGTTCAAATTACATTAGAAGGAAAGCACCATCAGTGCCCAGAGCAGCAGATATACTCCAATGGGACCAGCATTTACAGGGGAAAAGGGGGCACAGGGAGGGAGGGATACAGGGAGGGAGATGGGGAAAGGGAGAGGGACATGGGCACAGAGAGGGGCACTGTGGGAGGAGGGGTAACAGTGGAGTGTAGTAATGTGGGAAATGATAACCACAAGGTGGCAGGACGAGCAAAACAGACAAACTGAAGTATGTTCCAGCAAATAAGGTCAGAGCAGGGCAAAGTAGTAAAACGATTGGATGAAGGCTCTGTATCTGATAGCTAGCAGCATTTGTAACGGGACGCGGGGGTTGACATTTTCTGTTTTTTCTTTGTTTTTCATTTTCTCTTCTTGTTCTTCCACCACATCACACATTCTTTACATGTGCACAGTCCGTGGACTCTGACCACCCAGCTCAGAGAGACACAGGAAAGGAGCAGTCGCTTCATTGGGAGCTTGCTCCAGGCTCCCCAGCAGCAACTGAGACATGGAAGAGCAGAGAGGGAGGTAGGTTTTGGAAAGGTGCAGAACTAACCGGGTTGTTGTCATAGGTATCTTAAACTTCCCTAATATTGATTGGAACCTCCTTACTGCAAATAGTTTGGAAGCAGCAGTTTTTGTCAGATGTATCCAGGAAGCTTTCCTGACTCAATACATAGACAGGCCGTTTAGAGGGGAGGCCATATTGCATTTGGTGATTGGCAACAAGCCAGGCCAGGTGTCAGATCTCTCAGTGGGAGAGCATATCGCTGACAGTGATCACAACTCAAAGCCCTTTATTATATACATGGAAAGAGCTGAAATATGTTGCTGGAAAAGCGCAGCAGGTCAGGCAGCATCCAAGGAACAGGAAAATCGACGTTTCGGGCCAGAGCCCTTCATCAGGAATGAGGAGAGGGTGCCAGGCAGGCTAAGATAAAAGGTAGGGAGGAGGGACTTGGGGGAGGGGCGATGGAGATGTGATAGGTGGAAGGAGGTCAAGGTGAGGGTGATAGGCCGGAGTGGGGTGGGGGCGGAGAGGTCAGGAAGAAGATTGCAGGTTAGGAGGGCGGTGCTGAGTTCGAGGGTTGGGACTAAGACAAGGTGGGGGAGGGGAAATGAGGAAACTGGAGAAATCTGAGTTCATCCCTTGTGGTAGGAGGGTTCCCAGGCGGAAGATGAGGCGCTCTTCCTCCGGCCGTCGTGTTGCTATAGTCTGATGATGAAGGAGTCCAAGGACCTGCATGTCCTTGGTGGAGTGGGTGGGGGAGTTGAAGTGTTGAGCAACTGGGTGGTTGGGTTGGTTGGTCCGGGTGTCCCAGAGGTGTTCTCTGAAACATTCCGCCTACTTGCGGAGGAGGGGGGTGATGGTGGTAGGTCAGAAAGGATGGTGGAGTAGAAAGGTGGGAAAGAAGAAGGACAGGTAGGACAGTGCAAGAAGGTGGTGCTGAGTTGGAAGGTTGGATCTGGGGTAAGGTGGGGGGAGTGGAAATGAGGAAACTGGTGAAATCCACATTGACCCCGTGTGATTGGAGGATCCCATGTCAGAAGATGAGGCGTTCTTCCTCCAGGCATTGGGTGGCTAGAGTTTGGCAGTGGAGGAGGCCCAGGACCTTGGCAGAGTGGGAGGGGAAGTTAAAGTGTTCAGCCACGGGGCGGTGGGGCTGTTTGGTGCTTGTGTCCCACAGATGTTCTCTGAAACTATCTACAAATTGGCGTCCTTGTCTTCCCAATGTCAAGGAGTCCACGTCGAGAGCAATGGACACAGTAGATGAGGTTTGTGGAATTGCAGGTAAATTCTTTTTGTGTAGCCTCTCCTGGGGCGTTTTTGCACCAAGTCTGGTTCCTCTCCCTGTAGCCTGCCTCTTGTACCCAGAGTGTCTCAGAAGAAGGTATTCATCCTCTTCGGAGGAGTGAACCCCTGCGTTCTGACAGCCTTGCCAGATATTCTGAGAGGCTGTGTGTGTTTTGCTTCTGCCCTGTTGGTGAGTTGTAGCTCTTGTGTAGTCTACGTGCTTGTTCAAAGCTGTCTCTCCTACCCAACCTTTGTACGTCACAGGACCCAACTTCACATTGACCATGTCTTTTGCCCACATAAGGCCATTCCTGTGTTTTCAGCACCAAACTTCATGATCCCCATTCCCCCCACCCCCCACCAGAACCAGGAACATCAGATTTAACCTGGTGCAGTGTCTTCTCCCCATCAGCAAGTCAGCTGGAGCTGTCCCTGTAGAGAGGGGTGGTCCAATAATCAAATAGGAACTGGGACAGTTTATATTTCCATGAAGCTATAGGCTGTTTCTTTAAGCCTTCCTTCAAAGTTTGGACTGTTCTTTTATCAGGCCATTGAATGATGGATACTATAGAACTGTTCTCATATTAGACTTGAGAAAATACTCGAATGTTTTCCTAGTAAATGATGGCCTGTTGTTTGTGACCAACACTTCTGGGAGTCCGTGTATTGAAAAAGATGTGTGTACACTTTCTATCAATATTCCCATGTTTGATGAGTCAAGTCTATGCACGCTGAGTGGATGTCACGATGACTAAGAACACTGAGCCCATCAAAGGTGTAGTTGATGTGTAACTGAGTCTGATATTTACCCAGCCATTGCCTTGAATGTGGGGGAATGTTGGTGGTAATGTTTGCTCTTGTTGGCACTCTGGACACTTCCCCACCAACATGCCCTATGTCTACATCCAATCCTGGCCATCAGACTTCACGTTTTGCCAACATCTTCATTATGGAAACCCGTGGTGGAGTTTAGTCAGTATTTGGCTGTGACCTTTGCTTGGGATAATCAATCTTGCTCCCCATAATAATATGCCAGATTACAGATACAAAATATCATGCAAGGACTGTACCAAACACTACATTAGACAAACAGGCAGAAAACTAGCCACCAGGATACATGGACATCAACTAGCCACAAAAATCATGACCCTCTCTCACTAGTATCCCTACATACAGATGAGGAAAGACACCACTTCAACTGGGACAACATATCCATCCGAGGACAAGCCAAACAGAGACACACATGAGAATTGCCAGAAGCATGGCGTTCCTAACGGAAGAGTAAAAAGTGAGGTCTGCAGATGCTGGAGATCAGAGCCCTGTCCGAAACATCGAATTTCCTGTTCCTTGGCTGCTGCCTGACCTGCTGCGCTTTAACCAGCAACACATTTTCAGCTCCGTTCCTAACGGAACTCTATCAACAAACACATTGACTTGGATCCCATTTACCACCCCCTGAGGAAAAGAATCGGACATTACAGCACCACAGGAAATGACATCACCACAGGAAATGATGTCACTAACCCAAGGAAACCTAAACAAATCAATATAACCCAATGCTTCATCAGAGGCTCACTGATGATGTTACCTAGTATGGTGATGAAACATCTGAAAACAAACTTTCAAGCTTAGTGAGCTAACATACATCCAGAATGAAATGCCATCCTCTACCGTGATCTGGCCTCTCCGGGTCCAAAATGTTTCGATTCTGGTTGTGACAGCCCTTTGGTATCCCCCATTGCCACCAGCTGTTTCAGTTTTTCCAGGACAGGATATGTTTGCGTCGACAGTCTGATATTGTCAGTGGTGACCAGAGGCTAGTTCAAAACGTTCAAAACCAGAGTGGAAGGGGTCATTAAGGCCGACTGCCTGCCCCTCTTCCGTGGTTATGTCAGAGCCCGGGTTTCTCTGGAGAAGGAGCATGCGGTGTCCACCAACACCCTGGAGGTGTTCAGGGAGAGGTGGGCGCTGCATGGAGTGGAGTGCATCATTTCCCCCTCCCCTTCACTGTTTGATCACACAGCATTGCCCTTTGATGTGAAGGGCACTGCTTGTCACTGGCCACTCGGGTGTCTCCTTTCTTCCTGGTGGTGGAAATAGAATAGAGATTCGTACACCTTGTGTCTCTCACTGTGTCTCACACCTGCACACACACACCATGGGTGCTGGGGAAAAGTAAGCATTACCGCAGTTAGGCGGGAGTGTGGGGGTAAGGAGGGAAAAAAAAGAAAAAAACCAGAATGGACTGATCCAGACACTGCACCACCGCTGGTGGATCTGCCTGCAGGAGGTAGCTCAAGCAGTGTTCCAGCATGTAATTATGAATACTGAGAATGACAGCTCACTGCTGCATCCGACCTGAAGCTAACGTAGCATAGCCGTGCCCTCTCCAACAGCCCTGGCAGAGGTTTGTAGTCTGTTACTCATGGAACTACCTCACAACAAGGACAATCCCTCTCTGTCTGGGTGGATTTACATTCCCCATCAGTCGAAGTCTGGGAAGCATACAGTATTGGGTGTTCCTCTCCATTGAACCATCTGTGAGCTAACACTGCCCTGATACTGTATGGGGAGGCATCACATGTCAGCACCAATCTCGCTTGGGATCATTGTATGCCAACACCTTAGACAATGATAGCAGCTTCTTCACTTCCACAAGGTCACAAGACCATTTCCAAGGCTGACCTTTCTCAATAACATGTAAAGGTGCCATGATAGAGGCCAGGGTACATATGAACCTGCCATAAGAATGCACCAACCCAAGGAAAGACTGAGGGTCCAGTACAGACGTAGGAACTGGGGCGCCTTTGATTCTCCTCACTTTCTCATCCAACAAGTATGACCTGGTCCTCTTGGCTTTGTAGCCCAAGTAAGTCACTTTGGGTCAAGAGTGTGGTGCTGGAAAAGCACAGCCGGTCAGGCATCATCCAAGGAGCAGGAGAATTGACGTTTTGGACATAAACCTTTCATCAGGAAAGGTGAAGCCCTTTCTGATGAAGGGCATATGCCTGAAACATTGACTCTCCTACTCCTCGGATGCTGCCTGACCAGCTGTGCTTTTCCAACACCACATCGTCGACTCTGCTCTCCAGTAACTGCAGACCTCACTTTCTCCAAGTCATTTGGGGTTCCTGGAACACACATATTTCCCTTCTAAGGCATGCGGTCACCTGGGAGAAATGTCTAAGTTCTTTAAGTGCTTGTTATTGGTCTTCCCTGTTATTAACACATCATCTAGATAAATAGTGAGCTGGGGTAGACCTTGTAATCTTTTTTCCATTGTCCAGTGAAAAATGGGTCAGGCTGATGATACCTCAATGGCAATCTTGTGTATTGGCACAAGCCCTAATGGGTAATTAATTGTAGCATACATCTGGGAATCTTCATCTGACCACAATTGCAGGTACACATTGCTCCTGTCCAGCTTCATGAAGGACAGCATCCCCTGCCAGCTTTATGTAGAAGCTTCTATCTGAGGCATTGGGTATTTACCCAACTGTGAGAAGCGGCCTACCATTTGGTTAAAATCCCCACAAAGGTGAACTGACCAGGCGGACCTCACAAACTGGTCCCTTGACCTTCCTGAAATGCATCTGGGTATTTAATTAGTACTTCACTCAGGCAGCCAATTTCTGACCAAAAAATGTTGAACTGATCAAAGTGAATCTTTCTCAACCAATTTCGCTCCATTAACCTTGGACCCAAGACTTTTACTACAATCAGTGGTAACTGAAGGAGCTGCCTCCCCAATGAGACTGGAACTGAAATTGTAGCCTTAATTTATAACAATTCCCTGGTATACATTCTCAGTCTCTTCGAGGTCATACGCAAACTTAAGGGTTGGAGTCAAGAGCGCTTTGATTAAAAACTGGTTCTGCAACCACTGCTACAGCCATGATGGTTTTGACCTCCATTCAAACTGCGTGGCCATTTAACTAGATGTTTATTTTGATTGGTTCTGATTTGGATGTTGGATGTTCCAGACCAGATATAGGTGGACTTTTAACAGTCTATAATTCTTTAAATCCATTTAAGCCTGTCAAGACTGTTGTTGTCTTGAGTCTGCATACCACCAGCAACTATCCTGGTTAGCCTGCCCGGATCTTGAAGAAAATGTTAACAGTTTGGCTGAGGCTTGGCCTTGTTTTGGGGTGTAGCTGCGGGCTGTCCTAGAGTCCCTCTGTTCAGGATGTACCCTGAGTGAGGCTACACAATTGCCTTCACTCAAGTGGTGTTCTCCGAGCTCTGTCGGCCTGGTGAGGGTGTCCACTTCCATTGAAATATCCTGCAACCCAGATGCTGCACTTGCTGCAGTTTCTAATGACAAAGCCAGTTGTAGTCCCTGTTTGAAATCCAGTTGGGCTTCATATAGTAGGTGCTTTTGCATGGTGACATCATTAATTCCACGTACCAAAGGATCTCTCAGCATTCATTAAGGGTTAAATCAAAGTCACATAACTCTGTTATGTTGTTTTAACCCCATCAAAAATCACAACATCACCAGCAGGGAGCGATACCGGGATTAGTTGTCTCTCAAGATGCAGAGAAGGCGTTCAATTGGGTGAAATGACCATATCTTTATACTTTGGAACAATTTGGTGTTGGAGAAGTCTTTACTAAATGGGTTACAGTTTTATATAATGATCCCAATGCAGCAGTGATAGCTTTAGTGTTGGCAGAGGCTGTCATCAGGGATGTCCTCTCTCACCGTTATTATTTACGCTAGTGATTGAGCCGCTGGCAGAAACGATACGAACAGACCTTAATATAACGGCCCCAGAGGGAGGATCGGGGAAACATAAAATCACTTTCTATGCGGACGATGTCCTTCTTTTCTTAAGTGACCCATCGACATCTGTGTCCCACTTAATTCAAGCAGTTAACTTATTTGGTATGTTCTCAGGTTACAAAATCAATTTTATCAAATCAGAGGCCATGCCGCTAGGAGGTCTTACCAACAAATCCAGTTTTCTGGATGGATCCCGCTTCCCCTTTCAGTGGTCACTGGGAAGTTTTCTGTACTTAGGTATTTTTATTTCTCCGGTATTTGGTCAGCTGTACAAAGCCAACTATACACATTTATCAAAGAACACATGGCAGGACCTTCAATGCTGGGAAGATCTCCCTTTATCCTGATTAGGTAGAATAGCCTTAGTTAAGATGACTATTCGACCTCGTCTATTATACCCAATGAGAACGCTCCCCTTGATGCTGCCAAGTCATAGATGGCCCCTTATTAAATCAGATAAGTTACAGCTCCCATAAGTAAGGGGTGGGCTGGATTTTCCAGATTTCAAGAGGTACCAATTGAGTTCTCTATTATCTTACGTAGCTGATTGGGTCTCTTGTGACCCACAATCAATCTGGTTAGATATTGAGGCCTCCCAAGTGCCTCATCAATCTACTATTCATGGATAGGATCAGAGTTATTATGGATCATTGTAAAGGTCCTATTGAATTAAATACAATCAAAGCTTGGAGGATGGTGTGACAGGATGAGGGTAATTTACAAAGAACCTCCCTCTATACCCCTATAGTGGGAATGTTGGGATTCCAGCCAGGGCTGGCTGATCCTGGATTTAAAATCTGGGACTCCAGAGGCATCTCCTGTTTGGGAAATCTGTTCAATGGGGAGGTCATGATGTCCTTCGAACAGTTACGTCAGAAGTTCAGGTTGCCCAGCAAGGACCTTTTTTGATATTTTCAAGTACAAGACTTCATACAAAAAAGACCACATTGATGACTAATCCTTATAAAACGGATATGGAAAGGAGAGTATTTCGGCTGATGGGATGCCCTCAGTCAGTACTCTCTACCACTTACTATGCAATAAGGTATTTAAGGACCTGGAACGGTTATATAAAACCTGGGATCAAGAATTGGGGGATGGAAATCTGCTTAGAGATGTGGGAGGATATCTGGGAAAATGCCAGGAAGATCTTTATCTGTAACAGAACTCAGGCTATTCAATTGAAGATACTTCATGGGGCTCATATGGCACCAGAGTGACTTCCAAGGTCCAAGGCAGGAGCATCCCCAATGTGCCCTCAATGTGAAATAGAAGTTGGGACTCTCACTTGTTGTTTGTGGACATGCCATAAGATCCGCAGCTATTGGGATAGCATAGCGAATGCCTTGGGAATGGACTTTGAGTTGGACCCAGTGTCTCTTCTTTTGGGTTCTCCAAATTTCCCTTCTTCAGATGCATACGGGAAGAAATTATTCACTATCCTTTCCTTTTGTGCAAGGAAACAATCTTAGTACATTGGTACTAACGTTCTCTGAGGCACCGAATAAAATCTTTCAAGAGTGATGGATTTAGTTAGGAAATATTACAGCCCCAAGACGCCTCTAATCCTATGATGCTAAACTGAAGGATTACACCCGAAATGTCGACTTCTCCATCACCTCGCCTCGCCTCGCTGTGTTCTCCCCGCCTCTTGCTTGTCTATTGTGGATTCCAGCATCTGCAGGGTATTTTTTTGTGTCTAATCAGTTTTACTGGGCAGTTCGAGAACCAGGGAAATCAATGTTGTGATTTCTTTAATAAATATTTTTACTGGAGAAAAAAAGGATTTTTGAGATTTTTTTTACACAACTACAAAATTAGTACAAAATAGTGTATTCTACTTTACAATATAATAACAACACCAATATGAAATTAAGAAAACTAATGGCTAATCTATTTTACAGACTACCAAAACACAAAGTAAGATATCGTACATTACTAACAATAATCAAAAAAAGGAAAGAAAATAAATAAGTAGATAAAATAACTCTGTTTTTTGGTGCACCATATTTGTAAGGAAGTCCAGGGGGATCTATTCCGTAACTATCCTTTGCCAACTCAAGGACGTTCGGCTCCCCAGCAAGTCCACACTGACCCTCCAAAGAGTAATCCTCCCAGACCCATTCCCCTACCCTATTTTTCTACATTTATCCCTGACTAATGCACCTAACCTACACATCCCTGAAAACTACGGGCAATTTAGCACGGCCAATTCACCTAACCGGCACATCTTTGGACTGTGGGAAGAAACCCACATAGACACGGGGAGAATGTACAAACTCCACACACACAGTTGCCTGAGGCAGGAATCAAACCCGGGTCCCTGGTGCTGTGAGGCAGCAATACTAACCATTGAGCCACTGTGCCACCCCCATCCTTTTCTCAGCCGCTTTCTGTACCCTCTTTTTCCCTGCAAACCCTGCTTCTCCCATCGCCCCTTGCAACCTCCTCCCTACATCTGCCTCTTTTATTCTTCTTTTTGTTCATGGCTTCCTTTTCTTTCACCAGCCCCTCATAGCCTCCTTGTTCTCCCTCCAACTTCCTCACACTCCCCACCCCACCAATAGTCTCCTTTTCTTCTCCCCCACCCCTCATGATTGGACCAGTCAAGAGGAATCCAGGCTCAGCTGACAGCACCTCACTCACTGCAGATAGACACTTTCCTAGAATTCCATGCTGCTCCAGGAATCTTTGAAACTCTCTGCCAAGGATGCTTCTCAGCAAAAAAAAACATAAAACAGTCCACCCTAGCACAGGACTGACTCACCAGAGGAAATATTCTTTCCATTCCTGTGTTGTCAAAGCCATTCAGGGTCCTATAGGTCAGGTCACATCCCACTGTTCGGAACTCCAGCCCAGTCTGTCTAACCTTTCTTCATAAGACAACCAGGTATCGATCCAGTAAACCTCCTCTGTACCAAATGCATTGACATCATTCTTTCAAAAAGCTAACCCAAACTGCAGAGTTCAATTTGTGGTTCTCACAAATTCCCTGTAGAAGCCTAACATCCTCATTTTTATGTTCAGTTCTGCTTCTTATAAAAGAAAGCATCCCATTTGTCTACTTGATTACGTGCTGGATCTGCAAACTAATGCTTTGTGATTCATGCAGCAGGACACATAGACCCCTTGCTGAAGTAAACAAGTTCACATTTTCCTACAACATGCATCATTATTAGCCAATCATAGAGTCATAATCCTACAGTCATACATACATACACAGTAACACAGTAACACAGTAACACAGCACGGAAGCAGACCCTTGGTCTGACCACTCCACGCTGAATCGCAAGCTAAACTGGTCTCACCTGCCTGCTCCAGGCCCATATCCCTCCAAATCTTTCCTGTTCATGACCTTAAGTAAATGGCCTTTGAACATTGTAATTCTACCCACATCAACCACTTCCTCAGGAAGTCCATTCCACATTAAACCACCCTCATTGAACTTTCTATAGCCACCTGCAACCTCCTTATGCCTTCTTCACAGCATGTTTTCCTACTTATCTCGGTAACATTTAGTCTTATTGCCAAACTATTCCTTGGATTTTTCTCTCAGCCCCTTTCCTAATTCTCTAACCCTCAATTTCCATATTACTCAGTCCCTGTCTCACCTTGTCTTTACTTGTAGATATATTCAATCCCATGACCCTACTATTTAATTTAAAACCCTCGCTACTTCCCAAGTTATGTAGTTTGCAAGCTCACTCATTCCATCATAGTTCAGGTAGAGGCATTTACAACGGTACAGTACAGAGATGTGGCTGCAAGGGGATCCAGACTGGGCACTGAATATTCAAGGATATACATCGGATTGAAAAGACAGGCAGGTGGGCAGAGAGGATCAGCTTGCCTTATTGGTAAGAAAAGAAATCAAATCAGAAGTAAGAAATGAAGTCGGGTCAGATGGTGCAGAATCTGTGCGGGTAGAATTGAGGAACACAAAGGTCAAAAAAAAAACGCAGTTGGAGTTATGTACAGGCCTCCAAACAGTGGTCAGGAACTGGGGCCCAAGATACCCTGGGAGATAGAAAAGATGTGTTGGAAAGGCAAACTTACAGTGATTATGGAGGATTCCAATGTCCAGGGGGGCTGGGAAAATCAGGTTGGTGGTGGATTGCAAGAAAAGGAATTTGTGGAATGTTTACAAGATGACTTTTTGGAGCAGCTTATGGTGGAGCCCACTAGGGACCAGGTAATTCTGGATTTAGTGTTGGGCAATGATGGAGTCTTGATAATGGAGCTTAAGGTGAAGGAACCCTTCAGAGGCAGTGATCGTAATATGATTGAATTTACTCTGCAATTTGAGAGGGAGAAGAAAGACTCAGAGGCAATGGTATTACGGCTGAATCAAGGCAACTACAGAAGCATGAGGGAGGAGCTGGGTACAACTGACTGGGAGAGGAGCCCAGCAGGAAAGACAGTGGAACAGCAATGGCAGGAGTTTCTGGGAGTAATTCAGGAGACACAGCAGAGATTCATCCCGAGGGAAAGGAAGCCTGGTACAGGGAGGATGAGGCAACCATGGCTGACTAGGGAAGTCAGGGTCAGTGTAAAAGCAAAAGAGAAACCATATAATGTGGGAAAGGGCAGAGGGGAACCCGAGGATTGGGAAACTTACAAAGACCAACAGAGGGCAACAAGAAGGAAACAAGGAGAGAGAAGATTAAATATGAGGGTAAGCTAGCCAGTAATATAAAGGAAGACTGTAAGATCCTTTAGCTATATAAAGGGCAAAAGAGAGGCAAAATTGAATACTAGGCCACTGGGAAATGACACTGGAGAGATAGAAGCAGGGAAAAAGGAAATGGCTGAGGAACTGAATAATTACTTTGCATCAGTCTTCACAGTGGAAGACACGAGTAATATCACTCAAATTCAAGAGATTGAGGGAGCAGAGCTGAATGTAGTGGCCATGACCAAGAAGAAAGTGCTAAAAAAACTGAATGGCCTGAAGGTGGGTAAATCACCTGGACCAGATGGACTACACCCCAGAGTTTTAAAGGAGATAGCTGAAGAGATAGTGGAGGTGTTAGTGGTGATCTTTAAAGAAAACCCGAGAGTTAGGGAGAGTCCCAGAGGACTAGAAAATCGCTAACATAACACCCCCGTTTAAAAAGGGAGTAAAGCAAAAGATGGAAAATTACAGACCAATTCGCCTAACCTCGGTCCTGGGGAAGATCCTGGAATCCATTGTGAAGGATGAGATTTCTGAATACTTGGAAGTGTATGATAAAATAGGACAAAGTCAGCATAGTTTCATCAAGGGGAGGGCATGCCTGACAAATCTGTTACAATTCCTTGAGGAAGTAATGAGCAGGTTAGACAAAGGAGAGTCAATGGATGTTATCTATCTAGACTTCAAGAAGGCCTTTAACAAGGTGATACACAGGAGGCTGCTGAGTAAGATAAGGGCCCATGGTGTCAGAGGCAAGGTGCTAGCATCGATTGAAACTTGGTTGTCTGACAGAAAGCAGAGAGTGGGAATAAAAGGGTCCTTCTCAGGATGGCAGCTGGTAACAAGTGGTGTTCTGCAAGGCTCAGTGTTGGGACCACAACTTTTCACTTTATACAGTAATGATCTAGATGAAGGGACTGAGGGCATTCTGGCTATGTTTGCAAAGGAGTTTAGAAAGAGGAGGGGGATCTAATTGAAACATACTGAATGGCCTAGGCAGAGTGGATGTTGGGAAGAGTAAAGGGAAAATCTTTTAGAATGGAGATAAGGAGAAACGTCTTCAAGACGAGACAGTGAATCTATGGAATGCATTGCCACAGAAGGCAGAGAAAGCTAGGTTCTTGAGTATCAAGGGATCAAGAGTCACGGGAAGAAAGCAGGAGAATGGGGTTGGGAAACTTAACAGCCATGATTGAATTGCGGAGCAGACTAGATGGGCTGAATGGCCCAATTTCTGCTCCAGTGTCTTAAAGTCTTACAGACCCCCTTTTCCCAGTAGTAGGGCCGATGCCCCAGGAACCAGAAGCCACTCTCTGACAGTAATCTTTGAGCCATACATTCATTTCTAATTTGCAAGTGGCTCAGCTAATAATCTAGAGATTATAACCTTTAAGCTTTTACTTTTCAATTTAGCATCCAGCCTCTTCTACTCTGTACAAAACCTCTGGCCTCATTTAACCTCTGGACCAGAATGACTGGCTACTCCCCCAATCACTAAAGGCTCCTCTCTAACATTGAATAGGTGGAGAGTTATGAGCATGGACCAGTCCATCGTTAAAAAAACAGCCTTCTCCTTCCTGCTTCCTCTTTCTGCTGCCTCCAGAAAGCATCCCAAATCAGCAAAGACCCCCTCCCGCCCTGCGTATACTCTCTTCCACCCTCTACCACTGGACAGAAGGGAGAGAAGTTTGGAAGCATGTACCACTAGATTCAACAGTAGCTTCTTCCACCCGTTTATCAGACTTACAAACAGATCTCTCATACGTTAGAGTTAATCTCTCTCTGCACCTTTTCTGTAGCTGCAACTTTTTTTTAATTTCAAAAATATACTTTATTCATACAATACTTTGATGGTCTGTACAGTTGGTCATGCCATACATATGTAAACATTTACATACACACATCGGAATTTATCATTGTTACATACAGGTCTGTGCATTTCTCACCCCTATGCCCCTATATTGAGCTGAGGCGTCAGCAGAGCCCAAATGACTGCATGGGCCCCCTGTTCTTCTTTAGGCAGGCAGATGTTACACGGTGGTCTTTCCCCACCGCGCCTTGGCGGCAGCCGCCCCAAGCTTCAGCGCGTCCCTCAACACATAGTCCTGGACCTTGGAATGTGCCAGTCTGCAACACTCAGTCGGGGTCAACTCCTTCAGCTGGAAGGTCAACATGTTTCGGACCACCCAGAGAGCGTCCTTCACTGAGTTGATGATTCTCCAGGCACAGTTGATGTTCGTCTCGGTGTGCGTCCCGGGGAACAGGCCGTACAGCACGGAGTCCCGCGTCATGGCGCTGCTTGGGACGAACCTCGACAAACACCACTGCATTCCTCTCCAGACTTCCTCTGCATAGGCACATTCCAGAAGGAGGTGTGTGACAGTCTCGTTCCCCCCCGCAGCCACTTCGAGGGCAGCGTGCGGTGCGGCAGAGAGTCCGGGCGTGCATAAAGGATCTCACACGCAGAGCCCTTCTCACTACCAGCAAAGCCATGTCTTGGTGCTTATTGGAAAGTTCTGGTGATGAGGCATTCTGCCAAATGGCTTTGACAGTCTGCTCAGGGAACCGCTTGATAGGATCCGCCCTCTCCTTTTCCCGAAGGGTCTCGAGGACACTACGCGCTGACCACTTCCTGATGGACTTGTGGTCACAGGTATTTTTCTTCATAAACTTCTCCACGAAGGATAGATGATACGGAACGGTCCAACTACTCGGAGCGTTCTGTGGCAGCGAGGCCAGGCCCATCCTTCACAACACCAGGGACAGGTAGAACCTCAGTACGTAGTGACACTTGGTGTTTGCGAACCGGGGATCCATGCACAGCTTGATGCAGCCACACACAAAGGTGGCCATCAGGGTGAGGGTAGCATTGGGCGTATTTTTTCCCCCGTTGCCCAGATCTTTATACAGCGAGTCCCTTCGGACCCGGTCCATCTTTGACCTCCATATAAACTGGAAAATGGCCCGGGTGACTGCAGCGGCGCAGGTTCTGGGAATAGGCCAGACCTGTGCCACATATAATAACAATGACAGTGCCTCACATCTGATGACCAGGTTTTTTCCCTGCGATGGAGAGTGACCGTAGCTTCCACCTGCCCAGTTTCTGCCTCATTTTGCTGATACGCTCCTCCCAAGACTTGGCGCACGTCCCAGCCCTCCCGAACCAAATACCCAGCACCTTCAGGTGGTCTGTCCTGACGGTGAAGGGGATCGAGGATTGGTCGGCCCAGTTCCCGAAGAACATGGCCTCGCTCTTGCCTCGGTTTACCTTAGCCCCCGAGGCCCGTTCGAACTGGTCACAGATGCACATGGGTCTGCGCACGGACAGCAGATCCGAGCAGAAAATGGCAATGTCACCCATGTACAGGGAGGCCTTAACCTGCAGGCCCCCGCTGCCAGGAATAGTCACCCCTCTCAGGCTCGCATCCTTCCTGATAGACTCAGCAAATGGCTCTATGCAGCACACAAACAAGGCTGGAGAGAGAGGGCAGCCCTGCCTGACTCCAGATCTGACTGGGAAGCTATCTGATTCCCACCCATTGATTGAGACTGCACTGACAATGTTGGTGTAGGGCAGTCTGATCCAATTGCAGATTCCCTCCCCAAAGCCCATTTTGGAGAGAACATCTCTCATATCCCTGTGTGATATCCTGTCAAAGGCTTTCTCCTGGTCCAGGCTGATCAGGCAGGTGTCCAACCCTCTGTCCTGTACGTAGGCGATTGTATCCCTGAGGAGTGCGAGACTCTCAGCGATCTTCCTGCCCAGCACAGCACAGGTTTGGTCAGGGTGAATCACCGACCCCAGAGCAGACCTGACCCAGTTGGCGATTACCTTTGACAGAATTTTGTAATCCGCATTCAACAGTGAGATTGGTCTCCAATTTTTGAGTTCCTCCCTCTCCCCCTTCCACTTGTAGATGAGGATGATGATGCCTTTCCTCATGGATTCACTCATGGTACCTGCCCGAAGCATACTGACATACACCTCCAGCAGGTCCTGGCCAATCAAGTCCCACAGAGCGGAATAGAGCTTGATCGGTAAGCCGTCGCTTCCGGGAGTTTTATTCTTTTTGAAGAACTCGAGGGCCTTGGTCAGCTCGTCCAGAGATAGCGGCTGGTCCAGCCTCTCCCGTGTTCTGTTGTCTATTACCCTGATGTGCTCATGTAAGGTAGGATTGGCCTGGATGGCATACAAAGCAATATTTCTCACTGTACATATGACAGAAATAAATTAAATCAAATCAAAAACAGGGAAGGCAGCATAGACATCCAGACTCTCGTTCAGTGCTGCAGAGAATAGTGTTATTATAATTTTATTATAATAACACGACCCACTGCTGATAGATTCTATGTTGCTGCTATCATTCAAACAGCTTTCTGTACCATGACGCCCTGACCATTTAGTTTATCTGCTCTGAAACTCCTGCTGTCCTCCAAACAAACTGTAAACCTCTGGGATAATTGCAGTGGCCAACAACCTCCTCTCTTGGTCCCCTTTCAGCCTCACTCCCAACCTTGACTGTTGACCAGATCAGAAGACCCAGCGTGGAGTGGTGGCACTGCCTCATGAGGCATGACTCCAGGTAACTATCTCCCTCCTAATGTGTGGCAATGTCTGTTGTTCAGCCTCGAGCTTGGAAACTCTGAGAAGCTGCTGGGGCTTCAAGCATTTATCCTGGATCACAATATCATCCAAGAGCTCCCACATGCTGCAGCTTTGACACATCACCGGTACTGCCATCCTCAGCTAGATTTAGTTGTTAATCATGTTATTTTATCATTTACTAATTCATTGACAATTTATGTATGATGTTAAAGTTTGAGCATACTTGAAGCATTCAACAATACCGTACCAACCAGCAAGCTCCTTTCCCTGCATCAGAGTGAGAACCAATTTCGATTTCTTTTTCTCTTCTGCTCTTCTCTCAGCCAAATACTTTTTATTAAAAATTTTACTTGCATTCTGTAGTGCAGATCCAATAATCTCCAGTAATGATATGGGATATTAATAGAATACCCAACTGGAATGTGGATCAAATCTCTTGGCACCAATCTTATCCACACTGAGCAATCCAACCTCTCTTTCACTAAGGTACATAATGCAGAATCTTGTATGGGTGTGAAGAACCCATGGATAATGGTGAAATATGTGGCAGAATTGGACAAGTGTAGCAAGTCCTAATCTTGAATTTGGAAACATCTCACTCTGTCCTTTGTACTTTTACAAGAAACATGGTGAGATTCTCACTTGGCAACAGTGTGTTGCCAATTATGGACATTATTGACTGTTAAATACCTTGTCCATGGCCTACTACTTCTTATTAATAATCAGCCTTTCATCACACAGATTGAGGACAGAGAAATACTTTAAGTCAATACTTTGTATCAGTCTTTCAGCATCCAAAAGATATCAGCAAAGTACTGTTGGGAGGAAAGGTGATTTAACAAACTACGTCACAAAGGACAAAGTATTTGATGAACTAATGGGACTAAAGGCAGACAGGTCTCAAGGACTTGGTGACTTACCTGCAAGGGTTTCGAGGGAGCTGGCTGCAGAGACAATGAGGCAGTGGTTGTAATATTCCAAAACACACTGGTTTCTGAGAGGGCTCGAACAGATTGCAAAGCTGCTAATATGATACCCCCTGTTCAAGAAGGAACAGAGGCAGAAAGCAGGAAAATATAGGCCAGTTTGTCTAACATTTGTTGTTGGGAAAATACGAGAGTCCACTATTAAGGAAGAAAGAGCAGGGCTCCACCAAACATTAATGCAATCTGAGTCAAGGCCATAAAACCATAAGATATAGGAGCAGAATGAGGCCATTTAACCCATGGGGTTTGCTTCACCATTTGATCATGGCTGATACATTTCTCAATCCCATTCTTCTGCCCTCTCCCTGTAATGGTTGTCCCCTTACTAATCAAAAAACAGTCTCTCTCTTAAACTCACTCAATGACTTGGCCTGCTATTGTGTCAGTGAGTTCCACAGATTCACCACCTTCTGTCTGAACATCATTCTTACAAATCTCCTCTGGATCCTCTCCAAAGCCAGCACATAATTCCTGAGATAATTCCTAAGCTGCTCGTAATATTGTAAATGCAGTCTGACCACAGCCTTGCAGAGGTATATCCCTGCTCTGGTTTTGCATTGCTCTTCTTGAAATGAATACAAACATTGCACTCGCCTTCCTAACTGCCAACTGAGCCTGTATGTTAACCTGAACAGAATCTTAAACTGGGACTCCGAGTCCCTTTGTGCTTCAGATTTCTGAGCCTTTCCCCATTTAGAAAATAATCTGTGCCTCTATACTTCCTACAAAGTACCGAACCTCACACTTTCCTGTACAGCACTCCATCTGCCACTCCTTTGCTCACCATCCTAGCTGGTCCAAGTCCTTCTGCAGCCTCCCTGCTTCCTCAATACTGCCTGCCCCCACCCCCCCAACCTACCTTCATGTCATCTTTTAACTTAGCAACAATGCCCTCAGTTCCTTTGTCCAGAGCGTTAATATATGATGCGAATAGTTGTGGTCCCAACGCTGACCTCTGCAGAACTCCAAGAGTCACCAGCTGAAAAAGAGCCTTTATCCTCACTCTCTGTCTTCTGTCAGTCAACCAATCCCCTATCCAAGCCAGTACCTTGGCCTTACCATCCTGCGTCTTATCTTATTTAACAACCTCCTGTGCAACACCTTGTCAAAGGCTTTCTGGAAATCCTCATAAATCCCATCTACTGGCTTTCCTTGATCTAACTTGTTCATAACCTCCTTAAACATTCTAACAGATTTGTCAGGCATAACCTCCCCTTGATGAAGCCGAGCTGACTCAGCACTATTTTACCATGCACTTCCAAGTAGTCTGTAATTTTAATAATGGACTCTAAAATCTTATCAATGACCAAAGTCAGGCTAACCAACTAACGATTTCCTGATTTCTGCCTCCCTCCCTTCTTAAACAGAGTGTTACTTTTGCTGTTTTCCAGTCCTCTGGCACCCTCCCTGACTCTATGATTTCTGAAAGATCACCATCAATGCCACCACAATCTCCTCAGCTGTCTCCTTCAGAACTCTGGGGTACAGTCTCTCTGGTCTGGGTGATTTTCAACCTTCTGACCTTTCAGTTTCTCCAGCATCTTCTTCTTATTGATGGCCACGACACCCCCCTCTGCAGCTGACTCTAAGTTCTGGTATTCTACCGGTGTGCTCCACTGTGAAAAATGATACAAAGTACTATTCAGTTCTGGCATTTTTTGGTCCCCATTACTACTTCACCAGCGTCATTTCCAGTGGTCCAATGTTCACTCTTGCCTATCTCTTACCTTTTAGAGATCTAAAAATACTCCTGCAACTTTCTTTAGCTTACCTTCATATTCCAACCTCTCCCCTCCCCCCCCCCCCCCACCACCGTATTGCTGGTTTAGTTGTCCTCGGCTGATTTTTAAAGGCTTCCCAATGTTCTGGCTTCCCACAAATCTTCACCACATTGTATACTATCATTTAGCTTCTGTGCTGGCCCTGACTTCCCTTGTCAGCCATGGTTGGCTCGCCCTCCCATTCTAAAGTTTCCTCTTCCTTGGGATGAATTTCTGCTGTTCCTCCCATATTAGCCCCAGATACCCTTGCCATCGCTACCCCTGTTGGGCTCCCTTTCCAATCAACTCTGACCAGCTCCTCTCTCATGTCTTTGTAGTTACCTTTATGCCATTGTCATACTGTTACATAAATTCCAGCTTCTCCTTCTCAAACTGGAGGATGAATTCTATCTTATTATGGTCACTACACCACCACCCCAAACTCCTGCCCCCACAGTTCCTTCACCTTAACCTCCCTAATCAAGTCTACCTCGTTACACATCACTGGGCGGCACGGTGGCACAGTGGTTAGCACTGCTGTCTCACAGCGACTGAGACCCGGGTTCAATTCCCGACTCAGGCGACTGACTGTGTGGAGTTTGCACGTTCTCCCCGTGTCTGCGTGGGTTTCCTCTGGGTGCTCCGGTTTCCTCCCATGGTCCAAAGATGTGCGGGTCAGGTGAATTGGCCATGCTAAATTGCCCGCAGTGTTAGGTAAGGGGTAAATGTAGGGTATGGGTGGGTTGCGCTTCGGCGGGTCAGTGTGGACTTGTTGGGCCGAAGGGCCTGTTTCCACACTGTAAGTAATCTAATCTAAATCCAGAATGACCTGTTCCTTACCACAAGCTGTAGAGATTGGATTACTTACAGTGTGGAAATAGGCCTTTGGCCCAACAAGTCCACACAAACCCTCTGAAGACCAATCCATCAGACTCATTCCCCTACATTTACCCCTTCACTAACACTACAGGCAATTTAGCGTGGCCAATTCACCTGATCCGCACATCTTTGAACTGTGGGAGGAAACCCACGCAGACATGGGGAGAGGCAGGAGTTGCCTGAGGCGGGAATTGAACCCAGGTCTCTGGCACCATAAGGCAGCAGTGCTAACCACTGAGCCACCGTGCTACCCATTCCACAAATTCCTTTCCTTGGAATCCACCATACACCTGGCTTTCCTGGTCCATCTGGGTGTTGAAGTTCCTCATGATTGTTGTAATAGTGCCTTTCTGACAGACCTTTTCTGTCGCCTGATTTAATTTCTTCCCCACGTTCTGACTACTGCTAGGAGGTGCATGTACAACTCCCATCAGGCTCTTTTCCTCTCTGCATTTCCTCAACTCCACCCAGGCACGTTCGACACCATCCAACTCGACATTACTCTTGCTATTGATTTAATTTCATTTCTCACTAAAAACGCAGCTCCACTCTTTATGCTTATCTGCCTGTCCTTTCAGCAGGATGCATATCCTTGGATAATTAGTTCCTAGGCCTGGTCCCCTTGCAGCCATATCTCTGTGAAACACCCACAACATCCTACCTCCCAATTTTAATCTGCACTACAAGGTCATTTATCACCTTTCATATGCTGCACACATTTAAGTACAACACCCTTAGCCCTGGGCTGATTGTCCCCTTTCCATAGTTGTTCCCTTATTTGAAGTTAGATTCCTGACCCTTTTTGTACTCTCTGACCTATTACTTGTTTTGGAAACTTTAGTAACCTCTGCTGCGCCCTCCCCCCCTTGAAGTAGTTGAAAGTAACCTTGATTTATTTGAATTTGTGCTGTCAGCTCATCCACTTATTCTGAATTCTTTTGTGCTTTAAGGAACATTAGTTCTGTTATTGAAGTTCCCTATACCTTTCCAGTTCATTGGTACATTTCTCTGATCTCCAGCATCTGCAATCCTCACTTTCTCCCATTGGTACATTCACAAAGATTGTTACTTCCTTTAAATTTCTGGTAACAATCTATCCCTCACTGACCTGCAATCCTACATTCTCCTTTATTTCTGATTTTATCATTTCTATGCAAATCTACCCACCACTCCATTGTTCCCTTTAAAGCCTTAGCCATAGCCTTGGTCATGTGATTTGCCAGGACTCTGGGGATTCCGGGGAGTCTCTCCCACTGGAACAGCTCCTTCCTTTCCCAGTACTGGTGCTAATGTCCCAGGAACTTTTGTCATTCGGCCGGAATCACTGGTACCTACAGAGACCATAACAACTGGGCCTTTCCCCTCCGTCTCCATGATCCTCTACAGCTTGGATGAGATATCCTGAAACCTGGAGCCAGGCAGAAAACACAGTCTTTGGGACCCTCTTCCCTGGTCCAGGGAACAATGTCTATTCCCTGACAACCATCCTGGTCACAGAGAACAGCGTCTATTCCTTGGACCCAATCCTGGTCACAGGGAACAATGTCTATTCCCTGGACGATATCATGGTCATAGGGAATAGTGTCTATTTCCTGGACCCCATCCAGATCACAGGGAACAGTGTCTATTCCCCGAACCCAATCCTGGTCACAAGGAACAGTATCAATTCCCAGACTCCATCCTGGTCACAGGGAACAGTGTCTATTCCCCGGACCCCATCCTGGTCACAGGGAACAGTGTCTATTCCCCAAACCCAATCCTGCTCACAAAGAACAGTGTCTATTCCCCGGACCTCATCCTGGTCACAGGGAACAGTGTCTATTCCCCGGACATGATCCTGGTCACAGGGAACAGTGTCTATTCCCAGACTCCATCCTGGTCACAGGGAACAGTGTCTATTCCCAGACTCCATCCTGGTCACAGGGAACAGTGTCTATTCCCCGGACCTCATCCTGGTCACAGGGAACAGTGTCTGTTCCCTGAACACGATCCTTGTCACAGGGAACAGTGTCTATTCCCTGGACATGATCCTGGTCACAGGGAACAGTGTCTATTCCCTGGACATGATCCTGGTCACAGAGATCAGTGTCTAATGTCCAGACTATTCTTCCCTCAATTTCAGCTACGTTTCTATCGTGTGCCAAAGAATGCAAGGCTGTGGCCAAGTTCTGGAAAATGGGATTAGCACAGGCGGGATGTTGTTTTTTGATCAGTTTAGACCCTAATGGACTATTTTCTATGCTGTAGATCTCTATGATCTTAAGGCTGAATGGCACAAAGGTGTCACTTGCATTTTGGGTCCTTTTTGCCATGATACGCACCCTCTCGGTTTTGCCACCTGGTGCCCATGTCACGAAGTATTGTCCATTCCCACCCCCTGCCCCCCCCCCCCCCCCCAACTCAGTCAGAGTGTGATGGAATCGGCAAAGGTTTTCAAAGTCAAAAGTCCAAAAGGGGCACCTGAACCTCTCTCACTCTGTTCAGTTCAGAGCTTCCCTTCAACTCCATGTTTCAGAAACCTGGGTGACAGAAATCCTTTCTCAGGGAAGGCAGTTACAGTGTCAACTGGAGCATAGCACCCACAAGCCGTGCCTGTGAGTACAAACACATCAACTCACTCTCGACCCTTTCATCCTGCACTGCCATTCAATGTGACCATGAGTGATCTGTTTACACACACTCCCCCCTCCTCCAGCATCCTCATACCTGTGAGCTTGAGCCCAGAACTCATCTGGCTCTCCCATTGACAGGTCTTGATGGACAGTACACTCTCTCTCAGTAAAGTGGGGAATTACAGTATCTCTGCGGAGGCCTGTGCTGCTATCCACCCGCAGATAATGAGGATTTGGCGTTTTCCACATTTCCGTTGACTATTGCTATCCTTTCATTCCCTCGCTTTATTAAGATTCTGTCTATTTCTGCCTTAGTAGTGCACAAAGACAGTCTTTTAAGGAGAGAACTCAAAAGAAAACAATTTTCATCTCTGTATTAGAATCCCTACAGTGTGGGATGAAGGGCGTTTTCCTGAAATGTCGATTTCACTGCTCCTTGGATGCTGCCTGAACTGCTGTGCTCTTCCAGCACCACTAATCCATTCAGCCTATGTTGGCTCTCTGCAGAGCATCCCACCCAGACCTTTCCCTGTAATCCTGTATTTAGCATGGCCAATCCACCTGGCCTGCACATCTTTGGACTGTGGGAGGAACCCCACGCAGAGAATGTGCAAATTCCATACAGGCAGTTGCCCAAGGCTGGAATCAAACCTGGTCCCTAGCGCTGTGAAGTAGCAGTGCTAACCACTGAGCCAATGTGCCACGGCGGGGACCACTCATTGTATAACGACAATCCCAGGTTCTAGGTTCACCCACAAAGGAAACGAACCATCCTTCAAACATCCATCCGATCAATCAAGTTGCCTCCTGCTCCTCTGAAATCCAGTGGATACAAGCCCCAGGCTGCTCAACCTTTCCTCATAAAACAACCTGTTCGATTGAGGCATGAATCTAATAATCCTGTTGTGAATTGCCTCCAACACATTCCATCCTTCCTTAGAACAGAACAAAATAGCACTCAGAGTTTGAACATTATCTCAGCAGAGTTCTGAAGTGGAACTTCCTGACTCTTACGTTGACTCCCCCTCACAATGAAACGCACATGTTATTTGTACACACTGTATCGCTTTATTTTAATGTATTTATGATTGTGGGATGAAATTGAAAAATACAGTCTTAAAATCCAAGGATTGCAGAAGGGGTCACTGTACTTTGTGAAGCGAGCAACACGTATTGTAAGGGCTGTTAACATTGCTGCTGGTTCAAGCAGCAGAGGATGTTACTGCAGATGGATTGACACTAAGGGGGTGTGTACAAAGGGACATTCAAATGGTAACAAGAAACATGAACACTACAGATTTTGAAGACCTGAAAGAGACCTCAGCTCGCTTCAAGCAGAATTTCGGCAGAAAGGTTTCAATCTGAAACTGGTACAGTTGAGAACAAAAGGGAGTCAAACAGTCAGGGAAGGCAGGGACAAAGCAGAGAACCAGGTAGGACTGATAAATTAAACTGCAGATATTCCCGGAAATACATCCAGGGAAGTTATTTGGGTGGAACTGAGAAATAAGAAAGGGATAACCACCTTATTGGGATTGTATTATAGATGCCCCCAATAGTCAGAGGGAAATTGAGAAACAAACTTGTAAGGAGATCTCAGCTATCTGTAAGAATAATAGAGTAATTATGGTCAGGGATTTTAACTTTCCAAACATCGACTGGGACTGCCATAAAGGTTTAGATGTAGAGGAATTTGTTAAGTGTGTACAAGACAATTTTCTGATTCAGTATGTGGATGTACCTACTAGAGAAGGTGCAAAACTTGACCTACTCTAGGGAAATAAGGCAGGGCAGGTGACTGAGGTGTCAGTGGGGAAGCACTTTGGGGCCAGCGACCATAATTCTATTAGATTTAAAATAGTGATGGAAAAGGATAGACCAGATCTAAAAGTTGACGCTCCAAATTGGAGAAAGGCCAATTTTGACGGATTTAAGCAAAAACTTTCAAAAGCTGATTGGAGGCAGATGTTCACAGGTAAAGGGACGGCTGGAAAATGGGAAGCCTTCAGAAACGAGATAACAAGAATCCAGAGAAAGTATATTCCTGTCAGGGTGAAAGGGAAGGCTGGTAGGTATAGGGAATGCTGGATGACTAAAGAAATAGAGGGTTTGGTTAAGAAAGAAAAAGAAGCATATGTCAGGTATAGACAGAATAGATCGAGTGAATCCACAGAAGAGTATAAAGGCAGTAGGAGTATACTTAAGAGGGAAATCAGGAGGGCAAAATGGGGACATGAGATAGCTTTAACAAACCGGGTTAAGGAGAATCCAAAGGGTTTTTTCAAATACTTTAAGAAAAAAGGGTAACCAGGGAGAGAATAGGGCCCCTCAAAGATCAGCAAGGTGGCCTTTGTGTGGAGCCGCAGGAGATGGGGGAGATAGTATACAAGTATTTTGCATCAGTATTTACTGCGGAAGGGGATATGGAAGAAATAGACTGTAGGGAATTAGATGGTGACATGTTGAAAAATGTCCATATTACAGAGGAGGAAGTTCTAGATGTCTTGAAATGAATAAAAGTGAATAAATCCCCAGGACCTGATCAGGTGTACCCAAGAACTCTGTGGGAAGCTAGGAAAGTGATTGCTGGACCTCTTGCTGAGAGATTTGTATCATTGATAGTCACAGGTGAGGTGCCGGAAGACTGGAGGTTGGCTAACGTGGTGCCACTGTTTAAGAAGGGTGGTAAGGACAAGCCAAGGAACTATAGACCAGTGAGCCTGACCACGGTGGTGGGCAAATTGTTGGAGGGAATCCTGAGGGACAGGATGTACATGTATTTGAAAAGGCAAGGACTGATTCAGGATAGTCAACATGGCTTTGCGCGTGGGAAATCATGTCTCACAAACTTGATTGAGTTTTTTGAGAAAGTAACAAAGCGGATTGATGAGGGCGGAGTGATAGATTTGATCTATATGGGCTTCAGTAAGGCGTTCGACAAGGTTCCCCTTGGGAGACTGGTTAACAAGATTAGATCTCGTGGAATACTGGGAGAACTAGCCATTTGGATACAGGACTGGCTCAAAGGTAGAAGACAGAGGGTGGTGATGGAGGGTTGTTTTTCAGACTGGAGGCCTGTGACCAGTGGAGTGCCATAAGGATCGGTGCTGGGCCCTCTTCTTTTTGTCATTTACATAAATGATTTGGATGTGAGCATAAGAGGTACAGTTAGTAAGTTTGCAGATGACACCAAAATTGGAGGTGTAGTGGACAGCGAAGAGAGTTACCTCAGATTACAACAGGATCTGGGCCAGATGGGCCAATGGGCTGAGGAGTGGCAGATGGAGTTTAATTCTGATAAATGTGAGTTGCTGCATTTTTGGAAAGTAAATCTGAGCAGGACTGATACACTTCAGACACCCTGATGACTGTGGCAAGGGCTGAATGACATCTCAGGTTCTAAAACGAGACAGTGCAAGGTAGCAAACAATGACACAACCTTCCCAGACCATCTCAACGCCTTCTATGCTCGCTTTGAGCTGAATTTCAGTGGGAAGGTAACGCCTATTCCGACAATTCCAGATGAACCTATCCTAACAGTCACTGCATCAGAGGTCAAATCAGTTTTCCTTTGTGTGAATCCAAGGAAAGCGATGGGACCACACAGAGTACCAGGCTGTGCACTCAGAGCATGTGCAGAGCAACTGGCAGAGGTCTTCTCAGATATCTCCAACCTCTCCCTGCAGCAGGCCACTGTCCCTGCCTGTTTCAAGAGGCTAACATCATCCCTGTGCCTAAGGCAGCTCATGCAGCATGTCTCAATGAGTACCACCCAGTGGCCCTAACTTCGGTGGGCATGAAGTGCTTTGAAAGGCTGGGCATGGCATTAATTAACTCCAGCCTCTCCACTGCTCTTGACTGGCTCCAATTTGCCAATCGGACCAACAGTTCCACGTCAGATGCCATATCAATGTCCTTCACTCCTCCCTAGAACAGCTTGACACCAAGAACAGCTATATAACAATGCTACTCATTGACTACAGTTCAGTCTTCAACACTATTATCCCCTCGAGGCTGATTGCTAAACTTAGTGATCTCAGACTGAGCTCCACTCTCTGCAACTGGACCCTCAGTTTCCTGACCCACAGGCCACAATCAGTGAAGATTGGGGACAATATTTCATTCTCACTCAGCACTGGAGCCCCCCTGGGGGTGTGTACTCAGCCCCCTACTGTACTCACTGTTTACTGCATCACAAAATATCAGACTAATGCCATTTACAAGTTCGCTGATGACATCACCATAGTCGTCGAATCTCAGATGGCGACAAAACAGACTACAGAGGGGAGGTGGAAGACCTGGGAAAATGGTGCACTGAGAACAACCTAGCTCTCAATGTCAGCAAAACCAAGGAACTCATTATTGACTTTCGGAGGGATTTACTCATGCCCCCCCTACACACTAACAGCACAGAGGTGGAACGAGTGGAGAGTGTCAAGCTCCTGGGAGTGGTCATCCACAACAAGCTTTCTTGGACTCTTTATGCGGACACACTGGTTACAAAGGCCCGACAACATCTCTTGTTGCTCAGGCAGCTGAGGAAATTGGGCATGACGGCGAATACCCTTGCCAACTTTTATATGTGCACCATCGAGAGCGTTCTGTCTGGATGTATCACTACCTGGTATGGCAACTGTACCATTCAAGATCGGAGACGGTTACAGAGAGTGGTGAACCCGGCCTGGACAGTCACAAAGGCCAACCTCCCATCTATAGAATCCATCTCCCAGGCCTGCTATTTAGGACAGGCCTCCAGCATTCTCAAAGACCTATATTACCCTGGCAATGCTTTTCTACAACCTCTACCATTGGGGAGACGGTACAGAAGACTAAACACACCCACCAACTGGTTTCGCTACAGTTTCTCCCCTCCTATTGTTAGATACTGAATGGACGCACAAACTCTTAACATTTGTCTGTACCTGTGTTTTTGTTTTTTGCTGCTGTTTACCTAGTATTTACTATCTATGCTACTTAACTCTGTGATCTGCCTGTATTGATCACAAGATAAAGCTTTTCACTGTGCCTCGGTACACGTGACAATAAATTCAATTCAATTCAATTTAAACAGTAATCGCTGGAAAACCGAAGGTCTGACAACACCTGTGGAGAGAAAGCAGAGTTGCTGTTTCAAGGCTAGGACTCAATGAAGGGTCTGATTCTGATGAAGAGTCACTGGAGTCAAAATATTAATTCTGTCTCTTTCTCTCCACAGACGCTGCCAGACCTGCTGAGTTTCTCCAGCAATTTCATTCTTTTTTGTCTTGGCAGCTATGTGATTGGCTCACAGGCTGCTGAATAACTCTGTGTCTCTTGCAAGCAATGACAATATTCAAAGGAGAATAGTCAAGGAGCAGCAAATGCTGGCAATCCAAAAGCATCATCTCCCACAGGGACCATTGAACTGCATTCCCAGACTTTCCCTTCACATTTTATAGCAATGATTTTTGTCTTCTGCAAACTTGAGTTGAGGGAGATTTTTGAGGGTATTAGACTTTTATGTCAGGGTTATATGTCAATGATTTATAGTCCAGCAGGAACGTAGAAAATAGAAGCAGAGACATTCATCCAGTTTAATATCCTGTTCCTGCTTTCTCCAATATCCTTTGAATATTTTAGCCCTAAGAACTATGTCTAACTTGTTCTTGAAAACATTGAAGGTATGACACTGGAAATGGAATAGGGTCTCCTACAAAGTTGCCCTTTGGGAAATTTTCAAAATTGATTGGATTGGTGGGTAAACTTGGAGTACCATTGCTAACAGCATCAAACAGACAAATAAAATTAAGGCACTTGGGCTTAGAGAAAATATAAGAGAGACTAGAGACACTTTGGAATCAGGTGATATTCACTTCCAGGTCGTGGAGCAAAATAAAGAAACCAGACATGTCCCAAAAAGATAATGAAAGAGAGAGAAAAGAATAGCCATGTGAAAAGTAGAATTGGAATTACGAAGGGAGAGAAAAGGAAGACAGGATTAGATTAGATTAGATTACTTACAGTGTGGAAACAGGCCCTTCGGCCCAACAAGTCCACACCGACCCGCCGAAGCGCAACTCACCCATACCCCTACATATACCCCTTACCTAACACTACGGGCAATTTAGCATGGCCAATTCACCTGACCCGCACATCTTTGGAGTGTGGGAGGAAACCGGAGCACCCGGAGGGAACCCACGCAGACACGGGGAGAACGTGCAAACTCCACACAGTCAGTGCCTGAGGCAGGAATTGAACCCAGGTCCCTGGCGCTGTGAGGCAGCAATGCTAACCACAGAGACAGAGAGGAAGCAAAAAAGGAGAGAATATGAATATCCACAACAAAAGAATGCATTTGATTCAGGAGATGACCCGAAGGGGGTGGTAGGGGTGTGTGAAATTAGTCTTAACTAAAAGTAAAAGATAAAAATGTTTTGAGTTTACACAGTCCCTACCCAAGATTGAGTCGCAGGATGTGGAGGCATTGTTGATGTCATTTGAAAATAAATTGAGTAAAAGGAGACACTGCTCATGCAGAGTATGTTGGCAGGTAAAGTCCAGGAAACGTACACTTCACTGTCAGAGGACATTCCTCAGGATTATGGCAATGGAAATAAAGCTACATTGGCTGCAGATGAATTAGCGCCTGAGGCACGTAGGCAAAGATCTCTGAATTTAATTAATTAGTCGAGGCTAATTAATTTTGAATGTGGGTATGAGTATTAGAAGCCAAAATGAAATATGAAGCTCTTAGAGAGAGTATTTTCTTCTAGGAAAGTGAAAACGTACTACCTTCTGGAATAAGATTAGATTACTTATAGTGTGGAAACAGGTCCTTCGACCCAACAAGTCCACACCGACCCACCGAAGTGCAACCCACCCATACATTTACCCCTTACCTAACACTATGGGTAATGGGCACCCGCATGGGCCCCAGCTATGCCTGCCTCTTCGTAGGATATGTGGAACAGTCCATCTTCCGCAACTACACTGGCACCACCCCCCACCTTTTCCTCCGCTACATCGATGACAGTATCGGCGCTGCCTCGTGCTCCCACGAGGAGGTTGAACAGTTCATCAACTTTACTAACACCTTCCATCCCGACCTGAAATTCACCTGGACTGTCTCAGACTCCTCCCTCCCCTTCCTAGACCTTTCCATTTCTATCTCGGGCGACCGACTCAACACAGACATCTATTATAAACCGACTGACTCCCACAGCTACCTGGACTACACCTCCTCCCACCCTGCCCCCTGTAAAAACGCCATCCCATATTCCCAATTCCTTCGTCTCCGCCGCATCTGCTCCCAGGAGGACCAATTCCAACACCGCACAGCCCAGATGGCCTCCTTCTTCAAGGACCGCAGATTCCCCCCAGACGTGATCGACGATGCCCTCCACCGCATCTCCTCCACTTCCCGCTCCTCCGCCCTTGAGTCCCGCTCCTCCAACCGCCACCAAGACAGAACCCCACTGGTTCTCACCTACCACCCCACCAACCTGCGCATACAACGTATTATCCGCCGCCATTTCCGCCACCTCCAAACGGACCCCACCACCAAGGATATATTTCCCTCCCCTCCCCTATCAGCGTTCCGCAAGGACCACTCCCTTCGTGACTCCCTCGTCAGATCCACACCCCCCACCAACCCAACCTCCACCCCCGGCACCTTCCCCTGCAACCGCAGGAAATGTAAAACTTGCGCCCACACCTCCACACTCACTTCCCTCCAAGGCCCCAAGGGATCCTTCCATATCCGCCACAAGTTCACCTGTACCTCCACACACATCATCTATTGCATCCGCTGCACCCGATGTGGCCTCCTCTATATTGGTGAGACAGGCCGCTTACTTGCGGAACGCTTCAGAGAACACCTCTGGGCCGCCCGAACCAACCAACCCAATCACCCCGTGGCTCAACACTTTAACTCCCCCTCCCACTCCACCGAGGACATGCAGGTCCTTGGACTCCTCCACCGGCAGAACACAACTACACGACGGCTGGAGGAGGAGCGCCTCATCTTCCGCCTGGGAACCCTCCAACCACAAGGTATGAATTCAGATTTCTCCAGCTTCCTCATTTCCCCTCCCCCCACCTTGTCTCAGTCGGTTCCCTCAACTCAGCACCGCCCTCCTAACCTGCAATCCTCTTCCTGACCTCTCCGCCCCCACCCCACACCGGCCTATCACCCTCACCTTGACCTCCTTCCACCTATCCCACCTCCATCGCCCCTCCCCCTAGTCCCTCCTCCCTACCTTTTATCTCAGCCTGCTTGGCTCTCTCTCTTATTCCTGATGAAGGGCTTATGCTCGAAACGTCGAATTCTCTATTCCTGAGATGCTGCCTGGCCTGCTGTGCTTTGACCAGCAACACATTTGCAGCTGTGATCCCCAGCATCTGCAGACCTCATTTTTTACTCGTAATTTAGCATGGCCAATTCACCTGACCTGTACATCTTTGGACTGTGGGAGGAAACCGGAGCACCCGGAGGAAACCCACGCAGACACGGGGAGAACGTGCAAACTCCACACAGTCAGTCGCCTGAGTCGGGAAACGAACCTGGGTCTCTGGCGCTGTGAGGCAGCAGTGCTAACCATGGTGCCACCGCGCCGCCCACTAATAAGAATTTAATAAACTCATGTTGTGGACCCAAGGGTTGTAACTGCTGTACTGGCAGCGATAATAGCTGGGGATTCTGAGTTAATCTGTAAAATCTAAACCTTTTCTCTGTCACCCTTATAACTTTGACAGGGATAGAAAATGGGAGAATGAAAATAAGACAAGTAACCGGGGCATGGAATACCGAGCTGGAAATTCCTGAGGGTCTCCTCAGATCAGACCGGTCAGTGCTGAGGGCAGAGGTGAAAATGAGAAGCCAAGGTCTCCCATTGGAACAAGGTGGGATACGCTTGTTCAGAAGGCTGGAATTTGGGTGGGAAACCCACAGGGCGTGTTGGAGTTTGTAAGAATGAGGCTGAAAAGGAAACTCAGAAGGAAAAGAAGTCATAAATACTTTAATTACAACCAAGGGATGGGAGGTAGACACTGCTGTGATTGTAGAAGAACTAGATGGAGTAGGTGAGAGATATGAAGGGATTTATTGAAAGCAAAGATAATCCCTTTTTCTTCAAAGGAGCATCCAAGCCCATAACAATGCTCAGAGAAACCAGGGTTATTCAAACTCTATTAGTGGAATGGAGCATGTAAGGACAAAGAGGGATGGGAGGTTCATGTGTTGGCATCAGCTAGCACTAATGTGGCCTAAAGGTGATAAGAGGTCATGGGGAGGTGGGCAGGGGGCATAGGTTAGCACCAAGTTGGCTTTGGGTCTTTGCGGATGGGCAGGGTAGCTGCATGCGCTGTTCTGAATAGCCAGATGAGGACATGGGAGGGATGTTTGGATTATAAGAGTACGATGGGATGAAGACTAATGTTTAATAGTGCATTTGGATCAAAATTCCAGAGAACTGCAGCAGGCTTTGAATCAGCAGCCAGGTAGCCCCTACCAGCCCCCAGTGGCTGCTCCAGGGTGGTGGCCCTGACTTGCATCCCATCCTCATCCTCATCCCTGCAATGAAGATTCGAGAACTTGGGCCATTACGTAGTGAGGCATGAGCAGTGAGCTGGAAGCTTTCATAGCTCTTGTACTTCTTTCCCCAGGGATGAAACCCCAAGATCAGGTCACAGACGGATGACGGCAATATTCTATCAATAGCAGCATTTGGCTAAAGGACTAATTTCTGTCAATACCCAAGCCAATTCATTTAAAAGTCAGAAAGACCTATCATCTAATTTTAAATTAATTTAATTTTCTTAAAAACAATTCCTCATTTTTGTTTTATTACACATTTGAAATCATTAACATGCATCAAGAAGACCCCAGAAAGTTTTCCTTTCTGACATATTAATGAACACACAAGGGATCGGCTTTTAGTTACATCCAACCTGCTGTCAGCAAAAAATCTCATACTCTTCTGCTAGCATTCAGACCACAGGCAGGTTTATAGAGGGGTCCTTCTCAACTGTCTTTCTGAAGAAGCTTCCGCATTCATTGCTCTATATTACCATCTGGGTAAAAGAGTCAGGAAGGTTTTAAAGACTACTTCACTAACAATGGCAGAGTCCAGGCTCACGTTTACATCAATAGTTCATCTACAAACACAAACAACACTGCAGGAATACAAGGCTGAAGGATTAGAATCATTAGCTTGTTTCTTGATTAACAAAATTTCAATGAGCCAAAGGGTTGTAGGTCACTATGATTCGAATCTAACCTAGTTCAGGACTTTAGAATCAATACCAAACTCTGCCCCGAGGTATTTCACTTGTCTTTCTTTTACCTTTCTAATAGTTTAGTCTCAAACATAGTGAAAGTGGTCAAAACATCGTGATCACGTGGACTTGTGTTTCTAGTTCTTTTCTGAGACATTTTTGTGGTCAGTTCCTCGTTACTTAATCTGTAGTTGCTCTGCATGTACTTCCACTTTCATATCGTGCTATCAGATTGGCTGTGTGTGATCACTCTTGCACAGTGAGAAATTCTTTCTACAGTCCATGATGCATGTCGCTCCTGGTTCTCACTATCACCGCTCTGTCTTCTCAGTTTCTGACCTTTCACCTGGACATACAACCAAAATATAATTTTGCTAGGAGTCTTCTCTGCCTGGTCACTGATGTTTCTCTATCACTGCATCCCTCCCTGCATGAAACCCCTCTGTCACATAATTTGAGGTCCTAATTTGGGTATGTGATTGCTCTGTCAGCCACATGACCATTTGAGGTTCAACCCACATCGATTCCTGCCTGGGGTATGCTGATTCAGGAGGTAGACCAACTCTGGCACAAAGCACAGCCTTCCCTTGGGATAATCCCATTTCGTGGCAGTCTGGCTGCATGGTCATGAGGTAGGAAGCTTCCAGCTGCCCAATTCCCTTTACATGCTCAAATCCCTGCCCCACTCTCCCATCATTGCAAAAGACTGCAACTCTCAGAGTAAAACCTGACCTAAGTAGAGCATGTCCTAGGGAAGGAGGACGAGCTGAAGATCCTTGGACAGCACCTTCCACGACCACTTGCAACTGGAAAGACAAGGACAGCAGATCCATCCCCTGCAAGTGCCCCTCCAAGCCACTCACCGTACTGACTCAGAAACAATCCCTACTCCTTCACTGTTGCTGGGTCAGAATCCTAAGGGCATTGTGGGTCAGCCCCCATCACATGGACCGAGTAATTTGAAAAGGCAGCTCACCACTACCTTCTCAGGGGCAACTAGGGACGGCAATGAATGCTGGATCCACCCAGTGACATCCACATGCCATGAATAAATCATAAAAACCACAAAGAACAGAATTTAACCTGTAATTGTAACCATGAACTAATTTGTAAGGAGTATATATATAATAGAACACTTTGTCTAAAATGATTTTTGTGAATGATCCTTTCCTAAAACAATAGTTCACTTACAATCTTGCTAAAATGATATGCATCATCACATCAATGAGAGACTGATTCCTTTTACAAAGATGATTTCAAAAGGCTGTCAGCTGATACCCTCCTGACAATGACTTAAATATTCTCTCAGCACAGCTGTAATGCTATCCCTTTTCAAAAACACCACTCCCCCTCCTCTCTTGCCTCCCTTTCTATCCTTCCTGTAGCATTTGTACCCTGGAACATTAAGCTGCCAGTCCTGTCCATCCCTGAGCTGTGTTTCTGTAATTCCTATGAAATCCCAATCCCATGTTCCTAACCATGCCCTGAGTTCATCTGCCTTCCCTGTTAGGCCCCTTGCATTGAAATAAATGCAGTTTAATTTATCAGCCCTACCTTATTCTCTGCTTTGTCCCTGCCTGCCCTGACTGTTTGACTTGCCTTTATTCCCAACTGTACCAGCCCCAGATTGAACTCTCTCCTCACTATCTCCCTGCCCCCCCCCAATCACCTTACTAGTTTAAATCCTCTTAAGCAGCTGTAACACATCTCCCTGCCAATACATTAGTCCCCTTTCAATTTAGGTGCAATCCGTCTTTCTTGTACAGGTCACTTATAGCTTAGAAGAGATTCCAATGATCCAAAAATGGGAATCCTTCTCCCATACACCAGCATCCTCAGCCATGCCATTTATCTGCTCTATCCTCCTATTCCTGCCCTCACCAGCACTGGGAGTAATCCAGATATTACTACTTTCAAGGATCTCCTTTTTAAATTCCTGCCTAACTCTCTATATTCTCCCTTCAGAATCTGATCCTTTTCCCTTTCCATGTCATTGGTTCCAATGCGTACAATGACGCCTTGCTGGTCCCTCTCCCCCATGAGAACATTCTGCACCCTCTCTGAGATATCCTTGATCTTGGCACCAGGGAAATAACACACCATTCTGATTTTTTGCTGCTGGCCACAGAAACATCTGACCTCGGACAAGAGCGTCCCCTAACACAATTGATCTCTTGGAACCTGATGTACCCCTCATTGCATTTCAGCCTGTCCTACCTTGTTCTCTGCTTTGTCAGAAACTTGGCTGTTCATGCTACATTCCCCTGAGAACCCATTACCCCCCGCCTACATTTTCCAAAGCAGCATACTTGTTCAATCTCCAGATCCAGAAAATAGCGCTGACTTATTCCTCTACAAAACATTGCTCCAGTTTCTAACTTAATACTTATGGCTTATTTTTAAGTTTAATCAACAGGCATATCTCAATAAAACATAAAATCAAGAAAGAACCCACTCCACTCACGACTGCAAACTTACTGTAAGACCACACCTAAAAACAGTTGCTTATCTGTTTCTGTGTCGTGACCTCTCCCAGTTTCCTCCCAGATTAGTTGCGAATTTCACTGTTTGTTACTGTTCCCAGACGCACTCATGTCCAGTGATACATGAATTCAAACAGCAAAGGCAGTAACATGCAGGTTCACTCCTGTGTCAGTTAGCAGTGTGGGTTTCTCTCTCTCTCTCTCCTGCACTAACCTCACCATGTGTTGCCTTTGCCTGTTCCTCTCCCTTTTAAAGGTGCTATCGTTTTGATAATTTTTTTTCCAAAGTTCCAAAACAATGCAACAGCATATGAAACAATAATTGCTGCTCCTGAAATTCGAAGAAATCACCTCCAACATCTAAACTACCTCAAAAAAGGAGCAGCCTGATAGAGCCAGAAATTTCTCCCATCCTCCATCTTGGATTATTCTTTGCCATTTTTCCACAATTTTATCAACAGCATTTTCTTGCCATTTTAATTAATGTAGAAACGTTCAAGGACAGTTCTATAAAACAGAAATGGGCGTATTTCTGCCATACCTTCAGATTCATGACGATTACTTTGTCTAATTGAGATTTTAAATTAGAATTGGGTAAGCATAAAATTTGTGCGAAGATTTCTAGCTCGGGTGCTTGTTGTTGTGGTTTTGTTCGCCGAGCTGGAAGTTTTTGTTGCAAACGTTTCGTCCCCTGGCTAGGAGACATCATCAGTGCTCTGGAGCCTCGTGCGAAGCGCTTCTTTGATGTTTCTTCCGGTATTTATAGTGGTTTGTCCTTGCCGCTTCCGGGTGTCAGTTTCAGCTGGCCGCTGTAGTGGTTGGTATATTGGGTCCAGGTCGATGTGTCTGTTGATGGAGTTTGTGGATGAATGCCATGCCTCTAGGAATTCCCTGGCTGTTCTCTGTCTGGCTTGCCCTATGATAGTAGTGTTTTCCCAGTCGAATTCATGTTGCTTGTTGTCTGAGTGTGTGGCTACTAGGGATAGCTGGTCGTGTCGTTTCGTGGCTAGTTGGTGTTCATGTATGCGGATTGTTAGCTGTCTTCCTGTTTGTCCTATATAGTGTTTTGTGCAGTCCTTGCATGGTATTTTATAAACTACATTAGTTTTGCTCATGTTGGGTATTGGCTCCTTTGTTCTAGTAAGTTGTTGTCTGAGCGTGGCTGTTGGTTTGTGTGCCGTTATGAGTCCTAAGGGTCGCAGTAGTCTGGCTGTCAGTTCTGAAACGCTCCTGATGTATGGTAGTGTGGCTAGTCCTTTTGGTTGTGGCATGTCCTCGTTCCGTGGTCTATCTCTTAGGCATCTGTTGATAAAGTTGCGCGGGTATCCGTTTTTGGCGAATACCTTGTATAGGTGTTCCTCTTCCTCTTTTCGCAGTTCTGGTGTACTGCAGTGTGTTGTAGCTCTTTTGAATAGTGTCCTGATGCAGCTTCGTTTGTGTGTGTTGGGGTGGTTACTTTCATAGTTTAGGACTTGGTCTGTGTGTGTTGCTTTCCTGTGTACCCTTGTGGTGAATTCTCCGTTCGGTGTTCTCTGTACTATCACGTCTAGGAATGGGCGTTGGCTATCCTTTTCTTCTTCTCTCGTGAATCGGATTCCTGTGAGTGTGGCGTTGATGATCCAGTGAGTTTTTTTTCTATTTCCGTGTTTTTGATGATTACGAACGTGTCATTGACATATCTGACCCAGAGTTTGGGTTGAATTTGTGGTAGGGCTGTTTGTTCTAACCTTTGCATAACTGCCTCTGCTATGAGTCCCGAGATTGGCGATCCCATGGGTGTTCCGTTGATTTGTTCGTATATCAGATTGTTGAATGTAAAGTGTGTAGTGAGGCACAAGTCCAGTAGTTTAAGTATGCCATCTTTGTTGATAGGTTCCGCCTCCTGTTTTCTGTTCTGTATGTCCAGTAGGTTGGCTATTGTTTCTCTGGCTAGGGTTTTGTCAATCGAAGTGAACAGTGCCGTCACATCGAATGAGATCATGGTTTCTTCTTTATCTATGTGTGTATTCCTGATGACGTCCAAGAATTCCTGTGTTGATTGTATGGAGTGTTTGGATCCGCTGACCAGGTATTTCAGTTTCTGTTGTAGTTCTTTGGCCAGTTTGTATGCTGGTGTCCCTGGTAGTAATACTATGGGTCTGAGTGGGATGTCTGGTTGTGTACTTTGGGTAGTCCATAGAATCTGGGGGTGTTGTTGCTTTCCGGTTTCATTCTTCGTAGGTCCGCTTTGGTTATCTGTCCGTTTTTTTGTAGATTCCTTAGTGTGTTATTTATTCTATTGGTGAGTTGTGGTGTGGGGCCAGAATCTTTCATTTGGTAGGTGTTGGTGTCTGCTAGTAGGTGTTGTGCTTTTTTGATGTAATCTGATTTATCTAGGATGAAAGTCATTCTGCCTTTATCTGCTGGTAAAGATATACCAGCAGATAAAGGCAGAATGACTGTCATCCTAGATAAATCAGATTACATCAAAAAAGCACAACACCTACTAGCAGACACCAACGTTTGCAACAAAAACTTCCAGCTCGGCGAACAGAACCACTACAAGCATAAAATAATGAGTAAATAATAAGAGTAATTAAGAGTAAAGTTTAATACGAGTAAAGAATACTTTTTATATATTTTCACTTTTTACTAATATCTCCCATTAACTTCACATATCTGTCATTCACTACAGTAATCAAAGTAGCAATGACATCATGGAGGGGCCAAACACACTCAGTGGGCTGAATGGCCTGTTTCTACTCCTACATCTTATAGCCATGTTGTGGAGGAGCCGATGTTGTACTGGGTAGGCTATGTGTGTGGGGGATGTATATGTGTGCATCTGACAGAGACCGTGTGTATGAGAGAGGGTCTGCATGAGTCTGAGTATGTAATAGTGTGTGTGTATTTGTGCACACTACAGGTAACTCCATTACACTACACTGTCTCTGTCTGTCTGTCTGTCTCTCTCTCTCGCACACACACACTCATACACACACTCTCTCACAGGCTTATACTCCGTCACACACACTCACACACTCTACTAAGCACACACACATGCAAACACACACTCTCACATGCACACTTACACTCACATGCACACATTCATATGCACACTCTCAGACTATCTCTCTCTCTCTCTCTCTCTCTCTTTCTCTCTCTCACACACACACACACACACACACAGACACACATAAATTACGGGGTGAATTTGCATTTGCAGAATTATATCTGCATATACACTCTACTTTTATTCAAAAAGCACACAACCTGCAGACAGTCTATCCATATAACATTTCATAAATTCCCACCTCGGAAATAGAACCATTCTGAGTTGAGATTGGGGTAGGGACACCTCACACCTTTAATGCATTGTCTGAGCTGAGATGTCACCTTTTTTAATAAAACCATAAGTTATCTCGAGAATGTGATTTTAAAGAAGTTCTGGGATTTACATATTAATGAACCAAAACCTGCAACCCATTAGAAAAGATGAAAGACTTAACAGTAATCTAGGTTTGTTCAATTTATCAATTTAATTGCATGTCACTGTGACTTATTGCTATAAATTCTGTGTCTTATGATCCTGCTCCACCTGATGAAGGAGCGTCGATCCGAAAGCTAGTGCTTCCAAATAAACCTGTTGGCCTATAACCTGGTGTTGTGTGATTTTTAACTACATCCTATAGAACAGTACAAGCCCTTAGGCCCTCACTGTTGTGCCAACCTTTTTTTAAAAGATTAGATTACTTACAGCGTGGAAACAGGCCCTTCGACCCAACAAGTCCACACTGACCCGCCAAAGCGAAACCCACCCATTCCCCTACATTTACCCCCTTTGCCTAACACTACGGACAATTTAGCATGGCCAATTCACCTGGCCCGCACATCTTTGGACTCTGGGAGGAAACCGGAGGAAACCCACGCAGACACGGGGAGAATGTGCAAACTCCACACAGACAGTCACCTGAGTCGGGAATTGAACCCGGGTCTCTGGCGCTGTGAGACAGCAGTGCTAGCCACTGTGCCACCGTGCCACTTTTATCCTACTCTAACATCAAACTAACGTACATACCCTTAATTTTACTATCATTCACGTGCCTATGCAAGAGTCACTTAATGTCTCGAATGTATCTGACTCTTCTACCACTGCTGGCAGAGCATTCCACACACCCACCACTCTCAGTGTAAAGTTCCGACCTCTGACATCTCCCCGAAACCTTCCTCCAATCACCTTACAATTAAGCCCCCTCATGATAGCCATTTCTGTCCTGGGGAGTATTCTCTGACTAACCACTCTGTCTATGCCTCTCATCATCTTATACACCTCTATCCAGTCACCACTCGTCCTTCTTCGCTCCAATGAGAAAAGCCCCAACTCCCTCAACCTTTCTTCAGAAGACATGCCCTCGAGTCCAGGCAGCATCCTGGACCAGAACTGAACACAACATTCCAAGTGTGGTATAACCATGGAGTTATAGAGGTGCAGCATAACCTCACAGCTCTTAAACTCAATCCCCTGCTAATAAGAACCAACCCAGCATTTGCTTTCTTAACAACTTTATCAACTTGGGTGGCACTTTGAGGGATCTCTGGACATGAAATCCAAGATCCCTCTGTTCCTCCACATTGCCAAGAATCCTGCCTTTAACCCGGTATTCTGCATTCAAATTCAACCTTCCAAAATGAATCACTTCAAACTTTTCCAGGTTGAATTCTATCTGCCACTTCTCAGCCCAGCTCTGCAACCATCAACAGCCCTCCACACTATCCACAACTCCACCAACCTTCTTGCTATCAGCAAACTTACTAATCCAGCCTTCCACTTCCTCATCCAAGTCATTTATAAAAATCACAAAGAACAGATCCTTGCAGAATATCACTGGTCACCGAGCTCCAGGCTGAATACTTTCCATCTACTACCATGCTCTGCCTTCTATGGGCCAGCCAATGCTATATCCAGACAGACAGATTTCTCTGTATCCCATGCCTCCTCACTTTCGAAATGAGCCTACCATGGGGAACCTTATCAAACACCTTGCTAAAATTCAAATACCCATCATATCCACTGCTCTACCTTCATCAATGTGCTTTGTCACACTTTTAATAGCAAGCTTTAACAATTAAAAATTAATTTTGAGTACATTATTAACATGATTTATTTTTCTTTCTTATCCTTGACATCAGATGCCTAATACTCTATAGAAAACATTAAGTTTTGGGAGGGGTAATATCCTGGTAAACTGCACATCAACTAATTTCACCAAATGAGTAGTCTATTTGTGGTCCATAACAAGTTTCATTAGCACAACTTTCATACAGGCTTTAATCAACAATTGTCACTGGAAATTACATCACTATTTCTGAAATGGTATACCCCAGCTGTTTTACATGGATTTGGTACTCTCTTGAGTGACCTCGAGGTTTTGTCATCACTAACCAGAGCATCTGGAGGAAACGCACACAGACACAGGGAGAATGTGCAAACTCCACACGGACAGTCGCTGGAGAGTGGAACTTGTGTCTCTGGCACTGAGAGGCAGCAGTATTAACCAATGAGAAGTACTTTTATACAAAGTATGGTCACTTTTGTAATTTAGAAATGTAGCAGCAATTTACCGACATGAAGGTCCCACAGTCAGTGATGAGATAAGTAGCCAGTTGGCTGAACCACATTGCTTATGGATTAACTCATGACCAAGGCATTGAGAGGCCTTTACTACTCGTTTTCTTTAATTTAACAGAGGACACAGTGGCTCAGTGGTTAGCACTACTGCCTCACAGCACCAAGGTCCTGGGTTCGATTCCTGCCTGCCTCTGTGGAGTTTGCACATTCTCCTATATTCATATCATGAGCAGGTTGATTAGAACACCCTGCTGGTTGCAGGTAAGTACCTTCAGTGAGTTTGATCAAAACAGCAGGATAAAGCAGAAAGGTGCCAGCCCCCAGGATGAGAAATCCCTGCTATTATTCCATTGATCATTCACACGGATTGAGGGATGGCAGATATATTCTGTTACTTGTTGCATTGTCCTTCCCTCCACCTGGTATAGTCTTAAATGTCCAAGCACCTTGTATTCACCTTGCTACAGCGCTTTGCAGCAACAGACACCTCCTCAAAACTCACTATTGCCAATGTAAAGTAGGCACTATAAAAATGCAAATCTGTCCATAGAACCTTCATGCAGCAAAGTGGAGGGATTCTTTCACCTATTGGTTGAATAATAATTAGGCAGTGAGCAAGCAGAATATGCAAGTGCCACCAACAGGGTCAGAGTGTTACTTTTATTTATACAAACTTCGATTTGCGACAATGATACTTAGACTATCAGTCACATGTAGATTTTTAAAATATTATCTAGATGTACTAAGTCAGAATCAATGCAAGATTAAAGATTGTAAAAATCATTATTTGGTGGTGGAGAACTTTCAGTATTGCTGAAGGAAGATACATTTTGTCAAAGCTATTCATCAGGACATTTTACAAGAAGACAGATTCACAGGCAAAGGCAGAGTTGAAGGTGCAGGAGGGGAGAAGGCTAATAGATTGGCGGGTGGCCTCTGAATGATAGAGACTTTTCATACTCCATGGCAACACCTCTACTAACCAGAGTCCATTTGTCAATCTATCAGCACTCACCTCTCAGATGGGGATAGATCCTGTTTTCGGTGAAAATAAGGGCTGCAGATGCTGGAGATCAGAGTCTAGATTAGAGTGGTGCTGGAAAAGCACAGCAGGTCAGGCAGCATCCGAGGAGCAGGAAAATCGATGTTTCGGGCAAAAGTCCTTCATCAGGAATATGTACTCATCAGATCCAGTTTTATCCCTGTGAATTGGTATTCCTGTGAAAACTGATGAGTACGCAATGAAAATCTTTGATGGATGTATCTTTTTTCAAGAACATAAATGCATTTAGATTTAGAGTCATAGAGATGTACGGCATGTAAACAGACCCTTCGGCCCAACTCATCCATGCCAACCAAATATCCCTACCAAATCTAGTCCCACCTGCCAGCACCCAGCTTCTTTGACCACACAAATTTGTCTCAAATCAAGATGTCTACCTCAGCCAATTCTGATTAAAGACAACCATTAAAGCACGTTTTGGGGACAGTATAGTATTAGCATTCTCATGTCTGAATCAGAAGGTCAAGGGAGCTCATGTCTAACTCCACAAAGTTGAGCGCCAACCCACCTCCCCCCTGCCCTCCCACCCCACTCCCCTCAGGCCACCACCTTTCACTGCCTTACAGCCTGTTCCAGTTACTATCACTACTGCGCACCCGCCCGCCCCCCGACCCCCCGCTATTCCCCCCTGCCTTACAGCCTGTTCCTGCTGGAATCTTGACATCACACCCTCCTCCTCCATGTTCTGACTGTGAATGCCATGGTGGTGATCATTTCCAATAAGTCCCTCTCCCGTAGCATACCTTGCCCTGGGATACTGATTCGTATACACGCCACTTAACTTGAGTATGACTCCCCGCTCCTTGTCCTCTCCTCAGAAAATGCCCCTGCTTCTTACCCGTGCTCTCCCCCACAGCCTTGATAGCATTATTCCTTCTGGCAGTGAGTGTGAGTGTGAATGTATGTTGCTCAGGACGGGCCTGTTTAACAAGGGGACAGGCCTCAGCAGCTTGTCTGGTGCTGCCTCCTGAAATGAGCAGATACCCGATACTGGCAGCAGCAGCAGGAGAGGCCCAGGCCTTGCCCCTAGCTCAGCGTGGGGAGGGGTGCCCTCTTTCATATGGCCTTGGGTGCTAGCACCTACCGCCAACAAATAACAGAGATTACAGAGGGCCACGGAAAGGCAGTTTCCTGGGACAGGCCTTCCTGTTCCTGTTTCTGAGGCTGGAGCTCCTCTCTCTTGCCCAGAGATGGCCAAGGTTTCATGGTTGGGGGCTTGGGTGTCACGTCAAGCTCAAAGGGAAGACTCCATCTATGACCTTTTAAGGGGTTGAAGAGACTGAACTTGCCGCAGGTAAGTGAATGACTGGGGAGTAGTTTTTAAAAAGTGGGCGGCACAGTGGCACAGTGGTTAGCACTGCTGCCTCACAGCGCCAGAGACCCAGGTTCAATTCCTGCCTCAGGCAATGGACTGTGTGGAGTTTGCACGTTCTCCCCGTGTCTGCAGCGGTTTCCTCTGGGTGCTCCGGTTTCCTCCCACAGTCCAAAAATGTGCAGGTTAGGTGAATTGGCCATGTTAAATTGTCCGTAGTGTTAGGTGAAGGGCTAAACGTAGGGAATGGGTCTGGGTGGGTTGCGGGTTGGTGTGGACTTGTTGGGCCGAAGGGCCTGTTTCCATACTGTAAGTAATCTAATCTAATGGCAGCCAGTGACAAGTGTTGGGACCACAACTTTTCACTTTGTACGTGAACGATCCAGATGAAGGAATTGAGGGCATTCAGGCTATGTTTGAGATTATACAAAGTTAGGTAGAGGGACAGGTAGGATTGAGCAGGTGGGGAGGGGCAGAAGGATTTGGACAGGTTAGGAGAGTGGGCAAAGAAGTGGTAGATGGAGTACATCGTGGGAAAGTGTGAGGTCATGCACTTTGGTTGGAAGAATAGATACATGAACTATTTTCTAAATAGGGAGAAAATTCAGAAATCTGAAGTGCAAAGAGATTTGAGAGTTCTCAAGGGAAACTTGCAGTTTGAGTCACCTGTTAGGAAGCAATTGCAATGATGGCATTTATTTTGAGAAGACTTGATTATAAAAGCAGGCATGTACTTCTGAGGCTTGATAGGGCTCTAGGAAGGCCATATTTGGAGTACTGTGTGCAGTTTTGGGCCCTGTATCTCAGAAAGAATGTGTTAGTTTGGAGTGTGTTCAGAGGAGATTCATGAGAATGGTCCCAGGAATGAAAAGCTTAACATATGAGGAACAAAAGTCGGTGGAGTTGTGGATAGTGAGGAAGGAAGTGGTAGGTTACAGCGGGATATAGATAAGTTGCAGAGCTGGGCGGAAATGTGGCAAATGGAATTCAATGTAGCTAAGTGCGAAGTCGTTCACTTTGGTAGGAATAACAAGATGATGGATTACTGGGCTAATGGTAGGCTACTTGGTAGTGTGGATGAGCAGAGGGATCTTGGTGTCTATGTACACAGATCTCTGAAAGTTGCCACCCAGGTAAATAGTGCTGTGAGGAAGGCATATGGTGTACTGGGCTTTATTGGCAGAGGAATTGAGTTCCGGAGTCCTGAGGTCATGTTGCAGTTGTATAAGACTCTGGTGAGGCCTCATCTGGAGTATTGTGTGCAGTTTTGGTCGCCATACTATAGGAAGGATGTGGAAGCTTTAGAACGAGTGCAGAGGAGGTTTACCAGGATGTTGCCTGGAATGGTAGGAAAATCTTATGAGGAAAGGCTGAGGCACTTGGGGCTGTTCTCATTGGAGAAGAGAAGGTTTAGGGGAGATCTGATAGAAGTGTATAAGATGATTAGGGGTTTAGATAGGGTAGATACTAAGAACCTTTTACCGCTAATGGAGTCAGGTGTTACTAGGGGACATAGCTTTAAATTAAGGGGTGGTAGGTATAGGACAGATGTTAGGGGTAGATTCTTCACACAGCGGGTTGTGAGTTCATGGAATGCCCTGCCCGTATCAGTGGTGAACTCTCCTTCTTTATGTTCATTTAAGCGGGCATTGGATAGGCATTTGGAAGTTATTGGGCTAGTATAGGTTAGGTAGGACTCGGTCGGCGCAACATCGAGGGCCGAAGGGCCTGTACTGCGCTGTATCCTTCTATGTTCTATGTTCTATGTTCTAACGTTTGAGGATTCTGTGTCTATATTCGATGGAGTTTAGAAGGATGAGGGGAGATCTAATTGAAACATACAGAATACTGAATGGCCTGGACAGAGCGGATATTGAGAAGATGTTTCCATTGGTAGGAGAGACTAGGACCTGAGGGCACAGCCTTAGAGTAAAGGGAAGACCTTTTAGAACAGAGATAAGGAGAAATGTCTTCAGCAGAGAGTGGTGAATCTATGGAATTCATTGCCACAGAAGGTTGAGGAGGCCAGGTCACTGAGTATATTTAAGACTGAGAAAGATAGGTTCTTGAGTATCAAGGGGATCAAGGGTTACGGGGAGAAAATGGGAGAATGGGATTGAGAAACTTATCAGCTGAAAATGTGTTGCTGGTCAAAGCACAGCAGGCCAGGCAGCATCTCAGGAATAGAGAATTAAATATTTAAAGGGGACCTAAGAGGCAACGTTTTCACACACAGGATTGTGCGTGTAGGGAATGAGCTGCCAGAGGAAGTGGTGGAGGCTGGTACAATTACAACATTTAAAAGGCATCTGGATGGGTATATGAATAGGAAGGGTTTACAGGAATACAGACCAAGTGCTGGCAACTGGAACTAGATTAATTTAGGATATCCGGTCGGCATGGACATGGTGAGCCAGAGGATCTGTTTCCGTGCTGTACATCTCTATGACTCTAAGACTCGTCCACCCCTCTGATCACAAATCCTTTAGCTCCCTGCTCTGATCTTCTTCCTGCACTTCAATATCTTTTCTCCGCACCTTCTGATGTCCTTCTAACCACCCCCACCCCCCCTCCCCCCCCCCGGCCCCCCCCCACCATGACCAATCTCCACTCCCAATGTCCTCTGTGCCTTGTAATCTCCTGTTGCCTGCTCCTTCAGACTAGACGCTCTGACTAAAACTTTGGGTGTGTTGCGGTGACCCTGGTGTGGGTCCTCAGGTTTGGTCTGCAATTACCATATTTACTGTCACACACACGATATATTTTATTCATTTTTACTTCTGAACAGAGGTAGCTGGGTAACAGTTAGAGGTGGGAAGGGGAAGAAGCAGGCAGTGCAGGGTTCCCCTGTGGTCGTTCCCCTAAACAATAAGTATACAGCTTTGGAAACTGATGGGGGGGACAGCCTTGCAGGTGTAAGCTGCAGTGACGGGGTCTGTGGCGTGAGGTCTGGCTCTGAGACTCAGAAGGGAAAGGGGGAGAGCAGGAGAGCGCTAGTTATAGGAGACTCTCTAGTTAGAGGGACGGACAGGCGGTTCTGTGGACATGGGCAAGACTCTCGGATGGTTTGTTGCCTCCCGGGTGCCAGGGTCCGAGACGTCTTGGACCGTGTCTTCAGAATCCTTAAGGGGGAGGGTGTGCAGCCAGAAGTCGTGGTACACATTGGCACCAACGACATAGGTAGGAAGAGGGGTGGGGAGGTCATTCAAGAGCTCAGGGAGTTAGGCTGGAAGCTAAAAGCTAGGACAGACAGAGTCGTCATCTCTGGGTTGTTGCCGGTGCCACGTGACAGTGAGGCAAGGAATAGGGAGAGAGTGCAGTTGAACACGTGGCTGCAAGGATGGTGTAGGAGGGAGGGCTTCAGGTATTTGGACAATTGGACTGCATTCTGGGGAAGGAGGGACCTGTACAAACAGGACGGGTTGCACCTGAACCAGAAGAGCATCAATATCCTGGGGGTAGGTTTGCTAGCACTCTTCGGGGGGGTTTAAACTAATTTGGCAGGGGGATGGGATCCAGACTTGTAGTCCAGCAATTAAGCTAGCTGTTTGTCAGGATGTCCAAGAATGTAGGGAGGCTGTGGAGAAGGTAGCACTGACAGGGAATACTTGCGGACACAGAGATGGGCTCAAGTGCGTATACTTCAATACAAGGAGTATCAGAAATAAGGTGGGTGAACTTAAGGCGTGGATCGGTACCTGGGACTACGATGTTGTGGCCATCACGGAAACGTGGATAGATGAGGGACAGGAATGGTTGTTGGAGGTTCCTGGTTACAGATGTTTCAGTAAGATTAGGGAGGGTGGTAAAAAAGGAGGGGGGGTGGCATTGCTAATTAGAAATGGTATAACGGCTGCAGAAAGGAAGTTTGAGGGGGATCTGCCTTTGGAGGTAGTATGGGCTGAAGTCAGAAATAGGAAAGGTGCAGTCACCTTGTTGGGTGTTTACTATAGCCCCCCCAATAGCAGCAGAGATGTGGAGAATCAGATTGGGAAACAGATTTTGGAAAGGTGCAGAAGTCACAGGGTCGTAGTCATGGGCGACTTCAACTTCCCAAATATTGATTGGAAGCTCTTTAGATCAAGTAGATTGGATGGGGCGGTGTTTGTGCAGTGTGTCCAGGAAGCTTTTCTAACTCAGTATGTAGATTGTCCAACCAGAGGGGAGGCCATATTGGATTTGGTACTTGGTAATGAACCGGGACAAGTGATGGGCTTGTTAGTGGGTGAACATTTTGGTGATGGTGACCACGATTCTGTGACTTTCACCTTGGTTCTGGAGAGAGATAGGTGCGCACAACAGGGTAGATTTTACAATTGGGGGAAGGGAAATTACGATGCTGTAAGGCAGGATTTGAGGAGCATAAGTTGGAAGCATAGGCTGTCAGGGAAGGATGTGGAACTTTTTCAAGGAGCAGATATGACGTGTCCTTGATATGTATGTACCTGTCAGGCAGGAAAGAGAAGGTCGTGTGAGGGAACCATGGTTGATGAGGGAAGTTGAATGTCTAGCAAAGAGGAAGAAGGTGGCTTACATAAGGTTGAAGAAACAGGTTTCAGACAGAGCAGTGGAGGGATACAGGATAGCCAGAAGGGACCTGAAGAAAGGGATTAGGAGAGCTAGGAGAGGGCATGAAAAATCCTTGGCGGATAGGATCAAGGATAACCCCAAGGCATTTTATGCGTATGTGAGAAACATGAGAATGAAGAGAACGAGGGTAGGTCCGATCAAGGACCAGTAGTGGGAGATTGTGTATTGAGTCGGAAGAGATAGGAGAGGTCTTGAACGAGTACTTTTCTTCAGTATTTACGAACGAGAGGGACCGTATTGTTGAAGAGGAGAGTGTGAAACGGACTGGTAAGCTAGAATAGATACTTGTTAGGAAGGAAGATGTGTTGGACGTTTTGAACAACTTGAGGATAGACAAGTCCCCCGGGCCTGACGGGATATATCCTAGGATTATGTGGGAAGCAAGAGAGGAAATTGCAGTACCATTGGCAATGATCTTTTCGTCTTCACTGTCAACGGGGGTGGTACCAGGGGACTGGAGAGTAGCGAATGTTGTGCCCCTGTTCAAAAAAGGGAATAGGGATAACCCCGGGAATTACAGGCCAGTTAGTCTTACTTCTGTGGTAGGCAAAGTAATGGAAAGGGTACTGAGGGATAGGATTTATGAGTATCTGGAAAGACACTGCTTGATTAGGGACAGCCAGCACGGATTTGTGAGATCTATTCCTGAGATGCTGCCTGACCTGCTGTGCTTTGACCAGCAACACATTTTCAGCTGTGATCTCCAGCATCTGCAGACCTCATTTTTTACTTTGAGAAACTTATCAGCCATGATTGAATGGCAATGCAGACTGGATGGACTGAATGGCCTAAATTTCTGCTCCTAGGTCTATGGTCTTATCATCTTATGATCATAACTCATTCACTGAAGGAACAGAACAATCCATCTTCCAGGTCATGTATTTTGGTTCTATCAAGTCATCACATATTAAAAAGTCTCCTGTTGTCCCTGAAATCCTTGCATACTCTGTCTGAAATCTGTGATTACTGAGGTTCCTGCTTCTGCAAATAATTTGTAGCAAATAGTTTGTTTAACAATCATGTATTAAATCATCACTTAACTACCAGACTGATTCCTGGGAAGGCAGTTCTGACAAGGGATTGGATTGGCTAGGATTGTATTCACTGAATCTTACAAAAAATGAGGGGAGATCCCATTGAGACTTCTCAGAACTGAGCAAGGGTAAACCAAGACAGGAAGGATGCTTCTGATGACTAGGCAGCCTAGAAACAGGAGCTGTAATTTAATGACTGGGGAAGGCCATTTAGGATTGAGATGGGGAGACATTTCTTCACCCAGAGAATGGTGAGCTTGTGGAATTCTCTGTCACAAAAAACAGTCAAGGTCAAACATTGAATGTTCTCAAAAAGGAGTTCGATGTATGTCTCAGGACTAACACGAATAAAGGGTTTGTGGAAAAACAGGGACCGAGGAACTGAGTTGGATGATCAGCCATGATCATATTTAATGGGGATGCAGGCTTAGAGGAACTGAATGGCGTATTCCTGCTCCTATTTCCCATGTTTTTGTAAACATTCTCTACTCTCAGAAAATCAATCCTGTTGGATCAGGTTTCTCTGCATCATCAAAGTTCCTCACGCCCGGTGTGACCCCCGGAAAATATCCAGAGTGTCCTCACTAAAGCTTCCCCCAGTTGGGATGTGGTGATTATTATTAATCTCCTTCTCATTTCTGCCAGGAGAAAATATGGGATGAGGGGTGAGTTGTTAACAATGAGCCCTCGATCGAAATCTCTGTGCTGGGGGTTTTCAGACGGGAGGTTGTTTGGTGGTAAATGTGAGGTGGGAGGGGTCATCTCTGCCATTTCTGGGTCAGAAAGAGCTGGGTCTGACCTTCCTCCCTAAGCAGGAAGAACCCAAGGATTTGTAGATCAAGCTTTCTCCTGTCTACCCTACCTGCTGAGTCAACGTATCCAGCTGCAAGGTGCAAATCAAAAGCCAGAATATAAGGGTGAGACTCCATCATGGAAATAATGAACTATGGGAGTCAGTTGTTTGGATCTTCAATCTACTCCATCATTCAAAGCCCCCAACACTTCCCATTGCTTTCCCACCTCATGGAAATCTCCCACCATCTCTGTCCCCTCACAGTGTCCCCTACACCCACCTAACTCTGCTTCAGTCTCAGCCAATGCAAATTCTGCCCGAGCTCTCTCATTCCCCATAACTTCTGCTGCTCTATTAATGAAGAGAAGGATCCTATATTCTTTGGAACAGTGGTTTCAACTTGCCCTGTTATCTTGTGTGCATACTCCAGGCCATGTCCCTATGTTTCAGAGTCCTGTTTGGAAATAGTGCAGTTTTTGTCTGTAAGACTAAAGAGGAAATTGGGAACCAAACTGAGAAGATATAAGATAGAAGCCTCTATTGTGTTCATCCAACCAGGAAGGGGGTTTAAAACTGAACAGGAAGGTTTGGGTCAGGTCAAAACATAGAACATAGAACATAGAACAATACAGCACAGAACAGGCCCTTCGGCCCACGATGTTGTGCCGAACAAGCACCCATCCATGTATCTATCCAATTGCCACTTAAAGGTCGCCAATGATTCTGACTCTACCACTCCCACGGGCAGCGCATTCCATGCCCCCACCACTCTCTGGGTAAAGAACCCACCCCTGACATCCCCCCCATACCTTCCACCCTTCACCTTAAATTTATGTCCCCTTGTAATACTCTGTTGTACCCGGGGAAAAAGTTTCTGACTGTCTACTCTATCTATTCCTCTGATCATCTTATAAACCTCTATCAAGTCACCCCTCATCCTTCGCCGTTCCAACGAGAAAAGGCCGAGAACTCTCAACCTATCCTCGTACGACCTATTCTCCATTCCAGGCAACATCCTGATAAATCTTCTCTGCACCCTCTCCAAAGCTTCCACATCTTTCCTAAAGTGAGGTGACCAGAACTGCACACAGTACTCCAAATGTGGCCTAACCAAAGTCCTGTACAGCTGCAACATCACTTCACGAATCTTGAATTCAATCCCTCTGCTAATGAACGCTAATACACCATAGGCCTTCTTACAAGCTCTATCCACCTGAGTGGCAACTTTCAAAGATCTATGTACATAGACCCCAAGATCCCTCTGTTCCTCCACCTGACTAAGAACTCTACCGTTAACCCTGTATTCCGCATTCTTATTTGTTCTTCCAAAATGGACAACCTCACACTTGGCAGGGTTGAACTCCATCTGCCACTCCTCAGCCCAGCTCAGCATCATATCTAAGTCCCTTTGCAAACGACAACAGCCCTCCTCACTGTCCACAACTCCACCAATCTTCGTATCATCTGCAAATTTACTGACCCTCCCTTCGACTCCCTCATCCAAGTCATTAATAAAAATTACAAACAGCAGAGGGCCCAGAACTGATCCCTGCGGAACTCCACTTGTAACTGGGCTCCAGGCTGAATATTTCCCATCTACCACCACTCTCTGACTTCGACCGGTTAGCCAGTTTTCAATCCAATTGGCCAAGTTTCCCTCTATCCCATGCCTCCTGACTTTCCGCATAAGCCTACCATGGGGAACCTTATCAAATGCCTTACTAAAATCCATGTACACTACATCCACTGCTCTAACCTCATCCACATGCTTGGTCACCTCCTCAAAGAATTCAATAAGACTCGTAAGGCAAGACCTACCCTTCACAAATCCGTGCTGGCTGTCCCTAATCAAGCAGTGTCTTTCCAGATACTCATAAATCCTATCCCTCAGTACCCTTTCCATTACTTTGCCTACCACAGAAGTAAGACTAACTGGCCTGTAATTCCCGGGGTTATCCCTATTCCCTTTTTTGAACAGGGGCACAACATTCGCTACTCTCCAGTCCCCTGGTACCACCCCCGTTGACAGTGAAGACGAAAAGATCATTGCCAACGGTACTGCAATTTCCTCTCTTGCTTCCCACATAATCCTAGGATATATCCCGTCAGGCCCAGGGGACTTGTCTATCCTCAAGTTGTTCAAAATGTCCAACACATCTTCCTTCCTAACAAGTATCTATTCTAGCTTACCAGTCCGTTTCACACTCTCCTCTTCAACAATACGGTCCCTCTCGTTCGTAAATACTGAAGAAAAGTACTCGTTCAAGACCTCTCCTATCTCTTCCGACTCAATACACAATCTCCCACTACTGTCCTTGATCGGACCTACCCTCGTTCTCGTCATTCTCATGTTTCTCACATACGCATAAAATGCCTTGGGGTTATCCTTGATCCTGTCCGCCAAGGATTTTTCATGCCCTCTCCTAGCTCTCCTAATCCCTTTCTTCAGGTCCCTTCTGGCTATCCTGTATCCCTCCACTGCTCTGTCTGAAACCTGTTTCCTCAACCTTATGTAAGCCACCTTCTTCCTCTTTGCTAGACATTCAACCTCCCTCATCAACCAAGGCTCCCTCACACGACCATCTCTTTCCTGCCTGATAGGTACATACATATCAAGGACACGTCGTATCTGCTCCTTGAAAAAGTTCCACATTTCCACCACATCCTTCCCTGACAGCCTATGCTCCCAACTTATGCTCCTCAAATCCTGCCTTACAGCATCGTAATTTCCCTTCCCCCAATTGTAAAATCTACCCTGTTGTGCGCACCTATCTCTCTCCAGAACCAAGGTGAAAGTCACAGAATCGTGGTCACCATCACCAAAATGTTCACCCACTAACAAGCCCATCACTTGTCCCGGTTTGTTACCGAGTACCAAATCCAATATGGCCTCCCCTCTGGTTGGACAATCTACATACTGAGTTAGAAAAGCTTCCTGGACACATTCCACAAACACCGCCCCATCCAATCTACTTGATCTAAAGAGCTTCCAATCAATATTTGGGAAGTTGAAGTCACCCATGACTACGACCCTGTGGCTTCTGCACCTTTCCAAAATCTGTTTCCCAATCTGATTCTCCACATCTCTGCTGCTATTGGGGGCCCTATAGTAAACACCCAACAAAGTGACTGCACCTTTCCTATTTCTGACTTCAGCCCATACTACCTCCAAAGGCAGATCCCCCTCAAACTTCCTTTCTGCAGCCGTTATACCATTTCTAATTAGCAATGCCACCCCCCCTCCTTTTTTACCACCCTCCCTAATCTTACTGAAACATCTGTAACCAGGAACCTCCAACAACCATTCCTGTCCCTCATCTATCCACGTTTCCGTGATGGCCACAACATCGTAGTCCCAGGTACCGATCCACGCCTTAAGTTCACCCACCTTATTTCTGATACTCCTTGCATTGTAGTATACGCACTTGAGCCCATCTCTGTGTCCGCAAGTATTCCCTGTCAGTGCTACCTTCTCCACAGCCTCCCTACATTCTTGGACATCCTGACAAACAGCTAGCTTAATTGCTGGACTACAAGTCCGGATCCCATCCCCCTGCCAAATTAGTTTAAACCCCCCCGAAGAGTGCTAGCAAACCTACCCCCAGGATATTGGTGCCCTTCTGGTTCAGGTGCAACCCGTCCTGTTTGTACAGGTCCCTCCTTCCCCAGAATGCAGTCCAATTGTCCAAATACCTGAAGCCCTCCCTCCTACACCATCCTTGCAGCCACGTGTTCAACTGCACTCTCTCCCTATTCCTTGCCTCACTGTCACATGGCACCGGCAACAACCCAGAGATGACGACTCTGTCTGTCCTAGCTTTTAGCTTCCAGCCTAACTCCCTGAGCTCTTGAATGACCTCCCCACCCCTCTTCCTACCTATGTTGTTGGTGCCAATGTGTACCACGACTTCTGGCTGCACACCCTCCCCCTTAAAGATTCTGAAGACACGGTCCGAGACGTCTCGGACCCTGGCACCCGGGAGGCAACAAACCATCCGAGAGTCTTGCCCATGTCCACAGAACCGCCTGTCCGTCCCTCTAACTAGAGAGTCTCCTATAACTAGCGCTCTCCTCCTCTCCCCCTTTCCCTTCTTAGTCTCAGAGCCAGACCTCACGCCACAGACCCCATCACTGCAGCTTACACCTGCAAGGCTGTCCCCCCCATCAGTTTCCAAAGCTGTATACTTATTGTTTAGGGGAACGACCACAGGGGAACCCTGCGCTACCTGCTTCTTCCCCTTCCCACCTCTAACTGTTACCCAGCTACCTCTGTTCAGAAGTAAAAATGAACAAAATATATCGTGTGTGTGACAGTAAATATGGTAATTGCAGACCAAACCTGAGGACCCACACCAGGGTCACCGCAACACACCCAAAGTTTTAGTCAGAGCGTCTAGTCTGAAGGAGCAGGCAACAGGAGATTACAAGGCACAGAGGACTTGGGAGTGGAGATTGGTCATGGTGGGGGGGGGGGGGGCGGGGGGGGGAGGGGGGGGGGTGGTTAGAAGGACATCAGAAGGTGCGGAGAAAAGATATTGAAGTGCAGGAAGAAGATCAGAGCAGGGAGCTAAAGGATTTGTGATCAGAGGGGTGGACGAGTCTTAGAGTCATAGAGATGTACAGCACGGAAACAGATCCTCTGGCTCACCATGTCCATGCCGACCGGATATCCTAAATTAATCTAGTTCCAGTTGCCAGCACTTGGTCTGTATTCCTGTAAACCCTTCCTATTCATATACCCATCCAGATGCCTTTTAAATGTTGTAATTGTACCAGCCTCCACCACTTCCTCTGGCAGCTCATTCCCTACACGCACAATCCTTTGTGTGAAAACGTTGCCTCTTAGGTCCCCTTTAAATATTTACCTTCTCACCAGCAACCTATGCCTTCTAGTTTTGGGCTCCCCTATCCTGGGATAAAGACTTTGACAGTACGCCCTGTCCATGTCCCTCATGATTTTATAAACCTCAGCCTCTGATGCACCAGGGAAAACAGTCCCAGCCTGTTCAGCCTCTCCCTGTAGCTCAGATCCTCCAATCCCAGCACATCCTTCTAAATCTTTGAGCTGGCAGAAATTTGAGAGAAAAGAGAGAGAGTGAGGTTGGAGTGGGAGGGGAACACCATGAGGAGCAATGTCAAAAGGTTGTTTGAGTGGAGAGCTGGTCATAGTCAGATCTACAGTGGGTTATCTAAACTCAGAATTGTGAGTGACATTAAGTTTAGTTTGAACATGATATTGGCCTCCTGTGTCCTCTGCATTTGGGAGTGAGCGTGCTGTATGTTTAACTTTCAACTCCAGGAAATCAGTACTGAGTGTTATTTATTGACTGAACTGGACAATGTGAATGCTGTGCCTGATCCGAACCTGGGAGTGTGAACCCTTCACTGAAATTATTTGTGTTTACCCTGGAAATTCTGCAGCTTGCCTGGAGCAACCATATTATTGAGCTACATAATGAAAGAGCCATGAATTGCTTCACAGCAAACTGGATCCAATTACATTTTCCAGACAAACTCTTGATCTTTGACTTTCTACTATTTTGAGAAACATTGTTTAGACGAGATGGGAAATTAAGATCCTAACTGCCTGTTTGAGTGATGTAAATTATTTCATGGTCCCATTTCAAAGAGGAGCTGGGGAAACCCTCCCAGGTATCCTGACTGTCCCTCAGGATATCACAGAAATAGATAACTGGTCAATATCACATTGCTAACTATACTTGTATGAATGTTAGTGGAATGTAGATGTTTAGCAGTGATGTTAAAGGAGTATTGCAACTCAAGCTTCCTCTAATTCTTGGCAATTCGAGAACCAGGGAATCCATATTGGGATTTTTAAATAGATCAAGCTGACTGGAAGAGACATGTGACTTTGGTTTAACCCTTAATGAGATGCTGGGAAACCGTTTGGGACGTATATTAATGATATAATCATGCAAAAGCACCTAGTAGTTGAAGTCCAACTGGACTTCAAACCACACAACTGTAGCAGAAGGAGAGGATCCTTTCTTAATGTTCTACAATGAAGACAAATGCCGAATATTCCTTCCAAGTCTCTGTCATTTCCGATTTTCCCATTGTTAATTCCCTCACCTCATTTTCTAAGGGACTAACATTTACTTTAGTTACTCTCTTCCTTTTAATACAAACAGGAAGGTTTGGATCAGGTCAGAAGCTCTTTTTTGATTAGTGTCTTGTGGTTTATTTCCACTCACCTGAAAAAGCAGAGAAAGCTTTGTTTTAATGTTTCATTGGAAAAGTAGCACTTTCGATAACAGACTCTCAGTAGTGCATTGGGGTATTGGTCTTGTTTATATGCTGAGGTTTCTGAGTGAGTTCACACCCACAATCTTCTGAATCAGTGAAAAATACACAGCATCCAGCTGAAATTTATACACTGTTGCAACTCTGGGTTTTTCCACATAATTATATCATTAATGTTACATTCTTCTTCCATGTAAATATAGCAATCAAACACAAAACTTGGTGTTCATTATTTGAAGATAAGGTTGGATGTTTATCTAGCTTATTAAGAGGCAAAGTATAGTACATCTAACACCTACCTTGCTGCTTAATAGAACAACGAACATTCCAGCGCAGTACAGGCCCCTTGACCCTCGATGTTGCGCTAACCTGTGGAACCAATCTGAAGCCCATCTAACGTACACTATTCCATTCTCATCCATATGTTTATCCATTTACCATTTAAATGCCTCTAAAGTTGGTGAGTCTACTACTGTTGCAAGCAGTGTATTCGACGCACCGACTACTCTCTGAGTAAAAACACTACCTCTGACCTCTGTCCTATATCCATCACCCCTCAATTTAAAGTTATGTCTCCCTGTGCTAGCCATCACGATCTGCGGGAAAAGGCTTTCACTATCCACCCTATCTAACCCTCTGATTAGCTTATATGTCTCAACTAAGTCACCTCTCAATCTTTTTCTCTCTAATGAAAACAGCCTCAAGTCCCTCAGCCTTTCCTCATAACTCCTTCCCTCTATACCAGGCAACATCCCAGTAAATCTCCTCTGAACCCTTTCAAATGCTTCCACATCCTTCCTACAATGCAGTGACCAGATCTGTACATAATACTCCAAGTGCGTCTGCACCAGTTTTGTACAGCTGCAGCATGACCTCATGGCTCCGAAACTCAATCACTCTACTAATAAAAGTTAACACTATTATGCCTTTTTATCAATCTTGGTGGCAACTTTCAGGGATCAATGTACATAGACACCAAGATCTGTGCTCATCTACACTGCCAAGAATCTTATCATTAGCCCAGTACTCTGTATTCCTGTTACTCTTTCCAAAGTGAATCACCTCACACTTTTCCACATTAAACTCCCACTAACAAATTAAACTAAGAAATTATGGAACTGAGCACATCAAATCACAACTATTAGAAGATACACTTTAGCTTTCACCTTCGGGGAGGTCATCTGGCACAGCCGATTACAACGAAACCCACGCAGTGAAAATCCAGCTGCTTCTTTACAGAACTTGGCCAGCCAATCTCACAGTGAGGGTGAAAATCTCGCCCTCTCTCTGTCTGCATATTTCTTCCCGTTAAATAGAATTAAGCAATTCTTCGTGGTTCAGGTTTAAGGTACTGTCTGAGTTAACATTTAGTCAGGAACACGACTGGGTCAGGGCTGGATGACTGAAGGACATCCACAGTGTGATGGTAGCTGAGGCTATTTGGGGGAAAGAGAGAGAGAGAGGCTGGTAGGCAGATTAGAAAGGCAATAGTCACGAGCTTGAGATATAGATTGTCTAATTTACAGCCAAGATTGTGAGTCCTTATGGTCTATTGCATTGCAGGTGCAAGGGTTCAGGACATAACGGAATGACTTGATAAACTTCTGGGAAGGGAGACTGTCCACCCACTGGTGGTGGTTCATGTGGGAATCAATGACATAGGGAGGAATAGCTTGGAAGGATTTGCAGGATCAGTTTCAGGAGTTAGGGAGTAGGGGTTAGTGGAACTCAGGACCTCCATGGTAGTAATGTTCTATGTTCTATGTTCTATGTTCTAATCTCAGAAATACTAGCTGTGCCACAAACGTCATCGTTTCGGCAAAGCAGATCAGGGAGGTAAATGTGTACCTTGAGGGATGGTGCAGAGGGAGGGGTTTTGATTTTTTTGGGGCATTGAGATCACTTTTGGGAAAGGAGAAAACTATTCAGAAGAGATGGAATTCACTTGGAACAGGAAATGAACTGATCTCCTGGCTGAGAGAGTGAATAGTGTAGCGAGGGTGGATTTTGACTTGTAAGGCATGGGCCGTTGGGTTGATTAGTGAGCCTAGTGTTGGAAGTACCAGACAGGGCAAAAGAAAGAAGATGGGGAACAGGGTAAAGGACTTGAGGGAAGGCTCGAATGCTGACAGTGACCAAAGAAATTATCGCCATTCAACAGACAAGAAAAAGATAAGGGCAGAGTTAAACTGTTTGTATGCAAATACATGAGGTATAATGAACAAAATTCGGGAGCTGGAAACAGAATTGCTCTGGGGGAATATGTCATAATAGCATTGATAAAACATGGGATGGCACAGTGGCTTAGTGGTAGCACTACTGCCTCACAGCGCCAGGGCACCCGGGTTTGATTCCAGCCTCAGTCAATGGTCTGTGTTGAGTTTGCACATTCTCCCAGTGTTCGTGTGGGTTTCCTCCAGGGACCCTGGTTTCCAACGATGTGCAGATTAGGTAAGTTGGCTGTGCTAAATTGCCCATCGTGTCCAGGAATATGTAGGTTATGGGCATTAGTCAGGAGAAACGTAGAGTAAAAGGGGAACAGGTCTGGGTGTGTTACTCTTCAGAGGATCAGTGTGGACTTGTTGAGCCAAATGGCTTGTTTCTACACTGTAGGGATTCAATGGCCCAAATTCGGACAGACTGGATATTTAAACATCTTGGGTTATAGAGCTTTTAGTAGAACAAGATTCAGTCCCTGAATTCGAATTTAAATTGTTGTAGGTGAGAAACAGGAAGGGAGCAGTGGGCCTTGTTGGGTATTTATTGTAGACTTCCAAATAGTTGGGAGGAAGTAGAAAAGAGTATTTGTCGGCAGATTATGAAAACCTGCAGGACACCTAGGGTGTTAGTCATTCCAATTATCCTCGGGTAGACTGGGAAAAGGTTGAGTGTGGGCACAGAAGGGAACAAATTTCTGCAATGTGGGCAGCAGATCGTGCTGAAACTGTACATTTCCAGCCATCCAAGGAAGAGGAATGTGCTGGACCTGGTCCGAGGAAATGAGGCAAGCCTAATGGATAACACCAGATTGGGGAGCATTTGAGAAATAGCAATCATAACATAATACGGTTCAAGATTAAGTTGGAAAAGGATAAAAATTAGCCAAGGATTGAGACCGTAAACTGGAAAAAGGAAATTTTTAGGGGTCTAAATGTTGAACTGGAGCGTGTTGAATAAAAACACATTTTGGTGGACAAAACCGTGGATAAAAAAGGGGAGACTTTCAAAAAAAGAGATGAATAGGGTACAAGCTGGGTACATATCCATGAGAAGTGAGGATATTGATAAGAAAATAAGGAGGAGGAAGGAGGCATATTGGAATAGTAATAGCAACAGAAATCAAATGCAAGACAGAGGTGAAGGCTAAAAGGAAGCTCGAGGAAAGGATGGCGGCTGTGCTGAAATTAATCGATTAGTGAAGGATAGATCGGGGCCCATAAGGAACAAGCAGAGTAAGCTGCTGACTACTCATTTAGTCCCTCTGTCTTATCTTGTGCTTCAGTGAGCTTCTGTCTTTACTGATATAGAATGTGGGTGTTGAGCAATTGAGCAGTATAGTGATAGATAAAGAAGAGATGCAAAAAGCACCCAAGGTAGGGAAGTCACCAGACCCAAATGGAATGCTTCCTAGATTGCTGAGGGAGGTAAAGGAGCAAATACTCTCTGTTATATTCCTAGCCTCTGGCCTGCTCTTGTATCCATTGTATTTATATGACAATTCCAATTGGGTTTCTGGTCAATGGTAATACCCAGGATGTTGATAGTGTGGGATTCAGTGAAAGTAACAGGGTTAATGGGTTAGATTGTCTTTTATTGGAGATGGCATTTGTGTGGCGTGAATATTACTTGCCACTCATCAGCCCAAGCCTGGATGTTGTCCAGACCTTGTTTCATTTGGACATAGACTGCTTTAGTATCTGAGGAATCGTGAATGGTGCTGAACATTGTGCTATCATCGACGAACATCCTCACTTCTAACCTTCTGATAGAGGGAAGGTCACTGTGAAGCAGCTGAAGATGGTTGGGACTAGGACACTACCCTGAAAAGCCCCTGCAGAGATGTCCTGGAGCTCAGATGACTGACCTCCAACAACCATCACCATCTTCCTCTCTGCCAGGTATGACTCCAACCAGTGGCGAGTTTCCCATTCCCTCTGATTATCTGATAGCTGGGTGCAATTTCACTCTTCCCAGACTGGATAGTAACAAACAAGAAGCTGTGAAAGATGTAGGAGGGTGATAGAGTGATGGGTTCTGGGCATCAATAGTATATGTGTGTAGAATGTGATCTCACACCAGCAGCTGATGACATGAAGGGAAAGTATCAGGATGAGGAAGAGAAGGGTGACAAGAAACTGCAGAACCCGAAGGAACTTGGAGGAAGGAGAAGATTTTGCTGGTGGTGTGTTCCAAGTTCAGTCCCAACAGTCTGCACAATGGGCCATAGCTTGTATATGCAGACATTGTGAGATGTTGAGAAAGATGAGGAGGGATAAATAGTGACACTGACTGTGACCTGTGGCCAAGGAGAACTTGGTGAGAAGAATTAAGAGTTACAGGAAACATGGACTTGAAGCTGAGGGTCAGGAACGCGTTGAAAGGTCTTGGACAGGAAAGAGGGAGCAGCTCCCTTAAAGTTGTCAGGACCTTTCAATGTACTTCACAGCCAATGAAGTGCTTTTGACATCAGGTCATTAGAAAATGAGGATAAGAAGCAACAAAATTGATGTGCAGCAAGGTTCCACAAATAGAAAGGAGGTCAGTTATTTTAGTGAAACTAATTAGGGGACGAACATGGCTCTCCAAACAAACACAGGAAATTTCTACCACCTGTCCACGAGGGCAGATGGGGCCATGGGTTAGCAGACTCCTGTGAACAACAGTACGGTGCTCTCTCAGTATTGAACTGGAGAGTCTGCATATGTTATACAGCGAAGTCTGTAGACTGGGAATTGGACACACACCTTCCACACTTAGAGACAAGAATTATAGGTCTGAGTCCATACCAACAACCGTGATAGCAACCACAACACGCTACGAGTTAAGTTTATTTGTAAAAGGAAAAAGATGGTGTACTTGGTGGATACCAACCATCCTGTACGCAGCAGGTACTCGTGTGACTCGGCCAACATTGTCTATCTCACAATATTGACCGAAAGGATGCCCCAAGGCATGGTATGTTGGCAAGACCAAACAGACGCTACAACAACGGATGAATGGACACTACACAATAATCCCCAAACAGGGATGTTCCCTCCCAGTCGGGGAACACTTCAGCAGTCAGGGACATTCGGCCTCAGACCTTTGGGTGACCATCCTCCAAGGCAGATTTCAGGATACAGAGCTCTGCAGAGTCACCGAGTGGAGGCTGATAGCCAAGTTCCGCACCCATGAGGATGGTCTCAGCCAGGATCTTGGACTCATGTCACACTACAGGTGACTCCACTGCACTACATACTCTCTCACACACACACACTGACACAGACACTCTCTCATACATGCTGTCTCTTAGGTACACACACATATACCCCGAGAGGCACACATGCAAACAAACACATCGAGTTAGGACTCTATCAACAAACACATTGAGTTAGACCCCATCTACTACCCCCTGAGAAAAGGAACAGGAAGTGACTTCACCACAGGAAATAACATCACCACAGGAAATGACATCACTGACCCAAAGAAACCCAAACACATAAAAAGAAAGCAGGTATTTTCAGCATTGCTTCACATGAGGCCCACTGAAGATGTTACTAGTAGGGTAACGAAATGTCTGGAAATGAACCTTCCAGCTCAGCGAGCAAACCTACATCCAAAACTTCAACCTGAGCTACAAACCTTCTCAAAACTCACTAACACACACATTCACATTGACACACACGCAGTCACATGAACTCACACACACACACGATCTCTCTCTCACACACATACACTCTCTTACATACTCACACACTCACGCAGACCCTCTCTCATACATACTATCTCTTAGACATACACACATACACCTCCTGAGAGGCACACGTGCAAACACACACTCACACTCACACTGACACACACAGTCACATGCACTCACACTCACACTCTCTTTCTCTCACACACACACACATTCCCTCTCTCTCTTTCTCTCTCACATGCGTGCTCACACGCATATGTATAAGTTTTTGAGTTGAATTTGCATTTGTAGAATTGTATTTGCAGATACATTCTATTTTGTTCTAAAAACATACAATCTGTAGGCAGTCAATCCACTTAACATTTTACAAATTCTATGGAAGTAGAACCAGTCTGACTTGAGATTGGGATACAGACAGACTCTAACCTCACACCGTTAATGCATTGTCTGAGCTGAGATGTCACTTTTTTTTATAAAACCCTAAATTATCTCGAGAATGTGATTTGAAAGGAATTCTGGGATTTACATATTAATGAACCAAAGCCTGCAACTGACTCTAAAAAATGAAAGACCTAACAGCAATTGAGGTTTGTTCAATATATCTCTTCAGTTGCATGACCCTGTAACCTTTTGCTATAAATTCTGTGTTTTATGGTCCTGCTCCACAACTACCTGCTGAAGGAGTGTCGCTCCGAAAGCTAGTGCTTCCAAATAAACCTGTTGGACTATAATCTGGTGTTGTGTGATTTTTAATAATCAAATAAAAGGTCTTGGATTGGCTGAAAGGCAGATTTGACCCAAGTGAAAGAAATGGGGTGTATTCTCCCATTTAAGAGCATTAAAAACGCTGAACAATGTTGACAGACTAAAACAGGGTATTCTGTTTCCATGAGTTGTTATGTCAGTAACCAGGGGTTACAATTTCAAGATAGTCAGTGAGAGAGCTACGAGTGAGATGAGGGGAAACTTCTTAACTCAGAGAGTTGTTAGGATTTGGAATGTGCTGCCTGGGAGAGTGATGGAGGCGGATTCCATTGGAAGCTTCAAAGAATGGATGAATTTGGAGGCCTACAGAGCTAGAGCTGGAGAATGGGACTAACTGGATAGCTATTCCTGGGGCTGGTTCAGACATGACGGGCTGAATGGTCTCCTTCTGTACTGAAAAATTCTAAGATTTTATGATGGGGGAGGTGATGGCCTAGTGGTATTATTGCTCAGTTATTAATCCAGAAGCCCAGAATAATGTTCTGAGAACCTGAGTTCAAATCCCATCATGGTAGATGATTGGATTTGAATTCAATTTTTTTAAAAACTGGAATTAAGAGTTGACTGATGACCATGACACTTGTCAATTGTTGGAAAAATCCAGCTGGTTCACTAATGTCCTTTAGGAGAGGAAATCTGCCATCCTTACCTGGTCTGGCCTACATGTAACTCCAGAGGCACAGCAATGCAGTTATTTCTCAACTACCCTGTGAAATGGCCTAGCAAGCCACTCAGTTCTCTCAATCACTAGAGACTCACAACAAAGGATTGAAACCAGACGGACCACTTGGCATTGACCTTGGAACCGGAAAAGACAATGACAATACACAAGCAGCTCTGGCTACCATACAACATTCTCCTTCCCAACATCTGGGAGCTAGTGCCAAAATTGGGAGAGTTGTCTCATGGGGAGGAGGAGAAAGTGAGGTCTGCAGATGTTGGAGATCAAAGGTGAAAGTGTGTTGCTGGAAAAGCACAACAGATCAGGCAGCATCCAAGGAGCAAAAGAATCGACGTTTCAGGCATAAGGAATGATTCCTGATGAAGGGCTTATGCCTGAAACGTCGATTCTCCTATTCCTCGGATGCTGCCAGAGCTGTGTCATAGACTAACCAAGAGACAGCCTGACATAATTATTCTTACAGAATCATACCTTACAGATAACACCCCATTACTATGCCTGGATATGTCCTGTCCCACTAGCAGGACAGACCAGCAGAAGGGGTGGCACAGTGGGATACAGTCAGGAAGGAGTTGCCCTGAAACCGGACCCCATGAAGTCTCATGGCTCCAGGTTAAACATGCACAAGGAAACCTCCTGCTCGTTACTATGTATCGTCCTCCTTCAGCTGATGAATCAGTTCTCCTCCATGTTGAACAACACTTGGAGGAAGCACTGAGGATGGCAAGTGTGCAAAATGTACTCTGGGTGGGGGATTTGAATGTCCACCACCAATGGTGCCTCAGCAGCAGCATTACTGATCGAGCTGGTTGGTAGACTGGGTCTGCTGCAGGTGGTGAAGGAACCAGCAAGAGGAATAAAAAAGACCTCGTCCTTACTAATCTGCCAACTGCAGAAGCATCTATCCATGACAGTATCTGGAAGAGTAACCACTGCACTGTCCTTGTGGAGATGAAGTCCCGCCTCCACATGGAGAATAACCTCCATCGTGTTGTTTGGCACTATCACCATGCTCAATGGAACATGATTTGGAGGAGCCAGTGTTGTACTGGGGTTGACAATGTTAAAAAGCTCACAACCCCAGGTTATAGTCCAACAGGTTTATTTGGAAGCACTAGCTTTCAGAGCACTGCTCCTTAGTCAGGTGATCATGACTAAGACACAGACTTTATAGCAACACGATTGCAGGGCCATGGAACTACATATTGAACAAATTTAGCTTAACTCTTTCACTTTTAGAACGACCATGTTAGATTCAGTTCCTTCATAAGTAAGTCCCAGAACTTTCTTAAAGTTACATTTTCAAGATAGCTTTTAACAATAGGTGTCATCTCAGCTCAGATACTGCATTGAAGGCGTGAAGGTAAAGTCTGTCTGTGACCCAGTGTTAGGTCAGACTGATTCCATTTCTAAAATGGGAGTTACAGAATCTTACATGGATTTATGCAGTTTTTGAGCAAAATAAAATGTAATTCTGCAAGTACAAATTCACCCCACAAACGTGTGTGTGTGTGTGTGCGCGCGCGCGTGCAGGGGAGACCGAGTGAGTGTGTGTATGGGGGTGTGAGTGTCTGTTGAAGAGTGTGTGTCGGTGTGTGAGTGTAATGGGGTATAGGTCTGTGAGAGAGTGTGTGTATGTGTGTGAATGTGAGTGTAATGGGGTATACGTCTATGAGAGGGTGCATGTTGTGAGTGTGAGTGTGGGTGTGTATGTGTGTGAGCGCATGAGAGAGGATTTGTGTATGAGTGAGGGTCTGCACGGGTGTGTGGAGAGAGAGAGTCTTTTGTGCAGTGGGGTCACCTGTAGTGTGACATGAACCCAAGGTCCTGGTTGAGGCCATCCCCATGGCTACCGGACTCGGCTATCAGCCTCTGCTCGGCCATATTGTGAAGTCTGCCTTAGAGGATGGTCACCCGAAGGTCCGAGGGTGAATGTCCCTTACCGCTGAAGTGTTCTCCGATGGGGAGGGAACACTCATGCCTGGTGATTGTTGCTCGGTGTCTATTCATCCGTTGCCGTAGCCTCCACATGTAAGATTCTGTAACTCCCATTTTAGAAATAGAATCAGTCTGACCTAACATTGGGAGACAGACAGACTTTACCTTCACACCTTCAATACAGTATCTGAGCTGAGATGACACCTATTGTTAAAAGCTATCTTGAAAATGTAACTTTAAAAATGTTCTGGGACTTACATATAAAGGAGCCGAAACTAACATGGTCATTCCAAAGGTGAAAGACTCAAGCTAAGTTTGTTCAATAATTATGTTCCATGACACTGCAATCATGTTGCTATAAAGTCTGTGTCTTATGATTCTGCTCCATAACCACCTGATGAAGGAGCAGCGCTCTGAAAGCTAGTATTTCCAAATAAACTTGTTGGACTATAACTTGGTATTGTATGATTTTTAACTAACTGGGACAGACTTCGAACCGATCTAGCAACTCAAGCCTGGGCATTCACGAAGCACTGTGGGCCATTAACAGCAGCAGAACTGTACTCCAGCACAATCTGTAACCTCATGGCCCGGCATATCCCCCACTCACCCATTACCAACAAGCCAGGGGATCGCCCCTGGTTCAATGGAGAGTGCAGGAGGGCATGCCAGGGGCAGTATCAGGCTGACCTAAAAATGAGGTGTCAACCTGGTGAAGCTACCAAACAGGACTACTTGTATACCTAATGGCATAAGCAGCAAGTGAAAGACAGAGTTAAGCAATCCCACAGCCAGCGGATCAGATCTAAGCTCTGCTGTCCTTCCACATCCAGTCAGGAATGGCGGTGGACAATTAAACAATGTACTGCAACACGAAGCTCCACAAATACCCCCATCCTCAATGATGGCGGATCCAGCACATCAATACAAAAGATAAGACTGATGTATTCGCAACAGTCTTCAGTCAGAAGTGCTGAGTGGAGGACCCATCTTGGGCTCCTCCAGTGGTCCCCAGTATCACAGATACGGGTCTCCAGCCAATTCGATTCACTCCACGCGATATCAAGAAAAGGCTGGAGGCACTGGGCCCTAATAACATTCCGGCAATAGCATTGAAGATGGGTGCTCCAGAACTTGCTGCTTCCTGTACAGTTACACCCACTGGCAACTACCCGACAATGTGAAAAACTGCCCAGGCATGTCCTATACACAAAAAGCAGGACATATCCAACCCAGCCAATTACCGCCCAATCATCATCATTAAAGCGATGGAAGGTGTCATCAACAGGGCTATCAAACAGTATCTGCTCAGCAATAACCCGCTCAGTGACATAGCGTTTGGGTTTTAAAAGGGTCACTCAGCTCCTGACCCCATTCCAGCCTTGGTTCAAATATGGACCGAAGGGCTGAATTCCAGAGGGGAGGGGAGAGTGACAGCCCTTGACATCAAGGCCACATTTGGCAGATATGGCATCAAGGAGCCCTGGCAAAACTGGAATCAATGGGTATCAGGGGGCAGGCCGTCTGCTGCTTACATTCATACCTGGCATAACTGAAGATGGTTGTGGTTGTGGAGGGTCAGTCATCTCAGCTCCAGGACATCTCTGCAGGAGTCCCTCAGGGTAGTGTCCTAGGCCCAACAACCTTCAGCTGCTTCATCAATGACCTTCCCTCTGTCATAAGGTCAGAAGTTGAGATGATTGCCATTCACGACAGCTCAGATACTGAAGCAGTCCATATCCAAATGCAGCAATACGCAGGCTTGTGCCAACAAGTGGCAAGCAACATTTGCACCACATCAATGCCAGACAATGACTATCACCAATAAGAGACACTCTAACCACCTCCCCTTGACATTCAATGGTATTACCATCACAGAAACCCCCCAATGTGAACATCCTTGGGGTTACTATTGACCAGAAACTGGGCTTACCACATAAACACATTGGCTACAAGAGCAGGCAGAGACTAGGAATACTGCAGCAAGTAACTCACCTCCTGACACCTAAAGTGTCAGGAGTGTGATGGAATACTCCCCACTTGCCTGGATGGGGGCATCTCCAACAACACTCAAGAAGCTTGACACCATCCAGGACGAAGCAGCCCACTTGATTGGCACCTCATCTACAATCTCTCCACCACTGGTGCTAAGACAGCACCTTCCAAACCCATGACCACTTCCATCTAGAAGGACAAGGGCAGCAGGTACCTGAGAAGTTCCCCTCCAAGCCACTCACCACCCTGACTTGAAAACATCCTGCAGTTCCTTCGCACTTGTTGGGTCAAAACCCTGGAATTCTCTCCCACCCGGCATTGTAGGTCAACCCACAGCAAGTGGACGGCAGCGATTCAAGATGGCAGCTCACCTTCTCAAGGGCAAATCGGGATGGGCTATCAATGCTGGCCAGCCAGCGACACCCAAGTCGTACAAATACGTTTTACAAAAGATAGAATTTGTTCGAAGTCGAGTGGGAACAGCTCCTTATGGGAAAGTCAACAGCAGAACAGTGGGGGATGGTCAAAAAGGAACTGATGAGAGGACAGGCCCAACATGTTCCCTTTAGTGTGAAGTGTAGAAGCAACAAATCCAGCGAAACCTGGATGTTTAGCAACGCTCAGAACCAGATAAGAAGGAAAATAATGACTTTTAATGAGTACAAAGGGAGCAAAGCAACAGAGGCCCTGGTGGAGTAGAAACAGTGAGTCAGGGGTTGGGCACTTAGGGAAGTAATCCGGAGAGTCGACGTTTCGTGTATGAGCTCTTCATCAGGAATTGCTCCTGCTTGAAATGCCGACTCTTCTGCTCCTCAGGTGCTAGCCTGGTTTTCCAGCACCACACTTTTCGACTCTGATCTCCAGTCCTCACTTTCCCCAGGTGATCAGGATAGCAAAGAGGAGGAATGCAAAAATACTGCTGATTAAAATTAGGGAGAATTCCAAGGTATTCCAGTAGCACCATCAAGGCGAAGAGAATAACCAGAGAAAAATGTAGGGCCCATTCGGGACCAACAGAGCAGTCTGTGGAACTGGAGTACACTAGTAGAATGATACATGAAACTTCACCTCTGCGTTTACTCAGGCGAAGGGGGGGCTGGAAGAGGCTGGCATTGTTTTTCTCAGAGTAGAGAAGGTTGAGGGGAGACTTGATAGAGACCTGGATAAGATTATGAGGGGCATAGAAAGGGTGGATAGAAAGCAAATGTTCCCCTTAGTGAAACAGTCAATAACAAAAAGACATAATTCTTAGGTGAAAGTATGATATTTAGAGGAGATTTGAGGCAAGTATTCTTTCACCCAGAGGGTTGTGGGAGCTTGGAATGCATTGCCTAGGAGGGTATTTGAGGCGAGGAAACTCATAATCTTTAAAAATATAATTGGATGAGCAATTGAAATTCCATAACATTCAGGCCTAGTTCAGGAAATTGGAATTAGTGTAGGGAGACCAGCACAGACTCGATGGGCCGAAGGACTCAATGGACTGTATGACCCTATGACTCCATAACTTGGAAGCTGAGAAATGGGACAAACATTTCTGCAGGTGAGAGACTTGTTTTATTTTCAAGAAAGGGATTGATCTTGGCTTCTGAATGAAGATAGAATGCTCACAGAAAACAGATCCTTTGGTCCAACTCATCCATGGCAACCAGACATCCTAAACCGATCTAGTCCCATTTGCCAGTATTTGGCCATTATTCCTCTAAACCCTTCCCATTCATGTACCCATCCGCTTAAATGTTGGAACCGTACCAGCCTCCACCACTTTCTCTCGCAGCTTGTTGCATACATGCACCAGCCTCTGCATGAAAATATTACCCCTCAGGTCCCTTTTAAATCTTTTCCCTCTCACCTTAAACCTGTGCCCTCTAGTCCTGGACTCTCCTACTTTGGGAAAAAGGCCTTGCCTATTCAACCTATCCATGTCCGTCATGATTTTATAAATCTGTATAAGGTCACTCCTCCCAGCATTCCAGGGAAAATAGCCCCAGTCTATTCAGCCCTTCCCTATTAGTTCAAACCCTCCAATCCCAGCAATATCCTTGTAAATCTTTTCTGAACCCTTTCAAGTTTCACAATATCCTTCCTGTAGTAGAGAGGCCAGAATTGAAAAGTGGCCTCACCAATGTTCTGGATAGCTGCTACATGAAATTCCAGCCCCTATACTCAAAGCCCTTGTCCACCACCCTTCTACCTGTGACTCCACCTTGACAGAACTGTGCACTTGCACCCTTAGATCTCTTTTTTCAGCAACACTCCTCAGGTCTCTACCAATAACGGAATACGTTCTGCCCTGGTTTGCCTTCCCAAAATGCAGCACCCCACTTTATTGAAATTGAACTCCATTTGCCATCTCTTGGCTCATTGACCATCTGATCAAGGTCCCATTTTACTCTGAGATAACCTACTCCCTTGTCTACTATACCACCAAGTTTGTGTCATCTGCAAACTTACTAATCATGCCTCCGATATGCACATCCAAATCATTTATATAAATGACAAAAAGCACTGAATCCAGCACTGGTCCTTGTGGCCTTCAGTCCAAACAACAATCCTCTACCACCGTCCTCTGTATCCAACCTTCAAGCCAATTTTGTTTCCAGTTGGCTAGCTTGTCCTGGATTCCATCTGATCTAACTTTGCTAACTGGTTTACCATGTGGAACTTTGTCGAAGGCCTAGCTGAAGTCCATATGGACTATGTCTACTGCTTTCCTTTCATCAAACATCTTTGTCATCTCTTCAAAACAACTCAACCAAGTTTGTGAGACACTATTTCTTATTCACAAAGCCATGTTGACTATCTCAAATCAGTCCGAGCGTTTTGAAATGCTTGTAAACCCTGTCCCTCAGAATCCCCTCCAACAACTTGCCAATCACTGAGGGTTGTAGTTCCCTTACTTTTCCCTACCACCTTCCTTAAATAATAGCACATTAGCTCCTCTCCAGTCTTCCGGTACCTCACTCTTGGCTATCGATGACACAATCACTTCCATGGCTTCCCACAAATGTTTGGGACACACCTGATCGCAGATATTTATCCACCTTCACACATCTTAAGATATCCAGCACCTCCTCTTCTGTAATACGGACATTTTACACGATATTGTTATTTATTTCAATAAGTGTGGTGCTGGAAAAGCACAGCCGGTCAGGCAGCATCCGAGGAGCAGGAGAGTCGACGTTTCGAGCATAAGCTCTTCATCAGGAATGAGACTCTCCTGCTCCTCAGATGCTGCCTGACTGGCATTTCCAGCATCACACTTTTTGACTCTGATCTCCAGCATCTGCAGTCCTCACTTTCTCCTCCATCATTATTCATTTCCATAGCTTGAAATATTGATGCAAAATATTTGTTTAGAAACTCAGCGAATTCCTGCGGTCCTGCACATAGGCGGCCATGTTGATCTTTAAGGGGCACCTATTCTCTTCCTAGTTACTCTTTTGCCTCTAATGTCTTTGTAGAATCTCTTTGGATTCTCCTTAACTCTTGACCAAAGCTATCTCATATCCACTTTTTCCCCTCCTGATTTCGCTCTTAAGTATACACCAACTGCCTTTACGTTCCTCTGTGGTTCACTTGATCCCAACTGGCTATACCTTAATTCTGTTGACCAGAACCTTAATATGTTTTCTAGTTGTCCAGCATTCCCTACACTTAGGAGAAGTAACAATTGACAGTTTCACTTGCCATGTTGGTGAGGAAAGGGTGTTGGTGGTCGGGCACTAACTGGGAAGGAAACTGTGCAAGATTCAAGATTGGCACAGTGGCTCAGTGGTCAGCACTGTTGCCTCACAGTGCCAGAGATCTAGCTTCGATTCCAGCCTTAGGTGACTGTCTGTGTGGAAATTGTACATTCTCTCTGTGCGTTTTCTCCCACAGTGTGTAGATGTGCAGGCCTGGTGGATAGGCCATGCGAAATTACCCATAGTATTCAGGGATGTGTAGACTAGGTGGGTTAGCCATGATAAGCATTAGGGTGTGGGTCAGGGTGCCATGCTCTTTGGGGGATTGGTGCAGATTCAATGGGCTGAATGTCTTCTTCACGCATTGTCGAGATTCTATGGAGCTTTTAGGGTCAAAATCAGCTTCCAGAGAGAAATAGGGAGATGTTTCTGAGGGATGGGGTCAGGACAAGAGTGAGTGGGAACCTGAAAGCAAGGGAAGGGGGAGAATACAATGGGGTTTCCTTGGTCTTGGTGATTAATGAGTCCTTCATTGGACACAAAAGGCATTCACAGTACAGGTGAAAGTTAAATGGGTTCAAGGCGAGGTCACCATAAATAGAAGGCCACTGAAGTTTAAGGGAAGCAGTTTCTGCTGAGGGAGATTCAGGCAGTAAATGGCTGGATCAGTTGTGTTCCAATAAAATACCAGTTATGAGTACAAATGTGTAGGGTTGCCAACCCTCCAGGATTAAGCTCAAGTATTCAGCTAGTGTCCATGTGCAATCGTGGTGACAAATCAGAGATGTTAAAAAGTAAGGGTTTATTTTTTATATTTCTTTGAACATTTCTCTTTATGAGATATACAAATATTGAAAACAGAAGACAAGAAAAGGTCATTAGCTTTCTAACCGATTACGTGTATTTGCAAATTGGCATAGACAGAACATTCATTCACAAGGATGGGTGTGTAGACTGACTAATGGTTGGACAAGTCTTTCAATAAACCCTCCAGGAACATACATAATCATAGATGGTAGCACTTGCCTGTTTCCTAAGGCTACAGGAGAGAATGATAGGAGCTCCATTGAGGAAAACTTAGAGTGAGAGAAACAGGCAAGGTGCATAGGAGTTTAGCAAATTGACAATTAACACAAGTCAAGGAATTTTGAGACTTTCAAAATCATGATTTTACAAGTAGAGGGTGAAAGTGGATGGCAAAGACACGAACTTTGTTTGAAGAAATAACAGAAAGGATTCACAAGGGCAGAGCAGTCGACGTGATCCAAATGGTATTCAGTATGCTGTTCCAAATGGATTTCAGTATGCTGTTCGACAAGGTTCCCCATGGGAGACTAATTAGCAAGGTTAGATCTCATGCAATACAGGGAGGACTGCCCATTTGGATACAGAACTGGCTCAAAGGTAGAAGACAGAGGGTGGTGGTGGAAGGTTGTTTTTCAGACTGGAGGCCAAGGACCAGTGGTATGCTATGAGGGTGGGTCATGGTGGGTCCATTACTTTTCATCATTTATATAAATGGTTTGGTTGTGAACATAGGAGATATAGTTAGTAAGTTTGCCGATGACACTAAAATTGGAGGTGTAGTAGAAGCAATGAGATTACCTCAGAGTACAATGGGATCTTGATCAGATGGGCAAATGGAGTGTAATTTAGATAAATGTAAGGTGCTGCATTTTGGAAAAGCAAATCAGGGTAGGACTTGTGTACTTAAGGTAAGGAAGGTCCTGGAGAGTGTTGCTGAACAAAGAGACCTTGGAATGGAGGTTCATAGATCCTTGAAAGTGGAGTTACAAGTAGACAGAATAAGGAAGAATGTATTTGGTATGCTTTCCTTTATTGGTCAGTGCATTGTGTAGGAGTCGGGAGGTCATGTTATGGATGTACAGGACATTGGTTAGGCCACTTTTGGAATATTGCATGCAATTCTGATCTCCCTCCTATAGGAAGGATGTTTTGAAACTTGAAGGAGTTCAGAAAAGATTTACAAAGATGTTGCCAGGGTTGGAGGGTTTGAGCTATAGGTAGAGTTTGAATTTTGGGGGTATTTTCCCTGGAGCGTTGGAGGCTGAGGGGTGACCTTATAGAGGCTTATAAAATCATGAGGGGTATGGATAGGTGAAATAAGCAAAGTCTTTTCCCCGGGGTGAGGGAGTCCAGAACTAGAGGGCATAAGTTTAAAATGAGAGGGGAAAGATTTCAAAGAGACCTAAGGTGCAACTTTTTCATGCAGAGGGTGGTATGTGTATGGAATGAGCTGCTAGAAGATGTGGTGGAGGCTGATACAATGACAATGTTTAAAAGACATCTGGACCATTAGGAAGCTTGTTGAACGCCTTTCTGAAGTCCATTTGGATCATATGACAACTCTGACTAGGAGGGATATGGGCTAAATGCTGGCAAATGGGATTAGATTTTTCTAGGATATCTGGTCGGCATGGATGAGTTGGAAGGAAGGATCTGTTTCCGTGCTATATATCTCTATGACTCTATGTAGAGAGACAGAGATTGGGATCAGTGATATAAGCAAGTCATGAGAACTGGCAGGACACCAGGACAATTCAACGACATGAAAGGGAGTTTAAGGAAGACTAGGACAATGTTGGATTCAGATAAAAGCTGGGATGGAACATTAGAAATTGTGATAGAGGTAGGGTGCAAGGAGCGAAGAGGCGAGTGAGGAAGTTTGAGACTTTGAACAGTATGTTGGAGGGAGGAGGATCAGGTGACTGGCACTGCCAAAGGGGTAACTACTGGTGATACAATGGACAGCACAGAGAGTGTGAAGAGAAGTACAGAACTCAGCTAGGAACTTACTCAGAGAAATTGATGCAAGGGATAATATTGACAGAAGTTCACTCTGTAAGCATGACATCAACCACTCTGCATTTTATGTCAGTCTGTAGTTGCATTCAACCAGGCTTATTGATTGTCATGGGATCCCACCTTTACATTTCTCCTCCTGCAGTTCAGGCCCTCCATGGTTTTGCTGCTCCCCATCCCAACCACCTCATCCAGGCTGATGGCCTTCAGACTCTTCTGCATCCCATCTGGCTGGCCTCCTGATAATTTCCACTTTCCTTGGACCAGCAACAACAGGCATACCATTACCTTCCCAAACATTCCCTCTTCCCTTAAAAGTACTGTGTGTGTGAGAGAGAGAGGGGTTTAAATAAGACATGGGGGCAATATTTTATACCCAGAGGGTGGTTGCGTGTGGAATGACCTTCCTGAGGAAGGGGTGGATGTGGGTAGAGTTACAATGTTTAAAAGATATTTGGATAAGTACATGAATAGGAAAGGTTTGGAGGTATATGGGACTAACATAGTTTGGTATTATGTTCGTCATGAACTGTGGGCACCGAAGGTTCAGTATCCATGCTGTATGACTCTATGTCGATCATGTGTTTGGTCACCTCTCCTGATACCATCCACTCACACTCAGTTTAAGTGTTTATTTGATCATGTTCCTGTTGAGGTCTCTTGAGATTATGTACTGAGATTAGAGATGCTATATACATGTTACAGAAGAGGAGAGTTTGATAAGCACTTCATTACAAGTTTAACATTTACTCACTCCCTATGCTGAATGGCAGGAGTGTGTATGAACAACATGTGTGCACTGTGTGTGTTTTGCCCACTGTATGCACCATCCACTATGTACTATTTAGGGGGAGGTAACAATTGCTGGACTGTTAATTCAGAAACCCAGATAATGTTCTGGGTTCAAACCTCACCATGGCAGAATATAAAATCCTTACAGTGCAGAAGGAGGCTGGATGGTCCATTGAGCCTGGACCATGTCTGCATTAAGTCTCACAATCCAAAGATGAGCAGGTTAGGACTGGCCATGCTAACTTGCCCATAGTGTTCAAAAAAGTGTAGATAAGGAGGATTAGCCACGCAGGTTACAGGTATATGGGGATAGGGGCTTGGAGGGTCTTAAGAGCATCAGTGTGAACTTGAATGGCCAAATGGCCTGTTTCTACACTGGAGGATTCGATGATTCTATGTGCACTAGCTACTGAGTGTACCACCTACAGTGTCATGGACATAGGGCAGTGTCTCCCCTTGTTTGTTGCTTGTAGGTTCCCAGAATAGCAAAAACAGGCAAAAAGAGTAGAGTGCGCTCAGGCTGTGTGATGGGCGGGGCTACTCAGGGGTAGGGCAAGGGTGGGAACCAGCAGCACGCTGTAAGTGAGGGAGAACGTGACGACTGCAGATGTTGGGGAGTCAGAGTCAAAATGTGTGGTGCTGGAAAAAGCACAGCAGGTCAGGCAGCATCTGAGGAGCAGGAGAGTCGACATTTCAGGCATAAGTCCTTCATCAGGAATGTGGGCAGTGTAAATGAGGCTGAGAGATAAATAGGAGGGTGGGGGTAGGGCTGGGGGGAAGGGAGCTGGGAAGGCGATAGGTAGATGCAGGTGGGTGGGTGATAGTGGAGGGTGATAGGTCAGCAGCAAGGATGGAGCAGATACCTGGAGGGCAGGAAGATGAATAGGTCGAGAGGGCAGTGCTGAGTTGGAGAGTTGGATCTGGGATGAGTTGGGGCAAGAAGAGACTAGGACATTTGTGAAGTCAATGTTGATGTTGTGTGGTTGGAGGGTCTCAAGGTGTTTCAAGGACCGCAATATGCCCTCCCCCATGATCAACAATGCCCTCCAGTGCATCTCCGCCACTTTCTGCACCTCCACCCCTTCAACCGCAACATGGACAGAACCCCTCTGTTCCTCACCTTCCACTCCACCAACCTCTGGATGCAGCACATCATCCTTCATCATTTCCATCGCCTACAAAGACTCCACCATCAGAGATATATTTCCTACCCACCCCTACCTGCATTCCACAGAGACCATTCCTTCGACGACTCCTTCATTAGGTCCACACCCACCCACCAACCTACCCTCCGCTCCCAGCACTTTCCCCTGCCACCACAGGAATTGTAAAATCTGGGCCCACACCACCCAAGTGGACAGGGTTGTTAAGAAAGCATATGGTGTTTTGGCTTTCATTAACAGGGGGAATGAGTTTAAGAGCAGTGAGATCTTGTTGCAGGTCTATAAAACTTTGGTTAGACCACACTTGGAATACTGTGTCCAGTTCTGGTCATCCTATTATAGGAAGGATGTGGATGCTTTGCAGAGGGTTTAGAGGAGGTTTACCAGGATGCTGCCTGGACTGGAGGGCTTATCTTATAAGAGAGGTTGACTGAGCTCGGACGTTTGTCATTGTAAAAAAGAAGGAAGACAGGGGACCTAATTGAGGTGTACAAGATAATGAGAGGTGTAGATAGAGTTGATAGCCAGAGGCTTTTTCCCAGGGCAGAAATTGTTAACACGAGGGGTCATAGTTTTAAGCTGTTTGGTGGAAAGTATAGAGGGGATGTCAGAGGCGGGTTCTTTACACAGAGAGTTGTGGGAGCATGGAATGCGTTGCCAGCAGCAGTTGTGGAAGCAAGGTCATTGGGGATATTTAAGAGACTGCTGGACATGCATATGGTCACAGAAATTTGAGGGTTCATACTTTAGGTTTATCTTACATGAAGATCAATGGTCAGCACAACATTGTGGGCTGAAGGGCCTGTTCTGTGCTGTACTGTTCTATGTTCTATGTTCTACCTACCTACTCACTTCCATTTAAGGCCCCAAAGGATCTTTTCCCATTCAGCAGAGATTTACCTGCACATCCACCCACCTCATCTACTGCGTCCTTTGCTCTCGATTTGTTCTGCTCTACGTCGGAACATTTCAGAGAACATCTCTGGGGCACATGCACTGAACAACCCCACTGCCCTGTGGCCAACCACTTCAACTCCCCCTCCCATAGACAAGGATGTCCGGGATCTCCACTGCCAAATCCAAGCCACCCGATGACAGGAGGAAGAACGCCTCAGCTTCTGTCTTGGGACCCTCCAACCACACGGCTTCAACGACGACTTCACCAGTTTCCAAATCTCCCCTCCCCCCACCTCACCCCAGATCGAACCCTCCATCTCGGCACCGCCCTCTTGAGCTGTTCTACCTCTTCACCTTCCTTCCCACCTATCCACTCCACCCTCCACCAAACCTATCACTATCACCACCACCTGCATCTACCTATCGCCTTCCCAGCTACCCTCCCCTCAAACCATATCCCCACCTCACTCCCACGTTCCCAACCCCCCATTCATTTTTTTATTTCAAAAATATACTTTATTCATTATATAATTTGATGGTCTGTACAGTTGGACATGTCATACATATGCTGAAAATGTGTTGCTGGAAAAGCGCAGTAGGTCAGCCAGCATCCAAGGAGCAGGAGAATGGACGTTTCGGGCATGAGCCCTCCTTCAGGACCATGATTCAGGACCCAAATACCCAGCACCTTCAGGTGGTCAGTCCTGACAGTGAAGGGGATCGAGGATTGATCAGCCCAGTTCCCGAAGAGCATGGCCTCGCTCTTGCCTCGGTTTACCTTGGCCCCCGAGGCCCGTTCGAACTGGTCACAAATGCACATGAGTCTGCGCACGGACAGCGGATCCGAGCAGAAAATGGCAATGTCACCCATGTACAGGGAGGCCTGAACCTGCAGGCCCCCACTGCCAGGAATAGTCACCCCTCTCAGGCTCGCATCCTTCCTGATAGACGCAGCAAATGGCTCTATGCAGCACACAAACAAGGCAGGAGAGAGAGGGCAGCCCTGCCTGACTCCAGATCTGACTGGGAAGCTATCTGATTCCCACCCATTGATTGAGACTGCACTGACAATGTTGGTGTAGAGCAGTCTGATCCAATTGCAGATTCCCTCCCCAAAGCCCATTTTGGAGAGAACATCACTTATATCCCTGTGTGATATCCTGTCAAAGGCTTTCTCCTGGTCCAGGCTGATCAGGCAGGTGTCCAACCCTCTGTCCTGCACGTAGGCGATCGTATCCCTGAGGAGTGCGAGACTCTCAGCAATTTACCTGCCTCGTACAACCCCCCCATTAATCTCTCAGCCCCCTCCCCTGCACATTCCTGATGAAGGGCTTATGCCCGAAACATCGATGCTCCTGCTCCTCGGATACTGTCTGACCTGCTGTGCTTTTCCAGCACCACAATTTTTGATGGTAAATGGGGGAGAACAGTTTTAAATCAGTCAACAGTGGAATACTAACTGAGAGACAGGTGGACTTGAACTTTTGAAATCCTTGAAACTGAATGGGGTATCTCTCACTGAAAGTCAAATTTGACGAGGTGCTACTATGATGGGAACAAATAGAGCGGTTACTACTGCAATGAACACTGTGCATCAGTCATTACATTGATGACTGATGCACAGATTAAAAGTACTGTTACTTCCTGGTTAAAATATTCCCTAAAAATGTATTTGCTGTCACCTCACATGCCAGAAGGCAACATGTTTCAGGTGATGGATTTTTATTTTGTGTATGCCAGTTAATTTTGTTAAAAATTATCACTAATTTTGCCTGTTGCTATGAGGGCAGCTCTTCACCGTCTTCTTCTCCAGGGTCATTGCAGATGGGCAAAAAATCTGGTCTCATTGATGGCACCCCACTTTGTCAAAGAATAAAAGAAGTGGAGAGAGGAAACATTGCAGCCAGGTGTTCTGGAGTTCAGGACGCACTGTGGGTCAGTGTGCCCAGTGGTGATGGTGACCAGCAGAGTAGGTGTGGGGAAGATGTTTCCATTAGCAGGAGAGATGAGAACTCAGGAATACAGCCTCAGAGTAAAGACGAGACCTTTTATAACAAAGATAAGGAGAAACGTCTTCAGCCAGAGAATGGTGAATCTATGGAACTTATCCCCACTGAAGGCTGTGGAGGCTTTGAGTGTATTTAAGATTGAGATAGATAGCTTCTTGAGTATCAAGGGGGTCATGGGTTACAGGGAGAAAGCCAGACAATTGAGAAACGTATCAGCCGTGATCGAATGGTGGTGCAGACTGGATGGGCTGAATGGCCTAATTTCTGTTCATATGTCTGAAGGTGGTATCAGGACTCTGAGCGAGTTAGGATGCAGGGAGCAGTGTCCCCTGTCTGTTAATACAGGAGAGGGAGGGAGAATGCAATTAATTCGAAGGAGACATGCTTTGATTTTGAGTCAACGTTAATGAGGCGACAGACTGGAAACCCCTCTGATGCCCCGGCACCCTCCTCAGTGCGGTAAAAGTAGTGGCTGTGAGCAGCACTGTGATTGGATTGTGAGCACAGTCGGTTCAGTATTAGCAACTGTGGAGCAATTACAGACTTGCAAGAAATGCGGATCGCACCAGGAACAGATACGGAAGGAAGAACCCCCACCCACTGGATACGAGGAATATAGGGGCCAGAGAGACAGGAGGAGTTGGAGAGAGAACTCCCCGAGAGGCTGAGGGAAGTCTGCAGGGGAGAGGCTGAGTGGGAAGGAGAGACTGGAGAGAGCAGGAGCCGGAGAGAGCAGGCAGCCTCTGACTGGAGGTTCAGCGGCGTGAGTCTGCAGCAGAGGGAGAGAGTATCGGGGAGAGAGGGAGCATGAAGACCCGGAGGAGCTGCTGCTGCTGCTGCCTTGTGCTGCTGGTTGTGGCGGCGGTGGTGACCATTGTCACCCTGCTGTTGGTGTGGAGACCCCGGTGCTCCGGCCACAGCCTGTACCCACACGCTGCTGTGGCGGCGGACTCACAGACATGCTCCGATATCGGCAGGTAAGGACCGCCCGGGGGGGGCCGCACAGCAAGATCCCAGCCCCGGGGGGGGCGCACAGCAAGATCCCAGCCCCGGGGGGGCACAGCAAGATCCCAGCCCCGGGGGGGGGGCGCACAGCAAGATCCCAGCCCCGGGGGGCCGCACAACAAGATCCCAGCCCCCGGGGGGCCGCACAGCAAGATCCCAGACCCCAGCCCCGGGGGCCGCACAGCAAGATCCCAGCCCCCAGCCCCGGGGGGCCGCACAGCAAGATCCCAGCCCCCGGGGGGCCGCACAGCAAGATCCCAGCCCCGGGGGGGGGGGGCGCACAGCAAGATCCCAGACCGGGGGGGGCACAGCAAGATCCCAGCCCCGGGGGGGGCGCACAGCAAGATCCCAGCCCCGGGGGGGCACAGCAAGATCCCAGCCCCCAGCCCCGGGGGGCCGCACAACAAGATCCCAGCCCCCGGGGGGCCGCACAGCAAGATCCCAGACCCCAGCCCCGGGGGCCGCACAGCAAGATCCCAGCCCCGGGGGGCCGCACAGCAAGATCCCAGACCCGGGGGGGCACAGCAAGATCCCAGCCCCGGGGGGGGGCGCACAGCAAGATCCCAGCCCCGGGGGGGCACAGCAAGATCCCAGCCCCCAGCCCCGGGGGGCCGCACAACAAGATCCCAGCCCCCGGGGGGCCGCACAGCAAGATCCCAGACCCCAGCCCCGGGGGCCGCACAGCAAGATCCCAGCCCCGGTGGGCCGCACAGCAAGATCCCAGACCCGGGGGGGCACAGCAAGATCCCAGCCCCGGGGGCCGCACAGCAAGATCCCAGCCCCAGCCCCGGGGGGGGCACAGCACGATCCCAGACCGGGGGGGGGGCGCACAGCAAGATCCCAGCCCGGGGGGGGGGGGGGCGCACAGCAAGATCCCAGACCCGGGGGCCGCACAGCAAGATCCCAGTCCCGGGGGCCGCGCAGCAAGATCCCAGCCCGGGGGGGGGGGGGCACAGCAAGATCCCAGACCCGGGGGCCGCACAGCAAGATCCCAGACCCCAGCCCCGGGGGCCGCGCAGCAAGATCCCAGCCCGGGGGGGGTGCACAGCAAGATCCCAGACCCGGGGGCCGCACAGCAAGATCCCAGACCCCAGCCCCGGGGGCCGCGCAGCAAGATCCCAGCCCCAGCCCGGGGCCGCACAGCAAGATCCCAGCCCGGGGGGGGGGGGGGGGCACAGCAAGATCCCAGTCTTGGGGGGCGCACAGCAAGATCCCAGACCCGGGGGGGGGCACAGCAAGATCCCAGCCCCAGCCCGGGGGGCGCACAGCAAGCTCCCAGCCCCAGCCCGGGGCCGCACAGCAAGATCCCAGACCCGGGGGGGGGACACAGCAAGATCCCAGCCCCCAGCCCCGGGGGCCGCACAGCAAGATCCCAGCCCGGGGGGGCACAGCAAGATCCCAGCCCCGGGGGGCGCACAGCAAGATCCCAGACCCGGGGGCCGCACAGCAAGATCCCAGCCCCGGGGGGGGGGGGGGCGCAC